>NC_049247.1:28535666-28835666 GCF_011100685.1 Canis lupus familiaris
CATCACAAATGCTCTGCCAACTAGAAAGCAACAGGTTTCTAAGAACAGTAAACTTGGGTGGAATTGATCTTTTGACAAATCTCTCAACCGGACGAATTCTGCCCCAGTGGGCCCTGATGATCAGCAGGAAAAAACACACCCACCGGAAGCCAGGCTAACTGTGTGGGAGAGGCACCCTCTGGCAGGCTGAGAAGCCTGGACTGATGCCCAAAAGAGATACCAGATACACGAGGACCCCTGATAAAAAGGCAGATACACAGAAGATGCAGGCAGGTGCTCAGAGTATTGCTGTGGCCAATGCGCAGACAGCAGCACCACCCTTCTGGCCCCCCAGTGCTCAGAGCTGGGACAAGACTTGGACTCATGTGCACCACTCACTGTGTGATCCTCACCATGCATCGTTCTGTCACACTGTACCTAGAGCAAAGAGCCCTTGTGCCCCATCTCAGACCCAGCTGGTTTCCCAAGCTCTCTCACTGCAAGGTCTCTCCTCCTCCCACCCCAATTGCTTCAGTATCCAAATGCAGTAGGGCTCTCCAACCTCCATGTCCTTGCTCCCACTGTCCCTCACCTGAAATGGCCCTGCAGGCCTATCTGTATGGCTACCTCTTCCAGGAAGTCCTCCCAACCCACCAGGGCCCTGGCTAGCTTACGGCACTACCTCTTGGCACCAACCACTGTCCCAAGATACCGCCTAGGGACACACAGATTCAATCAGGCAGCAGGGATCAGGGTGCCCTCCTCCTGGCTTTCCTCATGGGGTTCCCTTCTATGTCAAGCAGGCACTCAACATATGCCATTACCAGCTACAGCCTGGAGAGGTTCCTTGGAGAGTAAGAATGGAGGAGAAGAGAACAAAGGTGACTGGCTCTGCCCTCGGACAGCCTCCCTTCCTGCCACATCAGTCCCCACCCTGCAGGAGCACATGCAGGGGCACCTAAGCTCCACTACAAGTCTCTCCCCCATTGAAACATCTGTTTATGGAATGTAGCTTGCTTACTGTAAGCTGACTTCTCCTTCGCCCTGGGAAGGGAGGCTGGTGAGGGCTGATGCCATATGTAGCCCCCCGCCTCAAGCCTGGACACTGTGGCCTGCGCACACAGGACCCACCTCAGAGTGTCTTGGCTATTGTGCACGATGTGCATTTTGACACATTTGTCCTTGGGAAGATAGCTTGGTATCTTAGAGTCTGTCGCCTTTGTTAATTTTTTAAAGCCAGAAAGAGCAAAGCAATGGAAATACAGGACTAAGCCACCCCACCAGGCAGACGGGCAGTGGGAGGAGGCCACCACTGCATCTGGCCAGAACTGAGAACATGGGCTGTGGGCAGAAGCTAAGCACATCGAACACACACTCTCCAAATCACAGGACCAGCAGATATGGAGGAGCTCCTGATCACGGGGAGCAGGGAGCCGGACTGAGGACTAAGCATGCGGTCTGCGCTGTCCCCTGAAGCGAGCCGTGACAGTGCAAGCAGAAAGACAAAGCCTGGAGAACAGAGTGTGGTCAGGGTTAGGGGCAGCACGGGCAATATTGGTGGAGGTAGTGTGGGTGAGCAGGCGAGGATGAGCACAAATGGGACACGACACAAACGGTGACAGCATGGCAAGTGAGGACAGACGGTCACATGGGAGCTTGCATAGGGCACCCTGGCTTCCCATATGGCCCACACCCTACAGCCTGGGGCTAAGGGCAGACTCTGTTTATGTTATTGATGGGGCCAAATAGGCATCCTGCAACTCTGAATACCAGCCTCCATGGCTCCCACTCTTCTGACCCTCGTGTTCTCTCTTTCCACCTTCATAGTAAACACTGACACCCCCTAGACCTTGGCTAAGCTTTGCCTCCTCAGGAAGGCCTCCCACCCACCAAGGCCAGGCCAGGTCTCCTGGGGGTGGTTTCAGTTGCACTCCGACCCTTAGCTGATTCACAGCTTCACACTGCCTTCCCCAAGAACCTGCAGCAGGAACCAGGATTGTTCCAGGCACCCAGCACAATGCTGATGGGCACTAGATAGGTATGGCCACGGGCTGGCTGAAGAACCCCATAGAAGGCTCAGCCTCAGACAGACCATAGGGCACTTAGCTGGGGTGGAGTCAAGGGAAAGTTGGGCTCCAAGAGTCTCAGGTGACATGGAGCATGGCAGGTAGATAGCAAGGGTCTTGGCTGTCCAACAGAGTCACTATGTACACATCCTGAAGGCTGGCTAAGCCGGGCCAAGTTATAGACCAAGGCATCCTGTAACAACCCGCTCCCTGAGCCCTGCTACCAACAAACCTTCAACAAACAAAGCAGGGAAATGCCTGCAGATCCAGTCTCCATCAGGTCAGCAAATACGGGACCTTCCCAGTGTTAGCCTTCTCTGGCCTGGGGTGGAAGGAGACTTAGACCTCAACTTTCCCTTGACTCCACCCCAGCTAAGCGGGCAGCCCTAGATGAGCACCCAATTGCCCTCAGCTCAGCTTCCTCCCAGGGAAACAGGACACGTGGCCAAGCCTGCAGGGCAACTGTGAGGCTAGGACCACAGGCACCTCGCCGGGGGACCAGCCCAGAGCAAGCACACACTGCCATGTGGTAGGGCCCAGTTACTCACACACGCTCACATACTCCATGCTGGGAAGGGGTACAGAATTTGTTCAGAAATCTCATTATGCTATGTTTGAACATGTTAAACAGCAATCATTGGGAACTCCTTAAAGGTCATAATGTACTCCCTATGTGATTTCCTCTTCCTGGTTAGGAAGTGTTAATGCTAAAGATTTCAGGACTTTGGACAAGTCCCAAGATGGAAGGGAGAAATAAGACAGGCAGGGCTGCCAATAGTGGCAGCCTTGACTACTAAGTTCGTTCTCTATCTCAGTGTCTCAACTTGGCCAAAGGGCCCCTCTTCAGGTCAGCTGTGGGTACCCTCCCAGCCATGCTGAGAAGGGCTGGCTTTCACATCTGAGTCGGTGGAGTCTCCAAGAAACCCGAGGGCCAGTTCTAAGGGTTTTTAGCCAGGCCTGTGGACAGGCTGTAGGGAGCTTTCAATGCTAGTGCAGGATGGCACATGGGTGCAAGTGGGGCCAGTCCGGAGAGTAAATCTGGGCCCTACTAAGAAGCCTACTATCAAATGTTGAATATCTACATAAAATGTAAAGGTATTTTTCTAAATCTCTCCTAAAAATGTACACCAAATAAGAACTGACCCTAGCTGATTTCTGATTTTGAAGCAGAGATATACAAAACTAGAAGGGCAGCTCGAATGTGGGGTATCCTAGCCACACCGAAGGGGAAATCCTAATGCCTGTCTCCCTGTCTACCTGGTAACAAGTTAGCCTCTGACAGGATCCAGGGTGCAGAAAACAGGCCCAGGCCTACTCCCAAGGCTGTTGCTCCCAAGGACCCTGCTGGCCCCTCTTTTGAGGTCACACCACCGGCCTGAGAGAGACTGGGTGCAAACCAAGGATGACTGGCCTCAGACCTAGGCTTCTCTCACTGTGCCATGCTGCATGGCCCTTGTGCCAACTCTGATGACCTGGGGCTGAATGCATCTAGGATGTAGCTACAATGTGGGAGCACATTCTTTTAAACCCACAAGAAAAACATTACTCCCATTCTCCAGGTGAGGAAACAGGCTCGGTGAGGCTCCCATTCTCCAGGTGAGGAAACAGGCTCCAGGTGAGGAAACAGGCTCAGCCTTCCTGTAGAAGGGCTCAGCTATGCCTAGAGTGAGGACTAATGCCCTGTCCTGCCCCAAGGGAGGCTGGTCTCAAGCTGAGGAGTTGTATGGAAAGTGTAAGGCCACACATTCTCCTCCCAGGGCTAGTGGCCCTGGCTGGGTCACAGGAGGCAGGAACAGAGACGGGCAGTACAGGCCTTGAGGCTACCAGCATATCCCCTGATAGCAGCAATCTGCTACTTCTCCAAAGCCAGGGCCCTTCCCTACAAGCTAGTATAACAGCTAAAACGGCCACATTTTAAGGGCATGGCTATTTTAGGGCCCAAACATTTTCCTATTGTAGACACTGCTTTCTTTCTGAGGTGAGGAGGGCAGGAGTTCTGAAAGTGCTATGTAGCCAGGCCTGTATGCACAGCACAGCATGGCCAGTGCAGAGCTTCCTGGCACACTGGGCTGGGACTGGGTGAAAGCGGACCGTGGCTCCACATCACTGACAGAAATCACTTTGAAAAAAAATTTTTTTACAATCATTGAAAAATGTACAACCATTAAAATTCTATTTGAGCCCATATGTGTGGCTCCCCCTGCAAACTTCTAGAGCAAACAACCATTATGTTGGCACTTAGGACATGTCACACAGTGCCTGCCCCCAACACTCTGCTTCCCTACAACTCCACGTACATGTGTGTGCGCCAGCATGGGACAGCTGGACAGTAGGGCCAGGCAGCATCATGGCCCCTTCCTGCCTCCCTTTCTCTCTGCTACCAGAGTATGCCTACACCAGGAAAGCCAATTCCAGCTCTAGGGGCTCCTGCTACCCAAGTTCAGCTTGAACCTGCAGGGCTGGAAGGGGTGCCAGTCACAGGCCTGTGGACAGCCACGAGCAGCATCCCTTTCTCATAAAAGCTGGTATGATATTAAATCCTCACAGGAGTACCTGGCAAAAATGGATTTGTAAAGCAGAGGCTGATATCCAGTATGTTTTCTCAATATTTTCAAGAGTAAAATGTTGGGACCAGGGAAGTTTTCCTATTGAACTCGGGTTAAGTAAGAAGGGGAAGGACCTTGCTTCAGGAAGTGTGCAGGACTGAATCCATTCTCTGGGGCACAGGGAGGTGATGCAGTCATGCAGCAGCACACACTCAGTTCCACGTCTCTCCACACAGTCCCTGTAGGTCAAGCAAATTCCAGAAGAGGGCACTACAAGTCTCCTCTCCTCTCAGATCACCAAATCCGGGACCCAGAGAGGCCCAGAGGGGGCCTTCGTGCCTAGCTTCCTTCAGTGCTTCCCTAAATCTGCTTTCACACCCCTCTCACTCACAACACGGCACACTTCAGGAACCCATGCAATGGGCGAGGGGTGTCCTATGCCCTGGAGAAGGCAGAGCAAGGCCTATTTCCCCCACAGCCTGATGCAATCAGTGACCTGGGAGTGAGGGCCTGCGTGTCTATCGGCATTGTCACTGCCTCCCCAGGGCCGCACTTTAACGCCCTCTCAGTCCACCGATTTTGCTCATTTCAGCAAAGACTTTATCACAGCTTATCACTTTAAAGGTGAGGAGAACATGAAGAAATCAAGCTACGAGGTCAGCATGCGAGCCTCCTAATGTTAGTAAGAAATGTGGTTCAAAGGTCGCCACCTGCCCTATCCCATGTGGGACGGCCTCATACACAGTCCCAGCTGATTCCCACACCCCACTGTCTGGACTCCCAGGGGTGAGAGACTCAGGCTTCCCACGGCTGTCAGAAAGACATGCCGTAATAATGCAGGCACAATGCCAGCATCACCGGGCTGACTGCACGAAGGCCACTCAAGGCAGCCTGCAGATCCCAACAGCTAGTACACAGAGTCTTCCAAGTTCCCCTCAACATCCCCATTCTTCAGGTGGGAAGATGTAGGCTCACAAAGGCAAGATGCCTTAGCCTGCCCTGCCCCTTCCCAGCCCCCAGGTGGGCTAGCTGGCAGGTGGCGACCCTGAGCATGTTTCGGAAGCACAGAATCACCGTGAGGCCATGAGGTTAATGAACAGCCGCAACATTGCCCGTGTCACCCCAGACCCACCCCCTCACCAAAACAAAGCAAATCATCACCCGAAGCACCCTCCCCCGTGATTGGCGTGCCGCCCTGGGCTGGCAGTAGGGAGAACAGGGACTGTACCGTCCGGCGTCGCCTGCTGGTGGGGTTTTTTACATTTGACGTAATCGTGGTCAATCGGAGTAGCTGTGTAAGGTGGGGATGTCAGACCTGGGCCAGAGGAGGAGGGGAGGGAGGCTCCGGGGCCCGGCAGTGTCCCAGCTGAAGAGTGGGAGTCCTCGTCCACCAGGCAGGCCTTCTCTCTGTGGGAAGATGGGTGGAGTGCAGGTTAGAATCTCTACATCCCACCGAAATAGGACATGTGCTGCTCTGAAACAGTGCCCTTCCTGACCGCTGAACCCTTCCTGACCTGCCACCTTCAAGGGCCTCCTCTGCCCTCCTAGGTTCCACTGCTCCCACACACCTCAAGTGACCTAACCCCCTGGCTGGTGGTCCAAGGTGCTGAAGGAGCTGCTCCCATGGTACCCACTTGGGCTCCAGCCCTTAAGTGGCCACTGTTCAACTATCTCAGGCCTCAAGCCCTAGGGAGACTGCAGGGTAGCTGACAAGCCCTTCCTCAGAGGAACCCATCCTAATCCCCCTCCATGCCAAGTCAGTACCTTCCACGTGATGCCTGACAGATTTAATCCCCAACAAAATGCAGATAGAGAAAACGTCTGGATTTACTGCAAAGTCCCATGTGTACAAGGATACCTGCTACAACACTGTTGAGTAAAAAAGTGAAATACCTGAAATGTTCCATCAAAATGGCTATAGAAAACATGACGCACCCATGCTATGGAATAATACATACCCACAGACTGAATGGCATGAATGAGATACTATCTCTATGGATGGGGTCTTGTCAGGGGAAAAGTAAACTAGAATAGCACCTTCAGTAGTCCGTTTTTATGATATTAAAAAAAAAAGAAACCTCTACAATTGTACATGTAAATGTTAAATGTGTGTAAATGCACAGATAATTATTTGAGAAAATAAACTATAGATAGTGACTAATTCTGAGGAGGAAAGTGAATTTGTCACATTTTAAGCCCATATATTTATATATTGCCAGAATTTTCTCTAACTAAAATATATATTTATGCATTATCTGTATAATTCAATTTTTTAAAAGACTTTACTTATTTATTTGAGAGTGAGCAAGAGACAGAGCATGTGCATGAGTAGGGGGAGGGACAGAGGGAGAAGGACAAGACTCCCCTGCTGAGCAGGGAGCCCAACGTGGGGCTCAATCCCAGGACTATAGGATCATGACCTAAGCGGAAGGCGGACACTTCCAACTAAGCCACCCAGGCGCCCCTATATTTTAATAATTTTTAAAGAAGATTTATTTGAGAGAAAGAGGGAGAGTGAGTTTGTGCATGAGCAGGGGGAGGGGCAGAGGGAAAAGGAGACAGTGAATCCCAAACAGACTCCCCACTGAGCACAGGGCCCAATGTAGAGCTCAATTCCATGACCCTGAGATGGTAACCTGAGCTGAAATCGAACTGGACACTTACTCAACTAAGCTACCCAGGCACCCCAATAATTTTTTTTAAGAGTTATGATCAATAAAAGAAAACATCATTGTACCTTGGGGGCTCTCTGCAACTAAAAGGTACACACCTATAATTCCTAGGACACACCATATCCGCTTGGGTGACATGCTACATGCATGCTCATCTCTCCCATAAGACAATGGGCCTCAAGGATACAGTCTGGGCGCAGGTCTCTCCGGCACCTGGCTGAGCCCTGCACAGTGCCCAGCCAGGTATGGGTACAGAGATGGGGCAAGCTGAGCTGAAGCTCCAAGATGTGGACACCAGAGCAAAAGAAGTCTGGGCCACAATCAAGGGGAGGACCCTTGGGGGACCACACCATGGCGCTAGCATCCCCATGGTCTCTGGCACCACAAGAAGAACCTCCAATGCTCTGCTTCTTGGGAGAATAGGCAGCAGACAGGCCCTAACAAGTCCCCACTCTTGGGAGAGGCCCTGGAAAAGGACCCAGAGTAAATGCTGTGGGGCAGGATGGGTCACGGGGCTATCACGCCTGTGTGGTGGGCACTAGGCCAGGCCCTATGCAGAACACTACAGGAAAGGAGTTTTCACGTTGCTCTGAGTCTGCAATGTGAAAACTCCTTTCCTATAATGTTCTGCGTAGGGCAGAGCTGTGCCCCAATGGGAACAGGGAAGGAATTGGCTTCTCCCTAGGACCTGCCCCTGAGGATGGGGTGGCACCGAGCATGAATCCAGCATGAGGTTACCTAGGATTGCACACTCAGCCTCTCCTTCTCAGTTTCAACAGAAATATCTCTGTCTGGCAACCAGGAGTCTCCAGGTGAGTTCCAGAGGCTTAATGAGCTCTGGTTTACTTAGCAGCAATCCCTGGAATGTCATCTTGCTGTAAATGAAAAATCGAGGTACCTATGGCGTAAGGGGCTGGGTGAAAGCGTGCTACTCACTTCTCTGAAGCTTTGGGTGTATTCTTCTCCTCGCCCCTGGCAAAGGGTCCTTCTGCAGCCTCCTTCATGAAGTTGACCAGGACCTCTGCACTGACCCCAGAGTCGGGCTTCCCCAGGAGCTTTAGGATGGAAGCATGGAGCCGGAAGTACACCTAGGAGAATGATACTCGGAAATGAGCAGCCCTCTCAGTTGCTAAGGTTCACTCCACAGGCCAGTCAGCTACGTTGGAAAAGGGCCCCTGACCAAGGAGACAGGCTGCCACATGCTGCCTTTTTCATTTGCTTTTAAACCAGCCAACCTATAAGTCATTCAAAGCAAGTTCCACCATTAAAATGGACAGGAATTCTCAGCGTCCTAGCTTAAATGTTTAGCCAGTAATGCAACCAAGTGGTGGTAAGATGACAAGAGTAAAAACCCTCAGCCCCATTCACTGGGCACCTCCTCCTACCACAGCCCCTGCCACCCTCTGTGGCCCCCTCCCTCAGCACCCATAAAAAGGAAGCCTCCACACCTGTCTCCCACTGCACCGCAGACTCCCTGAGGTGAAAAACAGCTGACTTCTGTTTGTGTGCGTGCTGTTGGGCCAGCCAGGTACTGCAGGCCTGGAGGAGCTTGCCCAGTGGCTACAGGACAGGTAGGAGGCATGCCATATTCTTTGAAGCCTGTGCTTTTCTTCATTTCCTTGAGTCCTCACCACAATCCTCCATTTACAAATGTGTGAGTAAGTTGCCCAAAGCACCACAGCCGGGAAAGCCCAGGGCCAGGTTAAACTCAGGTCTGCCCTGCCCTCTACTGCCCCCAACTGAACACCACATCACACATAGGCACCTCTGTAGTGACTCAGCCTCACCTTCGCACTCTCACGTGGGTACAATGGAGGCTCCTGCCTGTGGCACAGACTCCCACAGATGGCACAGGATGTCACGAGGGCTGAGAACGCCTGTGGCTGTAGACCCTGATTAACCAGCCAACTCTCAAGAGACATTGCCAACGACCTATCCACGTGAGATGCCAGGTGGTCTGGCCTAGGCAGCACTCTGAAGGGGGCATCCTGGACAGAGGGGACCACCACCCAGAGCCATTCCACCTCTAGCTTGCCTGTGGCCCCCAGAATAATTAGCTCAGCAAGTCCATTCTCAGCCACAGAAAACTGATGCCCCCATACACATCCAGGTGGCTTTGCCTAAAGGAACACAGTGTTCAACTGGCAAGGTTTTAACCAAGTGACAGGTTCAGCATTTGGACTGAAGGTTCAACAGCAGAGGTGAATTTTCACCAGGGCAGAGTTAAAGTCTTAAGAGAAATATCATTTTTAAAACAAGATATCCATATGTTGCAGCTGACTCCTATTCTCCTGAGAGCCAGCATGGTGTACTAGGCCTCAGTTCCTTACCTGGAAGTCCCTGGGCCCCACAGGGACACCATCTTGCCTGCTTATTGGTTCCGTCAGACAGCAGCAGAAGCCAAAAGTCAAAGAAACACCGCGGAGGAAAAAGAGAGTTGTCGTTTTCCTGAGGGCTGGACTACCTCCCTGCCCACAGCTTCGGTGCTATCAGAGGTGCTGCATGGGCCCCAACCCCTCTTCTCTTCTGCTGCTAACTTAGGGAAAGGCACACCAGCCCTCTGGGCCTCAGCCTTCTCAGCCCCAAAGTGGAAATCCCTCCAGGGATAGGCCTGTGAGCCTGAGTGGAAAGCATGAAAGAGCTGTGATGGGAAGGAAGGACCTGGGTAGGGAATGACAGCAACCTGGAAGCTGTGCTTCCACATTTTACCATGAACCCTATGAATATGGCCCCCAGACAGCTGCTGCCAACCACTCAGTGTGAATCATTTTTCAAAGGAAAATTTATAAAAGTGAGCCTTTTTTGCTTGTTCACACAATTACCAAATATTAAAAAGAGGGAAAACATGGTTGAGGGAAAACAGACATGCTCATAGATCAGTATAAACTTTCAGGGCAACAAGAAGCTGTGGATGCGACGTTAAATGACCCTTGGTAATACTCCAGTAAGTGCTCCCTGATATGTGTATACAGGGCAAGGCCCTGTCCGCACCCACTCAGGGAGAAGCGGAAAAGAAGGCCAAACCCATGAAGAAGGGATTGGGCAAATAAGTGGACATCCAGCCAGACCAGAGGGCCCAGAGGCAGGGAAGGAAGCCCACAATGTCTTCCACTACATCTTGTCCAGTGAAAAATGCCAGTTGCAAAGTAAGAAGATGTTACTATGTATCTATATATTAATAGGGGGAAAATCTAGAAAGACAAGGACATGCCCAAACTGTTAACATGGGGCTAGGATCACTGGGGACTTCAGTTTTTCATTTTAAATACTTCTGAATGTTTGACTCTTATGTTTGATTTTTTTATCCATGAATATGTGTTAATTTTATAATCAGGAAAAACAAACAAACAAACACATCAAGGCAGATAAGGCATAATAAGCAGATTCTGCCCCAAACTCCAAGAAGCTTGCTGGTCGCAAGCTGGGCACAAAAGAACAAAGCGAATGTGCTCAGGAAACAGTGAGGCCTGGGCTGGGCCAGGCTCATGTGGATCCTCACCCGTGTGCTCAGTTTCTTCCCTATAGAAGGTGCCAGCCACAGCCTCCCAGCCTGCCTTCCACCACCGCCCTGAGCATCGAGGACAGTATGTGTGAAGTGCCTCAGAAATCATAAATGCAAATCCAAGCACTATACAACTGCTCTTCTCTTGAGGAGCACTGCCAGACCCCAGATCTGAGGCCAAGAGAACAGACTACTCCCCTAGCCCTGTCCTGCCAAGCTGGGAACTCCAGGCACAGCCTGTGGCCTCGCAGGGAACAAAGGTACCAGGAGACACTGTGCCGCATCGATGTCATCACCAAGTCAGGTTCAAGGACCCTGCATGTGCTGAGGAGGAAAGGTAATTTTACTCTTGGAGAGACAAACAAAACAATCACTCTCCCAGAAAGGATGGTAAGCACCCTTTAGAAGAGAGAGGAAAGGCTGCTTTAATTTCACTACACACAAAGCTGCTGAACACAGAGAAGTTTCCAACAGGTTGCGTGGGAGCCACTGGGACCTCATGCCCCATCCCCAGGGAGACAGAGAGCCTGGCCCGCTCCTGCTCTGCTTCCCTGCCCAAGGCCAGCATGGTGTCACCTCTAGGGCCTCCATGGCCAGCTCAGGTGGATTGTGGTAGTGGATCTTCTTGGGGTAGCGGGCAGCCTCCTCGTGCAGGTAGTGGCCAGCCTGTCTGTAGTGCAGCAGGTAAACAGCAGGTGGCTGCTGCTGCTTCTCGGCGACCTTGCCCAGCATGTAGTGGATAAGCCACTCCTCCTCATCACCATCGCCCTCGCAGCGGGCCGCAGACGTAAAACAGTGCCTGGCTGTCTCCAGCATGCTGTCGCGCCGGCCTTCCATCTGGAATGAGACCATGAGACCAGACTGAGTTCAGGCCCTGGGCCTGAACCTACAGGGTTCAGCTATCACCTGCCTTATCCTGAGGGAAGCCCTGCTGCCTTCTTTGTAAGTTTATAATCCTCCTAACAACCCTGACACACAGATGTTCTATCACCATTTCATATCTGGGGACACAGAGTATGGAGAGGCCGGGGGACACCTCCGAAGCACACAGCAAATAAGGGACAGAGCTGGACTGAAACCCATGTCTCCTCATGTCAACTCCAGACTCCTTTCTTTTACCACCATCCTGCAGTATCTGCAACCACACAGTTTAGGAGTTTATGAAGTACCTCCCGACCCCCTTCTAAAGATCCCAACCATGACCCTCACTGCGACTGCAGTAAGGTCCTCTGCCTGGGAGGGGGAGACAGCACAAGGCCAGGGCTGCTAGGAGAACCAGGCCAATAGCAGCTCTGCTGTGTCAGTCTGAGAATGCCAAGAGCCAGCACCAATGTTCTGAGATGAGCCCCCACTGCAGGCAGTGAGCCCTTCATTCTCACACCCACTCACTAGGGTGGGAAAGCAGAGCTGGAAAGGGTGTGCACCCAACACCCAGCGACACAGCGCTGGAGAGGATGTGCACCCCTGGGGTACCACAGAATTTCCCACCCTGTCCTCTGCACCCTTCCAGAGAAACCTGGGTTGCTTAAAAATGGCAGATTCCTGAGCCCCACCCCAAGACCCAGTGCCTCCAGCCACCCTCTCACACACTGAAGGGTGGAAACAGCTAAAACAGAGGATCAGCTTCTAAGATGCTTTCCAACTCAGAAAACTTTTCCAGTCACTTTTCCCAGTCCCTGTATGAGGGCTATGGGGCAGCGCCTAGATGCTATCCATGTGAGATGTCAAGCCATTAGGTGCATGTGTCCGTTTATCCCAGAGCTCCTGGGTAGGAGCTGGAATGAAGACTACCTGTGTGGGGCCAAAGAGGCAGCTGTTCCCAGTACCCTAGGTCTCTAGCTCCTCATCTTCATGACCCTAACTTGACAGCAGGGAAGCTGCAGCCTCTTCTAGTCTCATCTCAGGGACCAGAGGAAGGGAGAGGCTGCAGGCACTAAGCTCTGGCAGGGGCGCTGCCTGCCGCCTGTGAGAGGAGCACCTGTACCCCACTGTGCACAGAAAGGCTGCCCAAGGATGTTTGTCCGCGGATGCTGATCTACATGAATCTCCTGTAGGAATGGCCCTGGGGCCGGCACAAAGAACCCCAGTGTTCTGCCAAACATTTCTTGAGAAGGAAAGTTACTGCCTAGGAATCAAGAAATCATCAATGAGTGAGATATGATAGAAAGAATCACAGTGTAGTGCCAGGACACGGCACAAGCCAAGTGACTCCATCATACCCCTCCAATGGGATTCTGTAGCAGATCTATACCAGTAAAAGGCAGCCACTTGACTGGAGTCCTGCTCTGACTACTCTGTCACCATGTGGCCTCAACCAAGTCAGTAACCCTCTGCCCACCCAGCTCTGCCACTGAGAGTCATAAAGCCACCCACTGAGAAAGGAAGGGCAACTATGAAGAACCCCATCTGGACTGGAACCACACAAGAGGCACAAAAAGCAAAGAATCCCTGTCCTCAGTAGGTGCGGTAGTCAGAACTCTTCAGACAGGAGCAGGAGGGACAGCCACTGAGGATCCAGATCCACTATGTTCCAGAGCTCTGCCAGACACCCTAACACCACCTGCCCAACCCAGAGACATGCACCTGTTGCTGTGGCACCTCATTCACCTCTTGGCCAGTGTGCCTTGCCCAGAGCCAGCCCATGAGAGGTCCTAAGGAAATGCCAGCTCTCACAATACTGCCACACAGGAGGGATGGTCAGCCTGCTTACGGCCAGGTTTCCACAGCAGGCCACACAGCTAGCAGGCGCTGGCCCCAAAGCCTCTGCCCTTGCCTGGAACTGACAAGGGAAACCACTGGTTTTCCTGTAATAGACCCCTTTGGCAAGTTTGCAGGCAGAAGTGGAAGTGCACAGCTATCAACATGAGTCCTATAACTCACCTAATTAGATACAATAAACCCAAACAGCTCTAGCCACCAAGGGGCTGTGTCATCATGACATACTTCAGGATAAGAAACTACCTTACCAGAAGTGGGGAAAACAGGAGGCACAGGGCAGCCCTGTGAGGCAGCTATCCCCCTGGGCAACAATGCAAAACCTCCTTCTTTCCCCGCACACCTGGTGGACTTCCATCTCTCTCCTGCCACCCCTGACAATCCAGGAAGATGGCCTGGGAGCCTAGTTTCAGGCCCTGAGCTCCCTGAGCCAATGGCTTCCTAAGGATCCAAATGGAGTTAAGCCACCGGGGCCATAAGCTACGCAAGAGAAAGAACAGGCAAGGGGAAGAGGTGTGCAAGGAGTTAACCTGGGTTTCCTGTCTGTCGCCCACTCTCTGCCTTCCCTGTCCCTTCCTGGGGGAATCAAAAGTTCCCTCCTCTTGGGGAGCTCTACAAACAAAACCCTCAAGTACCAAAGGCAGAAAGGGCACTCTGATTTCTCATATTTACTTCCTGGAAAGCCTCTATTCTGCTAAAATCCTATTGGGCATCACTAGTGGGGGACTAGAGAAAGAATCCCAAGGTCTACACTCCACCCACCCCAGTGAGTCCCAGCAGAGGATAACAGTGCTCCTAGTGCTGTCAGGGACTCAGTTCCCAGCCTGCTCAGCCCTGGGGCCGTTACACTACAAACAGAATGGAGCAAGGGGTCTCTGCATAGGACAATCGCAATGAAATAGGTTTGTAAGGCATGAGTAGAGCTCAACAGCATGGAGCTGAGTGAAAAGGAAGCTCAACACCATGTACAGCACGACAGCATTTAGACTAGAAGAAAAGAACAGGTAAATCATGGCATTCTTTCTAGGAGAACATGTATACATGACAAACAGTATTTGTCTAAAGTCTAGAAAGATACAAGCCTAACTGTAAGTTTCTCTGAAGCAGGAATGAAGGAATTAGAAAGGGGTTGGGGGGAGCCAAAAAGATTTTAGCTTTGTCCTGACTGTGGCAGTTGTTATAAAGGAGGCGTTTCTTGTACAATTGAAGAGTGGTTTCTGTAAAAGTGATGGTTAAAACAAGGGCCATGCTACTCTTTTCTTGCCCATTTTCTTCCTTGTCACAGAGCCCACCACCTGTCTCTGCTCCATGGCTACACTGCCCTTCCTGTCACCTTTGTCCTCTGCCACTGTTGCCAGGCTTGTCCCCAGGATACTGTGTCTAATCCACCCAGGGAACCTGAGAAAGTGCAGCTTCTGACTGTGAGTGCCTGATGGGCCTTTTAACAAGCTCCTCGCTCCCCCAAAAGAGGTTCTGATGCCCAGTCACATGTGGGAGCCACTGTTCTCATTGGCCTGTAGGGTTCATGCTCTCTGGGCAGAGAAAGAGAGGGAAAACCTTAGAGCCAAAGTGCCTGAAGTTTGGCACCCTGAGACAACCCTCCCAGGCACACAGGTGGTGGCACCCAGAGCTCATGGGGAAAAGCTGAAGTTACTGGCATTCTTCAAACAACAGCCAAGGGTAGAGCCCCAGGTCATGCTTCCAGCTTGCTCTTGTCAAGTATGGGTGACTTGAGGAGACCAGAAAATGTGTGGAGAGAGAAGGGGATTTCAGTCTTTCTGAGGCTTTCTCAAAGTGTTATCACACAGCACACAGATGTCCCGTACCACAAGACCTCGTGTGGGAACTCAGAGGCCCCACAGCTGCAGACATGGTGGTGATAGCAGTTATGACAGCACGGGAATGTTCAGATTCAGCTTGTGCTCTTATAGCAGATCCACCCAGCACTTTCACTGACATTCATCCACATTCAGCTCACTACATTCATTCCATAGTCGATCTTCTGCTGATTTTCACATCTAGTCGAATGGTATAATGCAGATCTACTGCAAAGTTAAGCTGCAAATTTTGCAAAAGACACGGGATTTCATGAAGTTGATGAAAGTAATGTGGACAAAGCCTTTATACATGAGCTGTGGGCACATTTAACAACTGCCCAAAGGGAGGACAACTGGTCAAGGAAGAGACCGCAACACGTTCTTCTAAGGCACAAAGATATCAGAGAATCCTGGGAGAGAGAAGTAGCCCTTCTCTCAGACAGAATATTTGCAGACAGAATATTTGCAGGAATATTTCTGCAAAAGTAGCTGTCTAAATTTATGCTGCTGAGGTGAAGGGGTACCTACCATGCTATCATAAAACTGATGGAAAAATTAAACTCTCCCAAAACCAACCAAACTCAGTCATTATTGGATCATTTGAAGAATTAACACACCCTTGCAATTATCACCAAAGTCCTAGCAAGGTAAGATTTAGGAGTTATTTTCATTATTATTAATTACTAAGATAAAGCCCCACTCACACCTAGTAGGTGCTAGTTACTAGGATAACTAAACTACATTTTGAGTGGATTTACTTTGTGGCCCTTTGCTAGCAACTGACTGCCCACAAATAGCAGACCCTGCCCCTCATGCCCATGCTAGGAGGGTGGGATGTTGCCACTGTAGGAGGCACAATAGGGGCCACTGTAGGAGGGTGACATTCATGTCATTATTACATTCCCATTTATTCTTTTCCATACCAATTGAATTTTTAACACTAAGGATACCTCGCTTTTATATACAATCAGCAACAAGCAACAAAGAGTTGTTACCTCTTTGCACAAGGCTAGGACTTCCCCTACTTAATGCAATGTGGGAAGGTCAGGGTCATCACAAGGCCAAGCACTGTAGAAGCCTGTGACCTGCCTCTAAAGGGTCACAGGGGCCAGGGGTGGGGGGCTGGGCATGACAACAGAGGCCTACTCTCAAGGATGGAGGTGCTGTCAAGACAACTGCAGCACAGCTGTAGCTAAGAGTCCCACTGACCAGTCTGCTCTCACTGAGTTCCCTCAACAATCCAATGGCAGCATTAACAAGGGCATCATCTTGTTTAGATTTTGACCACACATGATCACTACAAGAAACAGGCCCTTTCAGCACTCTGCTCTCCTAGAAACCCTTCTGGACCATGGCATCTTACTGCCACACCAGCCTTAAACATGCTGGTGGGACTCCTTCATTTCCATCTCAAGGAGCCAAGGGGGTGGTACCCTGCTCAACCCAGACCTCAGGCCAGACACCCAGCAAACCACACTAGGGGAACCCCCTACCAAGACAGACTTAGAAATTCCCAATACAGTGTCAAAAATTTTACAAGGATTCAAGAAGTTCCTCTGAAGGAACAGGGAAGGGACAGCTACTTCTGGTGGCCAACACCCCTCCCCTGCCTCTCAACTGCTGGAAAACTGACAGCTGACCAGCCAGATCACGAGAGCCTTGTCCTGAATTCACCCACAACAGACTAGGTATCTACAGACCAAGGACCAAGCTGTCACCAACCACAGTATGGCTACAGTCTCATGAGGAGAATCATCTGTGAGCTCCCAGGATGGTTGTGAAGACAAGGGCAAAAGGAATGGATAAGATAGAACTTTGCCACCTGAGGGCACTTCAGTCAGATGGCAGGATGGCGGCCCCTCAGCAGAGCTCCTCCTCACCTGCTGCACAAGTTCAGGGGGCAGTTCAGTTCTCCACTGCTTCAGCTGGCGTGAGGCGAAGGAGTGCAAGGCATAGGACATAGTACCATACTCGATCCACAGGGATAGGTTGGAGCTGTCGATCTCCAGGGCCCGGCGGAAGCAGTTCAGGACAGGCGTGGCATGCTTCCAGATGGGCCCATCACTCTTCAGCTCATTGGAGTTCAGCTTGTCCTGAATGCGACTGGCCCGGGCCAGAGCCATGCCTGCCCAGGAATCAAACCTGTGGTCACAACAAAAGCACCAGTAAACATACCACTGCCCTTACAGCACTATAGATATGATAGACGGGAGGGTGAGGCCGCCAGGTCTGGGGCAACTCATTTCCCAGGCCACCCAGAGCCCAGCTCCACCACCAGGGACTCTATGTCTCTGAGCTATAAAACATGGTTAAGAAAACCCACCTCAAGAGAGCAGAGCTGCTGGGACACCACAAGGCATGTATTTGAGGTCATCCAGCACCTCACAGGTACTCAGTAAGTGTTCTAAGAGGATCCCCACCAACTTGAGCCCAGATTGTGCTCACCAGCATGGTGGGCTCTTGGACTCTGGTCCCCTTTGCTTCCTTGCTTGGAAGGGTTACCCACAGAATGTTTCTGATGGAAAGGAAAAGGAGTCCTTTACAAGGCATGTCCCATCCAAGGCGACAGGGAGGCTCCCATCCCGCTGCCACCTCACTCAACCCCTCACTGGTAGCATCTGCCATTAACACATTCACTGACCAAAAGCATGGGGTGGCCAAGACCCTGAAAACACTGCCATGTAGCTTCTACATAGTTCTCCCTCTGGAACCCTGACCAGATCCTGCCCTCTCCAGCTCAGTTCCCAGCAGTAAGATGGAGAGTGAGGGGACCACAGGATGGCTGAGGTCCTACGGCTCTGAGATCGCCTGAAAGTGGTAGGGAAAATGCAAAAAATTCTCTAAGATGGAGACCAAGGCCAAGAGCACTTCGGAAAGTGGAATTTCCTGAATGTGAGTACAAACAACAGAAGGCAGCAATCACATAACAGAAGCTTCCCTCTACAAAATGACAATTCTTGACCCACTGCTACACTAACTTTAAAACTAGCCAACTGGCTTCCTGGACTATCTGACAGTCCCCAAGGTGTGGCAAGAAAAGAGCAAACTTGTGAGGCTCAGATGTGCCCAGATGTGTCCAGGCACCCAGAGGTGAGAAAGCACAAGTGAAGGAGCAGTAAAGAGGCCTGAAGGCTTAAATGTTGACAAGGGATAGGAAAAATAAAGGCTTTGGCCCCTATACGGAGATCCTGAGTATACTCTTTCTTCCTCAGGGCCTCAGGATTCAGGGCCTGCTCAGGTTACTTCGAGGAAGAAGCATGGGGGTAGGTGTCAAGCTCCCCTCCAGATGGTGGGAGCCATGCCAGGGTCTTTCTACCAAGGCTAGCAACTTCCACATTGAGGATTTTCCCCTCTTGATTCTTCCCACAGTACCTCTGGCACCACTCTTTGCCCTTGCCTGGAGGGAAGGGACCATATCACAGTGTAGGCCCAAACACCTGCATGAGTCCCAAAACAGAAACCACTATCTGTACTCACAAATACGAGTAACCAAGAACACAGACACATCATCATAAAAACTCAAAATGCTCTTCTATGTGTCAACAAAAGAAAAGTCCTGACGTGAGTTCTTGATTCTAGCAGAGCAGTACACAGCCCACACTTGGGGATTGCTGACCCACAGGAACACTCGGGAGCCCAAGGGCCAGTGATGTCCTGAACTCAGGAAGAGGAAGTGTCCAGAACCTGTACACTGGGCTCTTACTCATACACGGCAGGCCCGCTCCTAGCACTGGGCCCAGAATTGTTTCTTTGGCAGAGGGATGAGCTGTATTGGGGCCTACTCCCAAATTGTCCTCCCAAATGCCACTCTGAAATGCCTGGCCAAGGTGACCCAATCCCAGCTGAGCAAGAGCAGATGGAATAGTGAAGTGAACACAGGTGAGGAAAGGTGTTGCCAGCATCTTCACAGACTCTGTTTTCCCCACAGGAACCACCAACGCACACTTTGGCCAGAATACTCCACCATCCACTCACCTGTCTGTCAAGGGCTTCTCCTATACCTAGTGGGCCCAGAAGATTTAAAGAAAAAGCCAGTATCTGAACTTCCCTCTTAACTAGTACAGAAGATGAGACTGCACCCAAGTCCTCCCTAACATCTGCTTGTTAGAGCCACAGTGAAGGAGCCCCAGGAATGGGCCACCAAGTTCCTCCTGGCCTTGGGATCAGTACTCAAGAGGACAACCCACCTCTCTGGCAGGGTTCTTGGCAGGCCAAGCCTGACAGGTCTGTATCCTCCAAACAGGTGCATGTACAGGTTCAAATGAGGACCAGGTGAGCTGTTATGAACTTCGTCTCATAGCCCAAGTGGCTATTGGGTGACAAGTGCCACGCCAGGCTCCCACCTCCCATGGACAGGTGGGTTTTATCACCCTTACTTTTCAGACATGGAGACAATGGCACAAAGGAGGTGACTGCTCCCTGTCTAGAGCTATGAGCGCTCAGCCAGCCTGAGCATGGGTCTGCTCCACCAAACTGGCCCATAATGACCCTAGAGAGGACATCCAGGACATGGCTCCCTGCCTGGAGGAAACCACAGGCTGAGCAATAGGTCTGGGAGAACCTTTCCCACAAGAAGTTGTATAAACTGGTTTCTCCATTCAGATCCCAGACCCTCTCCCCTGGGCCAGGTGGATCCTGACAAAGTGGAGCTTGCCAGTTTCACCTGAGGATAGGCAGCCACTGTGGCCTGGCCTATGAGTACTTACCTAGAGATACTACTCTGGACCCTTCAGATACAAGGCTTACCTTGACCCAAGGCTTATTACCTCCTAGGTGTGGCAGCCATGAGAAAATGTTCTCTCTTAATCAAATGAATCAGACTTTATAAGCTTAGCAGGGCCCTTTAAGGATGAATAGGTCAATCATAACTTTTTAAGAAAAAGCCACCAGGGCTTGGTGGGAAAAAAGCATGTACAATATGCTCTCCTACTTCTACTGTCATGACAATTGCTACAGCCAACAATGCATTGCATCAGAACAAGAGAAGAGAACCTCTAGCTTGAGTGTTTCTATTACTCTCCCCTTACCCCAAAATAAGGAAACAATAACTGAAGAGACATAGTACACATTAGCCCACTTCCTGGGGCCAGGAACCAGGAAAGGAGACAGCACACAACCAACAGCCAGGTGGTACACCCTTGCCCTGCTGGCCTGAACCCAGATGGACACCTCATGCCTCCTCTGATCTCAACACTCATCCCAGGCATCTTCTGGAAAGAAGTCTTCTTCATTGCTTTTCTTTTTATGAAAAACTTGCTTTTTCCCAAAACTGCACAGTGCTAAACATACTCTCTCATTCCTTTTTCCCTGGTCTCTTTGCCAGGGCAGGGAAAACCCAAACTGGCCCAGTGAGGAGTTGCTGAGCTGGAGTCACCCCAGCCCTCCCTGCCTACCCTTTGCCCAGGCCACTGACCTGTTGGGGCAGATGCAGATGTCGTGCATGTAGAACTTGATGGCCTTGGATTGCTCCTTGTTTTTGAAATGGTAATCAGCCAGGAGGTAGTAGAGCTCATTTACCACTGGAGGGGAGGGGTCGGCCCCTTCTGGGAGGCAGGGCACCTGCCAGATGAAGAACCAAGGATAAGGGGAGATGGAGTCAGAGTCTCAGATGTGACCAGTAATGCTGCAAACCCAAGACCATTCACATTAGCACAGGACAGACCCTAGGCTTCTCATGGCCCTGACTTCTGGTATAGGGCAAGGAAAGAAGACAACCCACATAACCAGCAGTGCTGGAGGGAAAAAAAATGACAGGACACAACCCTGTCACACTCAGTTCCTACCTCAGCTGAGGCCCCCTCAATGTAGGCAGAGACTTTGTCCAGGCTCAGGGCTGGCCTTTCTGTGCGGGGCACAATGGTGGCGATTCTCTTCAGAAGGTTTGCCAAGTCAGCAGACACAGTGCTGGTCTTGTAGCTGTCAAATTCAGGAAGGGTCTTGGGCTTAAAATACTCAAACATAAACAGGGCATCCTCCCATATAAGGTCCACCTTGAGAAAAGACAGAAAGTGGATCATAGTGTTGTTGGGGTAAAAGCAGAAAGGGAAAAGTTCCTCCATGGGAACAATGCAGATGAGGTTACAATATATTTGAGTCTAGAAAAAGTCCCATATACTCTTAAAAATTCGTATGCCCACTATAATCCCCAAAACCAAATGTCTAAAGAGCAGAAAAGTAAACTGACATAAGCTCAGCCTTTATAAAGACAAATACTGGAAACCAAGGGCACATTCTGTGAGTCCATGCGGCCGAGCCAGAGCATAGGTTCAGAAACGAGTGGGAACTGTGGCCAGGCCACTGCCCCTCCCCTTGAGCCTCAGCTGCCCCACTGCCTCTCGGAGCCAGGCGGGTTCTGCTTTCTGTGTAGGGCCACAATGTGGCCCTGCCTGAGCAGCTTATGTTCAGGGCATGGAATTAGTAAGATTGGAGAATAAATGACGAGCCATGAGGTGATACACCCAATAGTGCACTGAAAACCAAACCTCTAAGGAATTATTAGTACTATCCAAATTGGAAAAAGAAATCCTTTGAAAATTGCCATGCTGCACTTTTGAATGATTAGTCAATATCACGAAGCTAGTTTTTACAAGGAAAACCCTCTGACTACATTAGACCATGCTCTCATTCTCCTGGTGCACCCCCAAGAGCTATGAATCTGATGTCCTTCAAGAGTGCTCAGAGCCCCTGCTTTTCTGAGCCCCAATCCTCTCTACCAGGGCAGGTGTGGTTGGTCTGGGCAGTACCCTCACCTGCTGGGCTGAGTGCTCCTCCAGGTACCTGGCCTTGCTCTTCTTGCTAGGGAAGCTGTACAGGCAGTAGAAGCACTGCTCCAAGGCTGTCTCCAGCTCCTCCTTGTAGGGGTGTGTGTCTTCAGAGGTGGATGCAGCAAGCTCCTTCTGGAGAACTCGTACCTATGGTAGGCAGGGAGAGACTCCTGAGAAGGCCCATAGCTTCCCTGGCACAGTGGGACCCCAGGAAGACCACCATTGTCAATTCTGTTAACCTGAGGAGGCCATGTCTGTTGGACCTGTTTACTGGAAAGGGTCTATCATCCTCACAGGAGCCATTCTGGGCCTGCTCTGACAATGACCTCCTGAGGAGTTTGCTTGCTAAACTGCCTTCCTTCCAGTATGCCCACTCAGTATCCACCAGCTACTAGAAGGAGATATTATATGCCCTCTGGGAACTTCTCTTCTTATTTATTAGGCCATTCATTTGCTCTCCAAATTTTTGCAGAGTCCCTCCTTATGCTAGGCACAGTGTGACATAGTTCCTGCTTTTAAGAAGCTCAGATCCAATACAGGGGCAGTTAATTAAACATGAAGTTATAATGCAAGATGGTAAATCCCATTAGGGCTGAGGAAGTCTGAGAGAGACTCCCTCTATTTCAGCACAAAATACAAAGATATAACACAAAATGTATCCAAAGCAAAAAATAAATTCAAAGCACAAAATATATCAAGGAAATAATAAATTGACTCTCTCAGACAAAACATTAATAAGAATTACAGAAGATGTAAATCCCACATTACAGAAGATGTAAACAACATAGTCAACAAGTAGGGTATCTATGGAGATTAGCTCCAAAGGCTATTGTTATGCCCAACTCTTAGCAGCTACACATTCTTTTCAAGCATCCATGGGATTTCTACCAAAACTAGAAAAAAAGCACATCTCAGCAAATACTAAAGACAAGATACAATATAGACCACAGTCAATGAACATAAGGCAGTAAAATTAGAAATCAGTATATAAAGGTACCAAATACCAAATGTGAAAACTTACAGCATGCAGCTAAAAACGTATTTGGAGAAAACATAACCTTCAAAACATGTAGTAGAAGAATGAATGCTGTCACTACGTGGCCATCTAAGCACTGCGTAGTTTCAGGGACTTATTAGCACAAGGCCTTTCCCACATGCTTCTACACATAAGTTGAAAAAGACTTAGACCTTAATGAAAGGAAGATGTTATTTGAGGAATGGTTTAAGCGTGGTGTAATTTCAAGGTGGTAAGTGTATAGCTTTTCCCACAGGCTTCACACATAAATTTATTACACTTATATCTTGATAAAAGAAAGAAGTTACTGGGACACTTGGGTGGCTCAGTCACTTGAGAGTCAGACTCTTGATTCCAACACAGGTCATGATTTCAGGGTCATGAGACTGAGCCCCGCATGGAGCTCCATACTTAGCGGGAAGTCTGCTTGAGGATTCTCTCCCTCTGTCCTTCCCC
Organism: Canis lupus familiaris; assembly: GCF_011100685.1. Classification (NCBI taxonomy): domain Eukaryota; kingdom Metazoa; phylum Chordata; class Mammalia; order Carnivora; family Canidae; genus Canis; species Canis lupus. The sequence continues at coordinate 28,559,199 of NC_049247.1, forward strand.
CAGCTTGTGAATGTGTGCTCTCTCTCTCATGGGGGGGCAGGGAGGCAGAGGAAGAGGGAGGAGCACTTGGGACTCAATTCCAGGGACCCAGGGATCATGACCTAGGCCAAAAGCAGACACTTAACCAACTAAGCCACCCAGTCAACCCAATAAATAATCTTTTTTTTTTAAAAAAAGAAGTTAGCTGAAGGATGCTTTGTAACAGTGTCCTTTCAAACAATTCAGCAAATGTCTTTACACACAGGTTTTTAAACATAAGTTTGTAAGCACTTATATCCTAATGTCAGAAAGATGTTACCAAATGGCCTTATACAAGATGTTGAGCACATAACTTTTCCCAATGCTTCTGTACCTAACCTAGAAACACTAATACCTTAATGATAACAAGATGTGAAAAAAACAAAAACAAAAAAGAGTGAACACTGAAATAAGCTTTCACCATGATTAAATTAGAAAAAGCACAAAATATATCCAAAGAAATAATAAATATTAATGTGGAAATTAATTAGAAAGCAAAGAAAAAACAGATCAATAAACCAGTAACTTGTAGTTTGAAAAAAACGAATTTAGATAAGCTTCAGCAAAAATGGGCTTATAAAAAAGGAGAGGAAGCAAAAATAAATGATTTTAGCACTGAAATGGGAGGCATAACCAGAGGTACCAAAGAGACTTTATAAATCATAAGGATACTTCATGAACAACTTTATGCTTATGTGGACATTATTTCAAAAATACAATTGGTTTAAAAAAAGAAAATCTAATTGGGCCTAGAATCACCAAAGAAAGAATCAATATTTTAAAAATTATCCCCCAAAAAAGAGAGAGAGAGAGCTCTAGGCTGGGGTGACAAACTATGGCCTAGGGCGCAAATCTTCCCACTGCCTATTTCTGTATAGCTCAGAAGCTAAAACTGACATTTAACATTTTTAAATGACTAAAAAAAATTAAAAGAATAATATTATTTTGTAACATATGAAATTCAAATTTTAGCATCCACAAGTTTTTACATATTATCTTTAAATACTGGCCATGGCTGCTTTTGTGCTACAATGGGAAAGCTGAGTATTTGCATCAGGGACCCTATGGCCAACAAAAGCCTCTAAGATTCATTATCTGTCCTTTTAGAGTGTAAGCTTTGTCAACCTGAAAAGCATTATGACAAGAGAAAAAAAGAAACTGTAAGAATTGAAAAGAAGATAAAAAAAAAAATAGTTATTTGTGGATGATATATAACTGCCTACACAAAAAATTTGAGACATCTACAATCCACCAGAATTAATAAAAGCAATAAGCAAAGGAGCTATGCACAGGAGACACTTTTTTTTTTTTTTTTTTTTTTGACACAGAGAGAGAAAGCGCACAAGCAGGGGGAGCTGCGGGCAAAGAGAGAAGTAGACACCCCAATGAGCAGGGACCCCCACCCCCACCACCCATACAGGGCTCAATCCCAGGACTCTGGGATCATGACCTGAGCCAAAGGCAGATGCTTCACTAACTGAGTCACCCAGGCACCCCGAGAAATTTATTTTTTAAAATGTAGTGTTCCTATCTGTCCACAAACACAAAATAGAAAACTTAATTTTTAAATATCTATCAACAACAGGAATAAAAAATAATAATGCTCAGGTATAAATCTAATAGAATACATGTAAGAGTTTAAGGAGAAAATTATATTAAGGGACATGAAAGTATAAGACCTCAATAAATGGAGAGATATACTATATTCATGACTAGAAAGAATCATATAAAAATGGCAATTCTCCCCAAATTAATCTGTAAGGTCAATGACATTTCAATTAAATCCCAGTGGTGGGGAGGGTTGGGGAATGCGGGATGCGGGAGCTCCACAAAATTTTACCAACTGATCTTACAATGTTTCAGAAGATGAAAGTACAAAGAACAGTCAAGAGTATGTGATAAAAAGGTAAGCAGATTAATCCTAGCAGGTATCAGTATCTCTCAAAGACAATGTGGTACTGGCACAGGAATACCTAAACCAATAGAAAGAACAAAATTCAACAACAAACCCTCACGTGTATGGAGAGGGTTTCACAAATTAGTGCAGAAAGAACAGACTCTTTCATGAATGGTACAAACCAACTGGCCATCCATATGGAATGTAAAATGAGTCCCTATTTTATGTCCTAAATAAACAAAAATTGAGAAGGAATAAAGACCAGATGTGAAAAATGAAAGTGAACTTTAACAGAAGAGAATATCTTTATAATCTTGTGGAGGAAAGGATTTCTTAAAGTACAATAAACAAAACAAAACGCCACACACAGAAAACAAAACCCCCACAAACCATAAAAGACTAATAAATTTGACATTTAAATTCTGTAAGACAAACACTATACACAAAGTTAAAAGACACATCACATGAAATTGCATAGAAATTAGAACTAAATACACACACGTAAAACTGGTGAAACATATATATATCAGATAAAAGACTGGAACTCAGAGTATATAAAGAACTCCACAAATCAATAGAAAAAAGAAAAAAGTCCAACAGAAAAATGAACAAATGATATGAACAAGCAAATTGTTAAAGGAAACCTAGAGGGACCTGGCAGAGAGAGGGCAGTCAACAAGCCAGGGCCAACTCCGCAAAAGTGAAGTTGCTGCAGGAGCTGGAGGAATGGGAAAAGCTGGGCCTTGGATAGAAAAGTCAGGAGCTATGAAATGAAACATGGAGGTACTCCTCTATCACTTCCACTCCGTCAAATTCACTTGGCAGATCCTAGCAGCTGGAATTCACACTCCATCAAAAAAGATGCAGACTAAGGAAAACCCGGAGTAGGATCGTCCCATTACCACCTCTGCTGCCGGCCTGGAAGGCCGCTCCTCAGCACCACTTCTGCTGGGTATCAGCTTGCAAAGGTGCTACCTCATTCTTGACTTTCTCCCAAGCAGCATAGGGGCAGAGGAGTGACTGACTGCCTCATGGAGGTGACCCTGTGGAAGTAGACAATGTCTCCACACTCTCCAACTGGGAGAGCAAAGCCAGAAGAATGAAGTTGCCAATTCCTGGGCAGCAATATAGTTAGTCTAAGCTTAGCACGATTCTTCCAAAAATGGTCCTGAAGTGTGGAGCTGACCTAGGGTGAGCACCCAGGAGGCCCTAAGAACTCACAGCATAGAGCAGACATTGAGGCATCTACAGCTGGCACTCCTGCCAAGTCTGCCTCCTCAGCATAAGTGCTCTGCAAACTGTCAAGCACTACACATACATGAGCCCTATAAATATTCTCAGTCTTGTTCATTCACTCAACCCATTATTTATTAAGCACCTATTATGGGCTAGGTGTGCTGGGCTAAGGTACTGGGATCCAGCAGTGAACAAAAGTTACAAACATCCCTACTTCATGGAAGTTACATTCCAATGGAGAAGAAGCACACAACAAACATCTTAGATAAATAAATCCTATAGCATGCTAGAAGGTGGTAAGAGCCATGGGGAAAGCACAGGGCAGAAGAGGAAGATCAGGACTAGGGAGGCAGACTGCAGTTATAGAGAGCATATACTTGCTCACTGAAAAGATATAGAGCAGAAGTCAGCAAACCTTTTCCTGAAGAGACACACAGTCAATATTTTAGGTTTCAGGTACAATATGGACTCTATCAAAGCTCCTCATCCCTGCCACTGTGTTGCCAAAGCAGGCATAATTGATACATAAATGAATGGTTATGGCTATGTTCCACTAAAACATTTATCAATAGACCTTGGGTGCCCCTCTCATGCTCTATAACCTATCTGTGTGCTACCTGGCCTCACACTCAGCAGCAAGTTTTAGGGACAGTAATCACACTACTTATCTCCAGTATGTCCAGTCAATCACAGCAGCCAAGTGAGAGAAGACTATTTGCACTCACTATTTACTCACAAAATAGCTACTGATTCAGCAACTACTTCCTTGTATGAGTGGTGCTTGGCAGAAAGGACTCAATGGAAGGCAGTGGTGAATGCAGTTATTACTTCTAAAATTACTATGAAGGGCCTGGCCCTATGCCCGACATAACAGATGCAGTAACAAGCAGTGGTTCTAAATCTACCTGCAGGTCAAGGCCAGGTCCAGAACCCCTGCACCTCGAGTGCACAAGGGAACAAAGTTCAGACTTTCTGGCAACTCTGAGTAGTCACATACAAAATCAAAGAAGGGCAGCAGGCCCCAGTGCAGGGCAAGGCCAAGCAAGCAAGCCTCAGGGTGCCAACCCATCCTACCCTGCACTCCACCCCCAGCCCTGGCCAAGAGGGCAGCACTTACGTAGAATCGCAGCAGAGCCCCATCGGAATTGCAGCACCAGGACCTCCTACCCAAATACTCGTGGGCTGTGTTGAGTAGCATGAGGGAAGATGGGAGCATGGGTGTCTCTGCCATCACTAAGGAAAGACCAGACCAACACAGAGTTAGCATGGGGATAGCATGGAAGCTACAAGGCTCAATAGTTCCTTAGTGGGCTTTACTGTGTTTACCAAGGTGGCCACAGATTCTTCTATCCTTTTTTAGCTTTTTAAGTAAGTAATGACCTGAGTGCCTTTACTAAAGCAATACACACTTCTCAAAAAACAATTCAAATCATAACAGACATAAGAATGCCTACTGCACCTCCAGTTAACCACATTGACATTTGTGGGCACATATGAAACATATTGAAAGAGAAAGATAAATAATGTTTAACAATGAAACCCATACTACATATACCATTTCTTAAAGATTCTTATATGTAGGCCTATTGGAGTATTACAGAAGAAAAACAGAATTATTAAATTTCAGTTAAATTTTCTAGTGTTTGTTCACCACTAGAACTATTACTAGCAAAAATAAAATAAAATAAAATAAAATAACTATTACTAGTTCCTTAAAGATCCTTCGGTGTTTTTGAAACTCTGGGCTATAACCCACTAGTGGGCTTGTAAGCAGCATTTTTAAAGACACCCAGGCATCCCTAGAATTATGATTCTTTCATGAAATTTGTTTCATACTTTTTTTTAAGATTTTATTTATTTATTCATGAGAGAGACAGAGAGAGAGGCAGGAACACAGACAGAAGGAGAAGCAGGTTCCATGCAGCGAACCTGATGTGGGACTAGATCCCGGGTCTCCAGGATCATGCCCTGGGCTGAAGGTGGCACTAAACCGCTGAGCCACCCAGGCTGCCCTGTTTCATACATTTTGACCATTGGCCAGCCCCAGTCAAAAAGGTACAAAAGGCAAGGATTAAAAAAAAAAAAAAAAAAAAAAAAAAAAAAAACACCTCAGAAAATCATGAAGAAATTAAGTCACTCCGATTTTCTATGAGTCCTTTAGTTTCCATTTTCAACAGCATCAAGTGATTCTATTGCACAAGATGGATGATAGCTTGTAACATTTCCTTTCTCCCCATCTCCCAATTTTGTTGTAGCACTTCTGTAGCACTTCAAAGTTTCTAACACTGGGATCCCTGGGTGGCGCAGCGGTTTGGCGCCTGCCTTTGGCCCAGGGCGCGATCCTGGAGACCCGGATCAAATCCTACGTCAGGCTCCCGGTGCATGTAGCCTGCTTCTCCCTCTGCCTATGTCTCTGCCCCTCTCTCTCTCTCTCTCTCTCTCTCTGTGACTATCATAAATAAAAAATTTAAAAAATAAATAAAAATTAAAAAAATTAAAAAAAACAAAGTTTCTAACACTGATAACTCTGTTCTGCAACCATAATTAGCACAGGTGCTTTCCCTCAATTTCAATTCTAAATGGATTTGGTGCTCAGCACAAATTCTTGCCCATGGCTTTTCCACCCCGATGAATTTCATTCTGACTCATATTGGTTTACTGACTTCATCCTCCAGTAGTGTTTTTAGAAGCACCCACAGGAGCTAGGATCTCTGTTTATAAATGTCTATAACTACTATTAATTACAAACAACTTGGTTAGACGTCCTAGTTTGCACTGTCTTTCCCTGAGAATAGTGTAGACTTTTAGACATCACCTCAACTGCCCTGAATATGACTAGGGAGAAATCTGAAATGAGTCTCATGTTTTATCCCATGAAGATAAACTGACTTTTCAGTTTAGAAATCTAAAAAATCTTTATTCTTGAAGTAGATTCCTAACCAGGATTTATCTTGCTATATATCAATTTTTCACAGCATATACTAAACACTTTAAATCTGCACACTGTTTTTATTACAGAGAAATGTTCCAGTATTTGATTATTTGTCCTGTTTCATTGCTAGAGTCTTTCCATCAGGAGCACAATTTATCCTCGCACAGGCCCACCACTGTTTCCCTCATCTATCCTTCTCATCAACAACACTTTTAGGGATCCCTGGGTGGCGCAGCGGTTTGGCGCCTGCCTTTGGCCCAGGGTGCGATCCTGGAGACCCGGGATCGAATCCCACGTCGGGCTCCCAGTGCATGGAGCCTGCTTCTCCCTCTGCCTGTGTCTCTGCCTCTCTCTCTCTCTCTGTGTGACTATCATGAATAAATAAATTAAAAAAAAAAAAAAAAAAACACTTTTAGCTCTGAACTAAAACCCTGGTTTCAGTTCTAGCCATACTCAATTCTGCTCCTTGCAGTCTGGTTTATTAGTTTATACTGGTGAGGCTTGGTTTGCAACGTTTTCCCTTAGTTTTGCAATTTTCCTTTTCATTTCATTCTGCTTATTAGTTCAAATTTTTTAATAAATCATTTCTTGTGCAAATCATTACCCGGCCCCTGCCTCTGTTCCTTGGTGTAAGTTTTCTTCCTGAGTTAATCTGTTTCTTTTTCATCCTCCACATGGGGTGGGGAGTGGGCAACGATATGTTAGCATACTTGCCATGTAACTTCTCTCTATCCTGCTCATGGTCCACTAACCGCACTTCCTCCACGCTACGTAAATGCTCTAATATATCACCAATTTTCTGAGGCACTCTCCCAAATATAAGATCAATTTGCCCTTTCTTTAAAGCCATAATTTTAAAGTAGGCACTGCTCTCAATCCACTTTTTTGTAACCTGTATCTGCAGAGGTAGAAGGGAGATCACTGAACTAGTGCAGCAGGTAGTCCTTGCTGGGGAATCTGGATTTCGTCTTCTCTCTGAGATGACCTTTAAGATAGGACTGGTCGCCCTGTGAGAGGAGTGTAGTCAGCAGACAGCCCCCAGTGGTCAGCTCCTCCAGGGTCTTCTACAGCTGCAGAAAGGCACCCCACCCAAGGTCATACACTTCCTGTGGGAGTCCATGTGCAGTGACTGAGCAAGACGGGAGTATAAAGACCAGCTAATTGATTCCAACATGGTATGACAGCTCTGATGGACCACTCTGGCTCCAGAGTTCCCTGCCAGGTTGGCCAAGGCCTGGTCAGACCTGAAGTGCAGGTCAACTTCCCTCTGCTCCACCCTGCTTCCTCTCCCGTTACTTTTGCAAGTACCGATCCCCAATAAACCAGCTCAGAGAACTCAATACGACAATGTTCTACACTACTCTGGGCCCCTTATCACCCAGCTAGTAATGTGCTTTATCCCTAGACCCCTTGTCTTAGCACAGTCTGGTCACTGGAAGGTGGCAGGGCCCAGAAGCCCTTCTAATCTCTGCCAAACCAGGGTGATATGGAGGGGCTTCCTCACTAGCCCACTGTCTATAAATGAGAGGATATTAATATTATTTCCCAGGATTTTGCCAACTTCCCACGTTCCCTCAGCCTTCCTACCAGGGGTAGAGGAGAGGACAGGAGCCACATCTGCTGCCAGTCCACCAGAATCTTGGATTCCTTCCTTGGCCTATTCTTTCAAGCTTATGGCATTCCACTGTCCCCCTTTCCTTGTTTGCTTATTAGCAGTTTTTTAAAATTATATTTTACTTGCATAATCAGAGGGAAAGGGAGACTCTTAATTCAGGAGTCTTTTGCATTATAATTATGAGAAAAACAATAAACACAGATGTAAACCTCAATTTTTTCTCACCATTAAAACCCTTTTGGAAAATACAAAGGTACTACTTGTTAAGAGCTCAGAAGATATATATCCTAGAAATCTATCCAAAAAATCAATTAGGCAGAAGCAAAAAAGTATACATGAGGTTCACTGAAGTGTGACCTATAAGAGAGAAATGCTGCAGGCATCCTGAGGGGTCAGCAGACAGGATGGTTCAGTAAAGCAGGACATCTCTCATCAGCATTACAAAACCCAGAGAGCAAAACTGAAACAGCTTCATAAAATAAGGCCCGAGAAAAATTAGGTTTATAATTGAAAAAAAAAAATAAAATAAGGCCCGAAAGCCTTTCTCGATCTGGCCTTTCCCATGTCCAACCCACATGGCCCAGCTCTCTTGCATCCCTGCTCATGCTGCTCTGTCTCCCCAGTGCTCTGTCTCCCCAGTGTCCTCCTCTGCCCCTGCTCTTCTCTCAAACCTCAGTCCAACACCACTTCACCCCCTGCCCCCACCCAGGCAGCATGAAGCACCCTTCTTTCAGCGGGCAACGCTGGCTTGGCACTGTGGATGTTCTGGTCCGTCTCCTCTCACCATGAATCTTTCAGAATGAAAGGTCTTATTCCCAGAGGCCTGACATGCAGTGAGCAACTGATAAGTATCAGGGTAGTACACAAAGTTAGAGAGAATGAATGGAAGGAAACAGACTGCATGTTAACTCTGGCCTTCTCTACGTTGTTAGAATAAGGATAGCTTTCTTTCCTTTCCACTTTTCTGATTTTTCAAATCACTGAGGAAAAATCCCCAATATATTAATCTGAAGCTTAGTTGAATACATAAATATGTGCATTAAATTCTCAGCTACATAAAATACTTGTGTCATTGGCCAAGTCTAGATGGAAAATGCAAGAACATTCTACCACTTGGTAGAATGACAGGGAATCTTTGTTTAAATGTCATTTAGCTGTTATTGTTAATTCTTCAATTCAACACATTTCCTACCACTGCATTGACCTGGCTCAAGTAGCACCTCCAATGAAGAGTCCTGGGCTCGCCCTCTTCGGCTTCTCGTTCATAACTACTCATCATTTAGCACCCCCACATGCCAGGTACTGAATAATAATAGCTGTATTATTTCATTTTGTCCTCAGTACAACCACCTGAGATAGGTGCCATTATTCCCAACATCTATCTGGGGAATAGAGGCTAAGAGGTTGTATGACTTGCCTGAGGTCACACAGCCAATATGTGACAGTTGAGATTTGAAATCTGTGCTCACTCACTCCGTACCTCTCAGCTACCCACACCCCCACCCTGACTGGGTCATGCCAGCAGGGGCCACAGAGTGTGGTGGTTAAAGCACAAGGGCCAAAAAATAAAAAATATAAATAAATAAATAAATAAATAAATAAATAAATAAATAAATAAATAAATAAATAAATCAAGCAGAAGGGCCAGTGCATGGCTACCCATCTCACAGGGCTGTCTTGGGGATTAAAGGATTATAGGGATTAAAGTGTGAAACTGCCTGGATCAGTGTCAGTGCTCCTTATAAGCACTGGCTGTGCTGTCATTCTGTGTTGCCACCTGCACCAGACATGAAATAACACACACTCACTGCCTCCTGACGCCACTGCACAATGAGCTCCCTGAAGAAGCTTCTGCTTCTGTCTGAGCACCACACAAAATCCTGCTGACTGAGCCCTAAGCCCACCCACAGCACCTGGACAGGGCTATTGGGGCCTACCCCCACCCAGACCCATTTCCTGCCACCTTCATCCGTTGGGTTCTGGAGCTGTTGCTGGTGACACAGGGATTGGAAGGTATCCTCTTCCTGCCAGATGATCCGGTGCAGGATGATCCAGGGCAGCACTGAAGAGACATGGGGATCCTTGGGCTCCTCTTGCACAGCCATGCTACAGTCAATGACCTGGGAGAAGGGGAGGAGGGGTTATCACAGTCAGCCAGCTGTCCCTCCCACCCTCTGAGATGATGACTCCTCAGGGCAAAGGTGGGGACACTGATTGAGAAGCATTACACCATATCATCAGAGTCCCAGGATGCCCAACAACAGAGTTAAGCCCAGACATTAGAAGAGCCAGCTCTGACAGTCTGCCCTCATGTCACATGCAGCTCCTGATGTCCTCGGCACCTATGCGCAGCATATGCCAGACAAGAGGGTTACAGAGGTCAATGGCGCAGCGAGGAGTTGATAGTGCAGGGGGAAGAGAGCCACAGACAAGCCACTTAAGAGTTAAGAATCAGGGGCGTCTGGGTGGCTCAGTTGGTTAGGCAGCCAACTCTTGATTCTGGCTTAGGTCATGGTCACAAGATCAAGAGATCAAGCCCTGCACTGGACTCAGCACTCAGAGAGGAGTCTACTTATCCTTTTCCCTCTGCTCCTCCCCCTGCTTGCACTCGCAAGTGCTTCTCTCTCTCTCAAATAAATAAATAAGTAAAATCTTAAAAAAAAAAAATTAAGAATCAGAATCAGTATAGCTGCTGTGATTAAAGTAGATGACGGCCACAGTGGGGTCACAGAGGAGTGGGTAGGGACAGAGGAAAACCTTGAGGTTTCCCAGAGTGGAGTAACACTCCAGGTGAGTGGCTGTGGTGGAACCAATACCAAGAAGGCAGGAATTGGTGGCAGATACAGGCATACAGGCAGATGCCCAGAGGCAGCCAAGGAATGAAAGATGAGTAAAGAAAGCTGGGCAGGATGGTGCACCTTGGGCAATGGGCAACCGGGGGATTATGAAGGGTTGAAGAGAGGGAGGAGTACACTGATATTTCCATGTCAGGGTGATGGCTGCCCTGGGAGGGTAGAGTGGGCAAGGAGGAATGCAGGGAGCACGCTGCCATAGTTCAAAGAAGAGGCAGCAGTGGCCTAGGGCTAAGGCAGAGCACTATACACGGAGAGGAGAAACAAAGAATGGGGATGTTAAGGATGTGGGTTTGGCAGGACCTATTGATGGCCTGAGTAGTCATTGTCAAGAGAGAGCTTAAGGAAGGTTCCCTGCTATGAAGCCCACTTGGACGATGTGGAGTACTGTGACCACCCCAGCCATGAGAGCCAGGATGATGTGGGATGGTAGAGAGCCCTGGCGGGGAGACAGAGGGCCTGGGGTTCCAGCCCCAGCTCCACCTCCACCACACACAAGTCACGGCCTCCTGCTTGAGCCTGCTTCCATCCTTTGGGGATGGGTGGTATAGAAGAACCCTGTGGTGCCAAGGGCTCAGCAATCTCCAACTCCCAGACCTGAGCAGCCCCAGGAAGGTGTGCAGCCAGTGCATAGTGACCCCCACCACCTGAGGTGCCCGTCTCCTGCAACAGGAGCACCCAATGCATCCCCTTGGGGTCCTAGCTTGCAGTAAAGCCGGTGAGTTATGAAGAACGGGAATGTCCACAAGGAGTGGTGGGTTACCTGGATGAGGTTGTTGGTGAGCCGGGTGAGGCCAGTGGAGGCAGATGATTCCTTCAGGATGCTGCCACTGCTGTCAGCCGAGAGCGCCTGGTCAATGCCCAGCAGCAGCTGGGTTACTGTGGCCACCCACTCCTCCTTGGCTGCAGACTCACTCGCATTTACCATCTGCTGGACAGCCTCGTGCAAAGCCACATCAGAGCACTCGAAACACTGCCTGTGGTCCTTTAGCCGGAGCAAGGAGTCCTGAGCACAGGGAGGGGCGGGGAGGAGAAGGAAAGTGTACCATGACAGGGTTGTGATGTCACTCTGCACACCTGGTCCTCAGAACTGAGAGGCAGGTAGGTGGGGACAAAGACACAAGGGGCAGTCCAAAAAAAAGGGGAAGAAGAGGCTTTCCACTGGCCTTCCACTGCATCTGTGAGGGCAGTCACAGCATGGATGTGCCAGCCAGGGGGCTTTCAGAAAGGGGCTTGACCTCTGCACCTCAGTTTCCTCATTTATAAAGCTGGAACATGGATGAGGTCACAGAGCCGGCAAGCCCCTAGGGTGAGGGTGAGGCTGAGTGAGTCCACTACCTCTGTCAGCTCTCAGCCGGAGCCACCATGACCCCGGCCACCCAGTCATGCACTCATCTGGTGCCATGGCTCTGGAGAGGTCTCAGCAGGGAGGGCAGGCTGCTAAGGAGGGACTCTCTCTGTGGAGGAGGGCCTGAGTCGAGGCCACGGCAGAGGCAACCAGCCAGGCAGCACTAAGGTCATCGTTCTAAGCATCCCCATCCGCCCCAGGTGCTCAGGTAGAACAAGGTACCAAGAGCAGAGAATGAGCATGCTCAGCCCTGTGCCCTGGCACGTGGAGGAGCTTGCAGTATATCACACTATTTTAGCATCTCCTCTTAGGGAGCCATCGCTTTCCATGCAGCTCCCTTTCCTTTTGCTCTAGAACATAACCCACTTAAGCACCTCAGTCTCAGCCACTTTCATCACCATGCTGCTGTGTGGGGAAACTCAGCCTGGCTGTGAATTCGCAGATCTGGCAGGCAGCCTGTTAGAACAGCAGGAAGCACCTGCTGCCCAGTGCCCTATTAGGCTCTGACCTCGCCACAGCTGAGGCCTGGTCACAGCTCCACAACACAGGCGCAGCTGCCACTCCCTGAGGTGACACAGACAGGGGTGCCCAAAACTGCCTTTGGGATGTGCTACAATGTCTGAACACAGATCAAAACCACCCCCAATTTAAAAGCCCTAATTGCCAGGAAAATGGAACCTGTGTTTCTTTAGAGAAAGCCAGTACTCTTTAGCAGGAGGTCCAAGGCATGAAGGAGTCTACAGGGTGCAGACATCGAACCCGAAGGCCCAAGCTGAACCCCTCCGATCAAACACTAATCATGCAAGGGACAGGGGCTTATTTTGTAACAGGATAAAGACTATGGATCTGAAAGTGCAGCCAGCGTTGCCATGAAAGTCAGGGACAAGACAAGATCCACCAGCAGTGCTCTAATGTGACATAATCCCTAGGGCTCAACGCTAGAAAGAGCTCAAAAGCACAAGAATAACTGCCAACAAACGAGGAGACCAAATTACTGCTGACTGTGGGCAACATGATTGCCTACCCCAAACAAACAGAAACTATCAGAAATAACGGGCATGTAGCAAAGTGGCTAGATTTAAAATAAATGTGCAAAAATCAATAGGGTTCCTATAAACCAGATATGTATAGTCGGAAAACATAATGACCAACAAAAAGATCCTGCTCGAAACTACAACCAAAAGTATCAAGAACTTAGAATCAATTCAACCAGAAAAAAAACTACACAATTTTATCAAAGAACATAAAAGGCAGCTTGCCTAAATAGAGCAAGCCATCATACTGCTAGAGAGAATTCCAAATCAGACCCCCTCCACAGACACACTATAAAAGCTAGACAAAGCACGATAAATGCAAAACTACCACCACTAGAAGAAAACAAAGGCAAATATACTTTTTTCTATTTGTTGACATGCTTCTAATCTGCCTCCCTTCTAAAATATAGGTTTGGCCAAAGGGGGCCTCTCTCCCCTGTCCAGTGTCAGGCACACTATAGGAGCTCAATCTGTGTATGTGGAATGAGTGAATAAATATTCTTCCAATCTTGGAAAGGCTATCTAAGCATAATGAACAAAATCACAAACATTTGAAAATATTAAAAGATTTGACAACATAAAATTCAAAACTCTTATATGTAGAAAAAAAAAAAAAGCCACAATTTAAGAGCAAACTGGGGGTGTCGCCTGGGTGGCACAGTTGGTTAAGCATCTGCCTTTGGCTCAGGTCATGGTCCTGGGGTCCTGGGATCGAGTCCCACATTGGGATCCCTGTAGGAAGCCTGCTTCTCCCTCTGCCTGTGTCTCTGCCTCTCTCTGTCTCTCATGAATAAATTAAAATCTTTAGGAAAAATAAAAATAAAAAAAGATTAGTATCTTTAAAATATAAAAAGCAATCCAAATCAATAAGAAAACATACCCCCTCCATGGGAAATTGAAAAACCAATGGTCCCTTATCCTCAAAATAAAGACCAGGTGCTTCCATAGCACTTGACCCAGGCCTCGCCACAGCTCTCTCAAGTACTGCTCAATGCCTGTCCAACCCATCAGTGGAGCACCCTGCCACACCTAGGGGTTCTGGACTACAGGAGCAGTCTGACAACTGAACACTGGAGCAATCTCTTTTTTTTTTTTTTTAATGGTCTTTTTTTTTTTAATTATTTATGATAGTCACACACACACACACACACACACACACACACACAGAGAGAGAGAGAGAGAGAGAGAGAGAGAGGGAGAGAGAGAAGAAGGCTCCATGCACCTGGGAGCCCGACATGGGATTCGATCCCAGGTCACACTGGAGCCATCTTAACAGGCGAAGAGGGCTAGCTTCTCCCCTCTTCTCCCCACCCAATGGCCTCCCTGGTACACCCAGCCATCCCTCCTGTATGCAGTCATGCTGGACACGCCTCCACTCCCCCACATCCCACCCACCCCACCCACCCCACCCACCCCGTCCCCATAAGCCTGCAATCACAAGCCTGCCATGGTAACTGAGGTCAGACATATCTCAGCCCTTTATCTCAGCATGGGCCAGCCTGACCCTCCTCTGCCAGGAACTGGAACCTCCACCTCCCTTCCTCCCTCCCACCCTCTCTTCCTTTTTTTTTTTTTTTTAAATTTTTTTTATTTATTTATGATAGTCACAGAGAGAGAGAGAGAGAGGCAGAGACACAGGGAGAGGGAGAAGCAGGGTCCATGCACCAGGAGCCCGATGTGGGATTCGATCCCGGGTCTCCAGGATCACACCCTGGGCCAAAGGCAGGCGCTAAACCGCTGTGCCACCCAGGGATCCCCTCTCACCCTCTCTTCCTTCCCAGAACCAACTCTTTCTTCCCTTTCACCAGAATAGAGATGCCTCCATTTGCTCCTATAGTTGCACCTCTTAACTGTTTCACTGTTCAAAAAAGTTAATTGAAATGTCTGACATAATTAGAGCAAAAAGCCTGGGAGAAAATTGGGCTCTCTTTCCAAATTGAAGGGAAGGACCCAATATATAATAAATACAATGTGATTAGTGTGTGAACTATAAGGGACAAGACGCCAGACCACCCAATGCCATTAAACATATCATGTTTATCATCAAACCCCATGCTTCCACAAGATGGTGGCACTAGTGAGAGCCAGCACCCACCCATATAGTGCTTGCTACATGCCAGGCGTGGTGCCAACACACACTAATTTATATAACCCCTGTAGCAGGCCTCTGAGGAATGGACTACGATCATCTCCATTCTAGAGATGAGGAACCAATGCACAGAAACTGAGTAACTGCCCAGCACCCAGCAGATTCTGACGCCCAGTGAGCTCTCTGAAGAAGGGAGGCATGGAGGAGCTGAGAAAGCACATGGCTTCAAACCCCACAGTAGTGTTTTCTCTCAACCATGTGATTGTTCATGGATATTTATTTGATCTTGATTATATTGTATAGTTTGTCCATTTGAACATCTACTTATCTTTGACTTAATCTCAAAGATAATATAAAAAGACAGACAGATGAACAAATAGGTGGATTGATGGGTGACACCCTGACTACTCTTCCTTCCTCATCTGCCAGGCAGACTTTCCAATTCAAGTATAGGTTCACACCTTGAGCCACACAGAATCCTACGACCTGCACTCCTAGGTTCCAGCTTCCCCTGGTCTTGACTGTATCTTCTAACTAGCATCTTCCTGGGTGCCAGTCAGCACTTTTTACTCCTGTTTTTTTCTTCCAGGTGCATGTTCTTGAGGGCCACCTCAAAGCCTCCAAAGAATAAACCCATAACCAAGCAAAGAAGGTAGGAGGTCAGGGCAAGGGGCACCATCAGTAGCACACACCTGCAGCAGCAGCAGCTGGGCGGGCCTCTCTGGAATAGAGGTCATAAACTCCAGGTGTTTAGCCCGGTCAAATCCACTAGTACACAAGGTGGGGCGAAGAAGATGCACGACAGCCTTGTAGTCACCAGCCTCATAGAGCCGCTGAATCTCCTCCAGGGACTGGCACCGCTCCAGCGACTTCAGGTTCTTATCAATCTGGAAAAGGTCCAGACATGCTGTCCAATGACAAACCCCTCACATCCTCTCTGAATCTGGCCAGTGTCTGCATTTACTAGGCCCAGATGAGGACTATGAAAGTAGATTCCCTGTTAATACAATCAGCATTTACATTAAACTAATGCATTATAAAAAGTACTTCTATTAAGGTCAAGGTATATTCAGTTCTTTAAAACAAACATAGAAAAAAATGGGGCACCTGGCTGGCACAATCAGAGGAGTACGTGACTCTTGATCCCGGGGTCATGAGTTTGAGCTTCACATTCAGTATAGAGATTACTTAAACACCTTTAAAAAAAATAGCAAAAAACAAAAACTACCCAAGAAGCAGAGAGGTTCCACAAAATTCTCTGTGGAATTCAAAAGACTCCTAGAACTGAGGAACCAGAGGCTACTGGGGACTTGGGTGAGCCCTGGGCCAGAGGCTGATACACACCATTGACCCACAGAACCCTCTCCTCATAGGAGTTCTGCTGTGGCCCTCAGAACGCAGGGAGCAGGGACACTCCACTTGGCTTTGCCCAAAAAATTCTGCAAGAGTCTGAAGGCCACTCAGCTGACGTGGATATGTTACAGCCACAGAACTGTGGCAGAGTCTGAGGCGTCGCAACGAGAACAAGATCAGAACCAGACTGAGCCTGGTATACATGCCCCATACTGCTGACCCAACCCATAGCCAGACCAGCACTACAGGTTCCTTCAGCAGTTTCCCCCTAATCCTGCTGGGGCTGCTCCAGCACATGGCCCAGAGAGCTGAGCAATGATCACTCCAGACCTTGCCAGTGAATGCCTCCTGCCATCCCTGCCCCCTGGACTTACTTTCCCTCAGTGGGTGTGCCTGCGAGTCCAAAGTGCCCTCATGCACCAGAGCTGCCTCTCCCAGGCCCCTTCACCCTCTCCTGTGAGGAAGGAGCCCTGTTCAACCCATGGGCTGCTTTCCTGCTCTACGGGGACACAGCAGGCCTGGTCTAACTGGGCCAACTCAGAATAAATCTTTGACTAAGAAAACACCATTAAATAACTCCCACTCACCTCCTCCAAGGAAACGACCGAATCGTTATAGAGGTTGGGCAGGCGGATGACGATGTCTCTTTGCTCAGTCCCCGCCTCAGCCTGGATGGTAGTGGAGCTCTGGAGCATTTCTGTGCAGATGTCATAGTTCTCCAGGGCCTGCTCCATGTCTCCCTGGTCAGAGGAAAAGCAGTCAAGAGACGGGAGCAGAAGGAAGGAAACTCACCATGCTATGCCAGGCACCTTACCCTCCTAATCTCATCAGACTACAGGCACCAGGAGGGCAGTTTTGTCCAATGACTGCTATACCCTCTAAAAGGTGGCCTCGCACACAGCTAGAGCTCAATAAGTATTTGTTGAATGAATGAATGAATGAATGAATGAACAAACAATGAATGATTTGATTACTTCATACCACAATTCTAAGGAAAGGTATCGTTAACTCTATGTTGCCGATGAAGACACTGAGGATGCTTGAGTAAAGCTGAATGTCTTGTTCAAGATGAGGAGCAAATAAATAGCAGAGCCAGTATTAGAGCCTAGACCTGTCCTAATTCCAGAACCAACTATGACAATTTTACCCATGCTACCACAGTGCACTAGGTACCACAATGTGAGTTGCTAGGTAATAGTCAGTCCACTCTGGCCACCCAGACCAGGCTCTGAGGGCAAGTGTTCTGAGAATTCATGCAAGACGGGTGGTTTTTCCTTCTAAAAAGCTCTGCATCAATTTATGCACTCATTTAGGCTTTCTCAGGAAAACAAAGGCAAGGGGGTTCAAGACCCCAAGGCAAACCTGAGTGAGGAAGTCTACAGGAGGCATAGGAAATCCCTTCCAGAGCTCTGTGGTCATGCTGATTTGCTGTATGGAGTGGGGGCCATGCTGAGATATCTGAGACCTGAAAATTCCCCACTACATCCCACTTCCTCACCCTGAGCCCAGTGCTAAGCAGGTGCCACAGGTGCACATACACACATATCCTTAACACTATGTCCAGCTCTCTTCCCTCCCTTTGGGTGCCAGGGAATGCCAACCACAGAACCAACCTGCAGTGCGAGGAACCGAGCCTTCAACCAATAAACACGGACAACAAACTCCAGCCAGCCATCCTCAAACAGGTCCCGCTGGGATGAGGCAAATGACAGCTGCAGGAGGTCACCCAGGAAGTGGGTTCCTGGAAAATCAGGCCCAAACCTGCCATTCACCACACCAGCAGGGCAGTTCCGAGGAGACACTGAAAACCATTCAGGCCAGAACAAGTCAACTTCATGTGCACATTCCAAACACCCTTCTGCTCCCTAGAGGTAGCCCTTAGCCCTCGTCACACTTGCTTTAGTATCCAGAAGTGCTCTGAGCCCCATGGAGCCCTACAGCCCCTTAAGTGGCAAGCATCAGAGAAGTCAGATAAATCAGACAGATGCAGAGACCCCAAGGGCCCTCATTTTACATACTAAACTTTGTTCACCAGTAGTGGTTTAAAAATCAGAATGATTCTTGGGCAGCCCGGGTGGCGGTTTAGCGCCACCTTCAGTCCAGGGTGTGATCCGGAGACCCGGGATCAAGTCCCACAACGGGCTCCCTGTATGGAGCCTGCTTCTCCCTCTGCCTGTGTCTCTGCCTCTCTCTGTGTGTCTCTCATGAATAAATAAATAAAATCTTTTTTAAAAATAAATAAACAAATAAAAATCAGAATGATTCTTATCATCTAGGAAAATTATTGGGACACATAGTGTCAGGTTATAACTTGAGAAATTGGAGATCCTACTTCCTTCAATCCTGAATAACAGAAAAACCAAGCAGGTGGCTCCCTCTGGGGGCTCAGCTGCAGCTAACTACTTCTTGATCCATCCAAAGGATTTCTCTGGGACCCTGGATTTTCCCTAGTCCAACACTCCAACCCAGGAAATGTGCCCACTGCAGATGTAAATCTCAATTCCATGACTCAGGCTCCCCACTCCCGTTTCCTCCTGGATGCTGAGGGTTGAGAAAATTAATCCTGCCACAGACAACAGAATGCCTCCTACCTGCCGAGCTTCTGCCCTTCGTCAGCAGCCACTGGTCCAGCTGGAGCTCCATGCAGGAGAGAGACATCAGCATCATATCCTGCAGGACAGGCACCAGAAGGTCAGGAATGGAGTCACAAAGAGTCATCACAGGATGAGGCGTGGGATGCAATAAAAGTAAAACTTACTTTGATAAAGATATCATTCTTTCTTCAACCTACTTTTTTTTTTCTAATCAGTGGCTACTTGCCAGGACATAAAAAGAGGCACAGGGATCTACACTGGGACAAGACCTGGGAGGATACGGAGACCTGTCTTCAGTCCTAAGGGACTGCCCTATGGAAGAGGCAGCTCTGTCACCTGCCAAATGCCAGGCCAGATGCTGCACCCAGCACTCAAGCCTTAAAAGTGGCTGGGTCAGGCATCATCTCCACAGTCACAAGGAAGCTGAGGTCCAGCAATAAGGAGGCGCCTGCCAAGTGGACACAGCTGAGAAATAATCAACCTGGTTTGCCTGGAGAGACCAAAGCCTCACCTGCCATCAGCCACTCCACACTGCCCTGAGGGAGCAGGCCTAATGGGCACCAGCTGGCAGGATGCAGTCCCTGACGTGTTCCTGTGGAGGGAGCATGGACTTTCATGGCCCTAAGGACCAGTCAACTCCCTTGAGCTCTTCTACCTTGTGTGCCCCAGCCAGAAAGACCACCCAGATGGGCCCTAAAGGCTCCCAGTGCAACCTCCCTGGCACCCAGCCTTCTTCCTGTAACAGGAGAAGGGGACCAGAGTATTCAGTGTCCCTTTAAACCTCAGGAAGCACTGAATGGGGGAGCCTGGAGTGTGGGGTGCAGTCAGCAGGGGTGGGGGAGGAGGGCCTGAGCATGGGTCAGCCCCCTACTGCCAGTGGCCCCCACCACTTCCCTAAGCAACCTATTTAGCCTCTGCACTTCTATTTTCTCACCCACTAAAAAAATCAGTAATAGTCTCTGGCACCTAAACAGAGCCATATGTTTCACTTTTGTGCACCCTCTCCACTTACTCTCCTCCATCTCGGTAAACCACCCCACCACTAGCCCTAGAAGCCCTGCCCACTGTCTCATTCCCTCGCCCCCCACTTGTAGCTTATCCTGTCAGCTCTACCTCTAGAACCTTCCACCCCACTCTCACTACTGTCACTCACCTGGCAACAGCCTTCTAACAGCCCTGTGCCATTCTCACCTCCAAGTACAAGCTCCACTCGGTCACCAGGGTCCCATGACTCCCCAGAGGCCCAGGTTCCAGGCCCACAAATGGATGCAACCAAGTAGGCTCAATATGACAGCAACTCTATACCCACAGAAGGTCCATGTGTCCACTCCCTGGTCCCAGCCCTCACAAGGCTGCCCGCCCACCTGACCTTGATGTGCTTGTTGCTGCAGTCCCTCAGCAGTGGGTTGGGGAGGCTGGTGCTGTGCCTCCTCCAGCTGTGATAGATGCTGAGCACAACCTCTGCCAGGCCTGGTGGCCACCTCAGCAGAAACTTATGGCCCATGTCCTTCAGGTAGCGCATCATCAGCTCCAGGATGCCCCCGTTGGTCAGGTTCTCCAGCAAGAATGCATGCACATCCTGCTTCTCTGCCCAGGGAGAAACAATTAACTTGAATGAAGGACCTTCCATGCCCTCCTGTGTTCTTTGGAAGAAAGAGGCAGGTGTGGGGCAGGGCAGGGAGAAAGGCAGGAGAGCACCCACATCCTCCCACGTGGCAGTGCTGAGGCCAGGCTGCTGGGTCCCTACCTCACTGGCTGTGAACAAGCTGCTCTGAACCTCCAGGTTTTAAGTGGGTAGTGAAGGACCAACCTGCATGCGCTGCCTCACGATGCACACTCAACAGCTGTGTCATGAGCATTTGACTTGCAAAGCCATGCCCCTGGCTTCGGCCTGAAGCACACGTCCTTCAGGGAGCCCAGTCAAGTACGAGCCTAGACATTTCAGCAGACCTCCCAGCTGACCACAGAGCTCAGGCCCAAGATAACTTCAGGCAAACCCCTGATAATGCTTTAAATATCACCCCAGAACAAAACCTAAGGAGGCTATAGGATAATGGGAGGAAGAGGGATGCCTGGTGGCTCAGTGGTTGAGCATCTGCCTTTGACTCAGGGAGTGATCCTGGGATCCCAGGATCAAGTCCCACATCGGGCTTCCTGCATGGAGCCTGCTTCTCCCTCTGCCTGTGTTTCTGCCTCTCTCTGTGCGTGTCTCTCATGAATAAATAAAATCTTTAGGGGAAAAAAAATGGGAGGAAGAATTCTCAACAGTGAATGATCAAGTTGCTCAATTCCTACCAGATTCCATGAATGTAGCTGAGTCGTATGACAGTCGGTGAGGCCCAATGCTTGGGAAGCTTTGCAGTTTGGCTTCTGACTGGACTTCATAGGTATTAAAGGGATCATCGTCCTCCTCCGGGTCCAGCTTTCTTAGCCTGCGTGGAACACACCAAAATCACAAAAGCCACACCAACATATCCTGACATAAGCACTTGAATTCTCCCAATTAGAGAAATGAAAAGACAGATGCCAATCAGTGAATGGAGGGAAGAATCCAGAATCCAGGCCTCTAGGAGGCTCTGCCTCTTTCTATGCCTTTGTAAGCTGGCATCTAGTCTAGACACTCACTCATTCATTCATTCCACCAACAGAATTGTTGGTTACTGAGCATGTGCCAGGCACTGGAATTCAGCTGTTAGTGTGGCAAACCCTGCCCACAGTAAACTTACCTTCTAAATGAGAGTGAAAGGTAATAAACAGAAACAAAAAACAAAGAGCCCAAATAAGGACCAAGCACCACAGAGTGCTTAAGACAGAGGGTCACAGGAGACCAAGTTTAGAGAGCTGAGTCAGGAAGGCCTCTCAGAGGGGATAATGTCCATGCTGATAATGGTGGAGAAGGGGCTGGTCATGCAAAGAAGGAGCACAGGGGCAGGTGGAGAGGCACAGGCCAGAAGAGCACCAGGTACGTTCTAAGACCTGAGGGAAGCCCAGCAAGCAAGGAGAAAGTGGGGGTGAGGGGAGTATGGGGCACAGAAGGCCCTTCTGAGCTTGGGCCGTCCATGGCTCCGTGGCTCCCCACAAAGCCTGGGGTCTGGAGAGCACCATTCTTTCAGCACCTCTCAAGGACCATATTTTGGCCATCCTGTAGATTCCCCTCAACCAAGAAGCCCTGCAGCATAAACACATAAAACAGGGCACTCTTCAATGGCTTCATTTACTACACACAGCCCCCCAGGGTGGCTACTCTGGGCAAGCTCTCACATTGCTCCTGCCTGGCTGTTCAAAGAAGCAGACATGGAAACCAACAATTAAAGAAGGCAAAAGACATTCCACATAAAGAGGCCAAAAGGGGCGCCTGGCTGGCTCAGTAGGTAGAACATGCAACTCTTGATCTCAGGGCTGTAAATTTAAGCACTACGTGGGGTGTAGAGATTAATTTTTAAAAAATTTTATGGGTGCCTGGGTGGCTCAGTAAGTGTCTGCCTTCGACTTAGGCATGATCACAAGGTCCTGGGATTGAGCCCCATGTCAGGCTCTCTGCTCAGAGGAGAGTCTGCTTCTCTCTCTCCTTATGCCACTCCCCCTACTTGTGCTCTCTCGCTCATTCTCTAATTTAAAAAAAAACTTAGGAAAAAAAAAAAGAGGGTATGACCCTTTAAGCAGGACTGAGGGGAAGATGGAGAAATGGGTCACTCAGACCCCTTGGCATCATCAACAGGATGGCACCGCTCCATCCTGCAGCTCTCCTGAAGGGAGACCTGCTCCTGGCACTAACCCAGAGGAGGAATTTATCAGGGAGAACCAACCACATCCTCCACTTACAGAGAACAACCTTGACTTCTTAGTGCTTCACTTTCACCCCAGAAAGAAAGGCAACAAATGAGGAAAATTCAGAATCTTGCTGTAAAGTGGACTCATAATCCATCTGAAGCTTCTGACTCCTTCTCCTGCACATGAATGTTGTCACCCCTAAAAATAAATCACAGGCCAAACCACCAGCTAAAGACTCCTAGTTAAAGACGCATACTGAACACACATGGTTACCTCCTAAACTACACTCCAGTAACTGTGAAGGGATAAAAAGCTACAGGGGATAGGAGAGGAAGCCCCAGCAGACAAGAAATGTGTCCACCAAATGTCAGATGGCAGCAAGATGATGAAGCAGCAGAAACAGAACTGCGCTCTCCACTCAGCTAAGGGCAGGGGAGGAGGCAGGTGAGGAGCCAAGCACTGGGGCTCCATAAACAATGGTGGCCAGGATAGTTCAGGAATCGAGGGCCTTAGACCTCTGGGGAGCTGAGGAAGCAAGGACAAAAAGCAGGAGGGCTAGCAAAAACTGACGTAACGAGCATGAGGGCCCAGGCCCCTTCTAGTTAGGAGCAACCTGGACCCTTCTCTCATAAGGCTTCTCTGAGAACACTAAGATGTGGTGAAAGCAAGGGAGGATTTACAAGCCTGTCTTCCTCCTTCTCAGAATTCAAGGGAATCCTACTGAGCCTAGAGAAACAAAGCACGTACACTCTTCCTGAAAACAGAATGGGTGCTCCCTTCTGTGGGGTTTCCCAGAGTCTGCAACCAAGCAGCAGCAGCCCTAGGCCTCACAGCAAGTGGGTGTCTGTGTGTGCATGAAGACATGAGTGAGTGGCCTCTAGCTCTGTGATCCATCCATCTCCTGAGGGCCCAGGGAGTATCTGGTCCTCTGAAAGATGTATAAGTCATGGTTCCTGCTTTCAGGAAGTTCAGAGGGAAGATAAGTGAGAAAAACTCATGATCCCAATCCAGTGAGATCTGTGCTTTGGCTATTGGCACAGATGTCATAGGAAAACAAAAGAGGTGCCCAGAGGAGTGGGAGTTGATGGAAAGAGAAACTTTATCAGTGTTATCGGCTGGAGGTTTGGAGGTTTGCTTGTTGTCACAAGTGAGAAAAAGTGTGCACGGTACCTGGACGGCAAGAACTTCATCAGAAGCTCCTGGAAGTCTACCTTCTCTTCTTTCTTGCACTTAGTGTTCCGGACACGGGCAGACCGCCGCTTCGCTGTCTCTCCACTCTCTTCCGCAATCTTCTTCCGCTTTACTCCTTTCTTGGATTTATCTCCCCCAGAAACATCACCTTCACAAAGAGTACAAACTGAAATCTTACAAGGGACAGGGGTAAGAAAATGCACCACACAGGCACATCAGTGCCCCTAATTTTCTAACTCTATCAGTGTGTTTTATCTTTATCTCTGACACTCAAGAAACCTCCCATCTTTTAACTCCTAAGTTCATTTCAAAGTCAAAACACTTAACTCACACTTTGTTCGAACACAAAATGCACAAGCCCGATCTGAAGATTATGCTCCACAGCTATAGCACAGGAGGGTCTCAAACATTCCCGGCCCCCGCCCTTCCAACTGGCTGGCTGGGAGAGCCCCTGGCACCTCCGTGCATGTACTTGGGACAGGACAGAGCATGTGGTGGCGACACGGACTCTACCCACCACACAGGACCTTCTGAGTACCCAATGACGGGACATGAAAGTATAGAGACAGCAAAGGAGTGCATGTATGATTAAGCAAAAAAAGTTAGAACCACCACATACATGTTCATTCAGAAGTTTAACTGCCAGATATTCTTTCTTTCTGGGACACAGAAATCAAGAAAAGGCTTGGGAACTTTTGTCTGAAATCTTTTTTTTTTTTTAAGATTTTATTTATTTATTCATGAGAAACACAGGAGACAGAGAGAGGCAGAGACACAGAGGGAGAAGCAGGCTCCATGCAGGGAGCCTGATGTGGGACTCGATCCCTGGTCTCCAGGATCACGCCCTGGGCTGAAGGTGGAGCTAAACCGCTGAGCCACCCGGGCTGCCCTGTCTGAAATCTTTTTACAACTTCATTGAAAATAAAAATCAGTAAAACCATTAAAAAATATACTACCACATACAGTGGTAACTTTGCTGACTTTTTAAGGTCAAAAAACTCCATGTCCGTTCACAGCAGGGCCTGGGGCTATGGCACATGGCCCACAGCAGAGCAGAACCAGCAGAGGGCCCCGCTGCCCCATGTGTCACAAGCGAGAAGAGCAACCCTTAAACCAGGACTGACCACCCAGGACTTTAGCAATCCCAAGAAGCTGCATTCCTGAGCTCCGACCCCTTCCCTTGACCCCTTCCCTCGGGGTGCCTCACCGCTGAGGGGGCCCCTGACCAGCCACAGCCTATGAGTTGGCTGGGCCTCCCCACCTGCAGGGCTGAGGTGCTCCCACTTAACCTCGGGCTAAAAGCATCAGCGAGACCCATCCCTCTGGAGAGGCCAGGGACCCCAAAACTCACCCCAGTCCAGCAAATGGGGCCTCCCCAAAAGCTGACCCCAGGAGGCATCCTCACCTGCAGGGACACCAGTCTCCAGCAGGCTGGGACTGTGCAGAGGGAAACTGGCTGCAGCCACAGGGGCAAAGGAGAGCACAGGTTCTGCAACTGCCACAGCCGGATTGGCAGTGACGGGGCTTGGCTGGATCACGCTGACAGGTGCCACCACCACAGAAGACACCAGAGGCTGGCTGGGGTCCTGGTAGTCAGAGAGGTCAATTCTCTTGCCAAGGCTGGGCCGCAAGGGCTCACAGGTGGTGAGGTGGTTGTACATGGCCAGCAAACTCTCTCCAAGGCACTTCCAGCTGCAAGGAGAGGGTAATTACCCCTGGTCTGCACCCAGCATTGGGCGCTCCAACCATAGGGCCAGCAGGCCTGTGGAGAGGCAGTAGACCGAGCCCGTGGCTGCCATCTCCATGATAGCAGGCGGGAGAGCTCATGATTTTGGCATCATTGTTGGAGACAAACTCCGCAGTCTAACACCACTGAGGTGGAGCAGACCAAGTGGCAGCTAGACCCAGCATCCTCCTCCCCTCACCCGGCCACCCCAGTGTCAGGCACATTCAGACTCCATCAGGAAGGCATGAGAACCACTGACTCACTTCAAAAGCTCCTTCCCAGGGCAGCCCCGGTGGCTCAGTGGTTTAGTGCCGGCTTCAGCCCCGGGGCGTGATCCTGAAGACCAGGGAATGAGTCCCACATCGGTCTCCTGCATGGAGCCTGCTTCTCCCTCTGCCTGTGTCTCTGCCTCTCTGTGTGTGTGTGTGTCTCTCAAGAATAAATAAATAAAATTAAAAAAAAAAAAGCTCCTTCCCTACAAAGCCCAATTTTTAAATCACCTACAGCATCTCTCTGAGGCCAACTAATCCTCCTTTTTGGCAGGTGAGGTAGGGGAGAGGGCCGGGCTGGGATGTGGGCTAAAGGAGCTGAATGGTCTAAAGGGTCCCTGGGTGGCTCAGTCAGTGAAGCATCTGCCTTTGGCTCAGGTCACAATCCCAATGTCCTGGGATGGAGCTCTGCCTTGGGCACCCTGCTCAGCGAGGAGCCTGTTTCTCCTTCTCCTGCACCCCCTGCTTGTGTGTTCTCTCTCTCTGTTAAACAAATAAATAAAATACTTAAAAATTAAAAAAAATAATAAAGGGGCTGAATGGGCCCTTAGGCAGAGCCTCTTGGGACCAACATCTCAGTGATAATGGGGT
Organism: Canis lupus familiaris; assembly: GCF_011100685.1. Lineage (NCBI taxonomy): Eukaryota > Metazoa > Chordata > Mammalia > Carnivora > Canidae > Canis > Canis lupus. The sequence continues at coordinate 28,585,715 of NC_049247.1, forward strand.
CATATCAGTGAGTCCCTACACACCAAGACCACTGAGTGTTTTATCATATGCTATGTCGTATGCCATGATATGTTGTGTCACATGTGCATTTTATTGTGGTGTAGTGTGTTATGTTGTAGAATGTCTCTCGTTTCATGTTTTATCTCATGTTATAGGTTGTGCTATGGTATGATACGGTGTGGCGTGATAGATCCATCCACCCCTCTCTCAATGGCTTCCCAAGCTCTCAGGCTAAAAACTACACCCTCAGCTACATGGTGCTGCATGGCCTGACCCAGTCAACTGACCCAGCCTCATCTCACATCCCCACCCCCCACCCCTACACTCCCACCATGCTAGCTTTCTTTCAGTTCTGCCAAACAAAATCATACTCCTGCATACCACAGGACCTTTGCATAAGCTTCTCTCTGACCAAAAAAAAGGCCCTCACCCACATCCCAGCCTCTCTGGTCAATGCCACTCCTCTGTCAGACTCTAGCTCCACCACCTAAGCCTTCCCTGACCCCTAAAGCAATGCAAACCCCATTATGAGCTCCCCCCAAGGTGCTGTGCTCCTCTCATCAAAGGGCTCATCTGTTTGGAGCATGTGCCTTTTTTCCTGGGTGACTGACTACCCCTCAGATCACCGCAGAGAAGAACCGGGCCCACCATGCTGAATCCCCAGCACAGGGCACAATGCCTGGCATAGAGCCAGCATCCAGTAAGTACTGCAGACTGAATGGAAATGAAGGTGCTCTAAAATCCAGAATCTAACCAAATGGAGGCTCCTGGGACTGGAAAGGATGATCTCTTACTTATTCTTTCCCTGTCTTCAGTAAGAGCTACATGCACACAAGGAAGAATTTGCTCACAGCTGGGTTATGTCTAATGCCTTAAGTACCCAATTTCATTTATTCATACCTTTTTTAGTGGGCACAAAATAGACCAAGGGTGGCAAACCATGACCAACAGTCTGTTTTGTACAGCCCATAATCTAAGAGCCAGCTAAAGGGTTGTTACACACACACACACACACCCTGAGGAGAATATACAACTGAGGAGAATACACAACTGAGATGGTTCCTGGCCCACAAAGCCTAAAGCTTTTACCATCTGGTCCTTTGCAAGAGAAGTGTGCTGAGCCCTACGATAGACTATGGTTATTTTAAAAGCCCCACCTTTTCCGTCTCAGAGAGAGAGATTCTCTGCACTCTTCCTCTAGTAACCCAATCAATCCCAGACTTCACTCCCAAGCAATGCTTCCTCCAGCTGAGCCCATCTCCCTCATGCTTCCATTTGGCCTTCACCCTGCATGAGGACAGCCTTGATGGCTTCTCTAGTCATATAACCAGGATCCTCTCCAGCCCTCTCCAGTGTTCTCAGGCTTTCCCCTCCTTCCCTGTAACAAGGAGGCACTCAGGGCCCTTCCCAAACTCACAAACGTCTCATCTAGGGAGCCCAGGGCTCCTGACCCAGCTGACTGCTCTGAACCCAGTTTCCTGTCCAGCGCTCAGCAAATATTAGTTTCCTTTCCCTCACTGGGAAGGGCAGACTGAGAGGGGGCTTGGAGGGATGTGGCAGGTGGCTGGCATCAAGAATACCAAGAGCAAAGAGAGACTTCGACTGGGTGTACTTGGGAGACACCTGGCCTGCTTCTTGGCAGTCAACAAGTGCACACCCGTAGGTGTCTGTCCAACATGCATCCAGCTCCCACTCACACCATCAGCCCAGGGTCAGGCCTCAGGGTCTCTCCCTCCTAGCAAGGCCTACCGGCTGACCCAGCAACCCCAGAGACCTAGACAACCTACGTGAAGAAGGGGATGGGCTGCACCAGCTTGAGGTCTGGCTCCTTCTCTCGCACAGTCAGCGCTTGCCTCTTCTTCCGCAGCCCCAGGGCCTCCTCTACAATAGCCTGGGTCTCAGCTGCACTCACCGACACATCGTGGATTGACATGTCACTAAAAGCGTGTAGGACAAAGAGAAATTACATTGTTACAAACTAGGACCAAGGCTGAAATTTTACAGACAGGGATGCAGTTAAGTTAATACCCTTTAATCTGTATTAATTCTTCCTACAAATAAAATAACCCCTTGAGTCTGGCCTCTAAGGGCAGTAATTAGCATTCTTAATACCCATATACAATAGAAGTGACTAATATCCTTTGTTCCCTCTACAATTCAAAACTGAGCAAACGTTTTTCATGTGTATTAACAAGATCACAGTAACGTCAGAAAGCCGCAGAAAAATAAAACCTTGCTCTCAATTATTTACAGAGAACTTTTAAAAAATATAACTTCCGCATCCTGCCCAGCCCAAAAAGTCATCAGACTACCTAGGCTCACCAAAGTCCCTGCTGTAGCCAAACTACAGAAAGGATAGGGGCTTTGAGGCCTCAGGTGCCCTCACACAGAAACACATCCACCTGAGGTGGCCCAGCAATACCTGCCCTCCTTCCCCAGGCTGTGCTGATGCCTCTGAGCAGGGTCTACCACAAAGCCACAAGCTTATAGATTTATTTTTCCATCTAATCTCTCTCTCTTAAGATAGTACCATCAGGACAGATCTGAACAAGAAATACAGTCTTATGAGGGATAGACATGAAGATAAATAACCATTAACTCCTCACCAGCTGAGTTCCAGGGGCCAAGGACCAGGGGATAGAAGAGTTGGTTCATTTGGAAGGTGGAGGGAGGGAGACAGTCAGAGTTTGGAAAGCTGCCCAGAGGTGACCTGGGAGCTGGAATATGAAGAAGGAGCAATGGCACAAGAGGTAGAGAGGTGGGAAGATAGCCTTTCAGGGCACAGGGATAGGACAGTACACAATGAGGCCAAGTCTGGAATTTGTCAAGGACCTAGGGCAGTCTTCTCCTGGGGGAGGGAGACATAGGAGCAAGGAGAAGAACTAAGGGGGACAGATTATAAAGGATCTTCTAGGTGACGCTTGGAACATAAGCTTTGTCCTAGAGGCAAGGCAGGGGTGTCAAGGTCATATCTGGGACACTGAACTTGGGAAGCATGGGAGCAAAGCCCTGAAAAGGGAAATGGTGGGTGGTGAGGAGACAAGGTAGACAGTAGGCTACCACAAACACCCAGAGGAGAGCTGGTAAATGCCAAGAACTGTCAGGGCAGTGGGAAAGGTGGGCAGCAGAGAGCCAAGGAGGCACCACCATGATGAGGCACACAGGTGAGTAATAGGCAAAACCAGGTGAGGGGTACAGTGGGGGATGAAGTACTGGGGCCCAACTGCCAGAAGATCAGGACCTGAGGGAAGGAGGTGCACATGCCTCCTGATATCCACCAAGCACACACTGCTGTGGGAGAGAGGCAATGCAGAACCAGCACAGGAAGTAGGACCCACCATTTAAGAAACATTCGGAGGGAGTCCTTCCGGAGACAAGGCTGTTCTTCAAAGATCTTTTCCTTGAGAACCAATCCTTTGCTGTATCGGCAGTCCTTCTCTAAAGCTTTGCAGATGAAATACAGACATGCTGGCAAGGAAAGAAACAATATGATTTCTGAGTGTGCACCCCAAACCTCTGGCCTTACCGGGTAACACCAAGAAAACATCCCTACTATGAAATCAAAGATATGATGGCAAACAATAACAAGATACCACTTTACTTGATTCGATCAGGAAAGATCCTGCAAATAGTACTACCCACAGCAGATGAAGCAAACCCAAATGCTGCTGGGCGAGGACAGACTGTATGACCTTTGTGGAGAGCCACAGGTATTACGCACAGACAGACTCTTGGCCCAACAACCCACTTCTAGGAATTGCTGCAAAAATCTTCAGGCTCACAGTGATTAGCTATTAGCTAACTGGAAAAGAGCCTTCAAAAAATCAGAAAAGCACTCAGTGTCCCACCAAGGGAGCCAGGTCAAGGAAAGCTTCCCAGTCCACACACTGGGTTGCTGAGGAGCCACTGTATAAATGGTTCAGAGGTGTGCTCACTGACCAAAAAGAAGGCCACAAGATGGCATAGGGAAAAGACAAGAAACCAAATAGGCCACATAGTGTTACTCCATTTGTACACATAAAACCAGTTTCTGCTCCTTTTGCTTATTTGCATTTTCTAATTTTCCTCCTTCTCTTTCTCTTTTTCGTAAAATGTTCTTACCAGAAAAAATTATTGCCTAAAATTAAAGACATTTACGTCAACGAGCCTTTTCAAATCAATGATCTGGAAAACCTATGCCTTCTCCAGGAATTCTAGGAGTGTAGACAGTAATAGGCAAAGCAACACAGAAAAAAAAATGGGATAGCAAGGAGTCACGAAGCAGAGCTGCAATGTGAATTAGGAAAGCCTTTGGCATTTATAAATGGGAACAGCTTCTGATAGACATGACTGCTGTAAGTCCCCAGCAGGCCCGGTGCCACCAGGACTAATCGATAAGCACACAGGGAAACAATACAGTAGAGCCAAGCATCAGCTCTGCTCTGACTGGGCACTGGGAACACTAGTGTGTCCTGCTCAGCTTCGCAGTCTGAGTGTAGATAGACTGCAGCTACTTTTATCAAGAATAACCAGACAGGGAATCTGGGTGGCCCAGTGGTTGGACGTCTGCCTTTGGCTTGGGGCGTGATCCTGGGGTCCCCGGATCGAGTCTCGCATTGGGCTCCCTGCAGAGATCCTACTTCTCCCTCTACCTGTGTCTCTGCCTCTCTCTCTCTCTCTCTCTTTCTATGTCTATCATGAATAAATGAATAAAATCTTTAAAAAAAAATCTTAAAAAGAAAAAAGAATAACCAAAGGAGCCAGGGGTGAGGAGGAAGGAAAAGTAGAGATGTAGGCATGGAGGCCTTGAGAGACAAAAAGAAATGGTGTCCTAAAGTACCATGGAAGGAGAGAGCAGAGCCTGGTCCCAAAGCTCCACAGGTACCAACACTGCCCCCCGCAAGGCACACGAAGGCTATTCAACCTGTGAACAGGAGGGGACTGGGTGCTCCCAGCACAGCCCAGCAAGCTGCTGACTGAACATCTGCACAGATGGCCCAGAGTTCCTGCTCCACACAAAGAACAGTTTCTCTGGTACCACAGTGGGACATGAGAGTGGCCATCAGAGACACCTAGAGAAAAAACCAGGAGGCCTTGAGCATTTGATGATGCTGGCTCTCAGCAAGTGTTTTGGCTGCAGTAAAGCTCACCACATTAGCTGTACTATACCAGCACTCCAACAGAAGGAAGGCCTCAGAAGTCCCAAGCACCCTGCCTACTCATCTCAAGTGGATAAATGCCACTGGGAGTCAATTTAGCATGCTGCTTTTACTTTGGAGTCTTGTTTTGTTTTTTTAAGATTTAATTTATTCATTCATGAGAGACACAGAGAGAAAGGTAGAGACATGGGCAGAGGGCGAAGCAGGCTCCTCGTGGGGCCAAATGTGGGACTGGATCCCAGAACTCCGGGATCACACCCTGAGCCGAAGGCAGACCCTCAACCACTGAGCCACCTAGGCATCCCTACTTTGGAGTATAAATGAGTGTCAGGTCTGGGGTGCCTATGTGGCTGTCATTAAGTGTCTGATTCTTGATTTTGGCTCAGGTCTTGACCTCAGTTGTGAGTTCAAGCCTCAAGTTGGGCTCCACACTGGGTGTGAGTCTAGTTAAACATACACACACACACACACACACGTACTGAAATCAATAAATGTGTGCCACGGGACACCTGGGTGACTCAGTCAGTCAGTTAAATGTCTGCCTTCGGCTCAGGGGATAATCCCAGGGTCCTGGGATCAAGCCCCATGTTTGGCTCTCTGCTCACTAGGGAGCCTGCTCTCTCTGCTTATGTCATTCTCTCTCTCTCTAATAAATTTAAAAATATAAATAAATAAATGAATGAATGAATGAATGAATGAATGAAAGAAAGAAAGAAAGAAAGAAAGAAAGAGAGAAAGAGTGAGTCAGGGTTCTCCAGATAGAGCAGCGTTCAGTCCCTCAGGCCTGTTTTCCCCCAAGGACTTAAGTTTACCAAGTACAACTTCTATCATGGGAGAGGGGTGCAAAGAACTAAACCAGGTAGCTGGGGAAAGGAAGGCAGGACAAAAGACTCTCCACCTCAAGCGACACCCAAGCTGTCGGAAAAGCTCCCCAAGAGGAGTCTAAACACCACTCGGGAGGAAAAGCTGTGGGAGTCCAAAGGGCACCTCACAAGCACTATCACATTTCTACTGGTGAGTGTGAAAACCAGGGTAAGCACTCCAGAACAAGTGCTATGTCCAGTGGAGGATGTACACCAGAACATTCACAGCAGTGTTATGCAAGAACTCAACTCTGGAAATGACCCAATCTGCAAGCACAGAATGGTCAAATTGTGCAGACACACATAACAGACAACACAGAATAAAGAGATCCCAGGGATTGGCTGGGTGCGTTCATGGACAGGAAAACCACAGCTGAGGGAGCCAGGCTGAGAAGAGTATACATCGCCAACTGATACCACCTAGAGGAGCCTCAACAAGAAGCAGAGCTCATCTCTGGTGACAAAAGGGAGAAATCAAGGTCACCTCCAGGGTGGTAATAACCAGAATGGGACCCAAAGCAGAGTGCCTTCTGGGGCTCTAGAAATGTTCTGCAACTTCACACATTTCACATATAAATATTGTGCACTTTACTCTGTGTGTGTGTATGTGTGTGTGTGTATGTGTGTTACCTCAGTTAATGAGATTTAAAAAGTAGTTGTGGAGAACTGGAGGTGGGGAAGGGTGAGCAGGGCATAGTGTCTCTCAAAATGCTTCGCACTATTTGTCTTTATAAAAGGGAAGGAGGGACTCCTGGGTGCTCAGCGGCTGAGCATCTGCCTTCAGCCCAGGGCATGATCCTGGAGTCCCAGGATCAAGTCCCACATCAGACTCCCTGCATGGAGCCTGTTTCTCCTCCCTTTGCCTGTGTCTCTGCCTCTCTCTGTGTCTCTCATGAATAAATAAATAAAATCTTTAAACAAACAAATAAATAATAAAAAAGGGAAGGAAAACGTCTTCGCCAGTCTTCCAGGCCTAAACCTTGAAAGCAATATCAAGTGCTCACTGGTATGTCTGTCCTAAAAAGAGTAATGCGGCCCAAGCAGGTATAGAGCACCTTCACACACCAGACCAGCCTGCAGCATAGAGTCAGCTCACAGAGCCCTGGGCTCCCACTGCGCTCAGCACTGCTCCAAGTACTCCTGAAAAGCCTCCTTCTACCCTAGCCTCAGAGGACACCCAGAAGAGGCTGACTCCTAGAACACCTCATCAGTGCCTGCCTCAGGACAAGCCCATGCAAGGAACAAAAGTGTTCTCTGCAGAGCAGACCGCAAGGCTGGAGCTTAAGCAACTGGAGGGCAGATAGGGCTCCATCTAGCAGAAGTAGCCCTGCTGCTCTACAAAGGAACGGACTGCCTTAAGAGGTAGTGAGGTTTCCAGGGACACTTGGGTGGCTCAGCGATTGAGTGTCTGCTTTTGGCTCAGGGCGTGATCCCGGGATCCAGGATCAAGTCCCACATCGGGCTCCTTGTGGGGAGCCTGCTTCCCCCTCTGCCTATGTCTCTGCCTCTCTCTCTCTGTGCCTCTCATAAATAAATAAAATCCTTAAAAAAAAAAAAAAAGAAGCGGTAGTGAGGTTCCCAACACCAGGAGTCAACCTGAAGCTGTTAGGTCATCTGTCAGCGAGTTATAGAAATAGGCTGGCACAGAATGGGACAGTGCAGGGAGAAAATGAGATAAGCAAAGGGAAAAACCACTCAGAGAACATGCTACCTATCACTATATTGCAGTCAAGAAATCTCAATTGAGTGAGAAAGACCCATGCAATAAAGCAGAAATGCAAAGTCATCTCCCTTCCCAACAATTGGGCAGAAAGCCCTTCAGTGTTAACCTGGTCTTCAACTTACCCAAGATGCCCTCCCTTCTCTGTCCCCAAAAACACAGCACATGGGAGAGAGTCATCAAACCTGACTCACTTGTGTAATCGCTGAGGGTGTACAGGACAGTGATGAGGTTGTCCAAGCAGGGCCAGTGGTCAGGATTGCACCGCAGGCCTTCCTCAAAAGCATGGCGAGCCAGGGGGACCCGGATGAGCCTCAGGGCGACATGTCCAATTTTGTACCAGAGGTTGACATCTGTGGAGTCCAGCATGACTGCCTGGAAGCAGCACAGAGGACACACGAGCTCAGTCAGCTGGCTCTCTTGCTAAGCCAGCATCCATGGTAAAAGGGCAAAGCATCAACCCAGCCACTCAAACCACCCAGAAAAATGGCAAACATAAGTTACATGAACCAATTTATCAAATTCAGAACATCTTTTTGACAGAATTTATTATTCTGAACATCTGTATTCCTTACATATTTGATAAAGGAAGTGAAAGTACCATTAAAAGAAAATGGGATTTGTGGAATATTTTTGTGGTATTTAAATTTTTTTATTTAATTTTAAATTGTGGGATTCTAGAAAGATTATGGGATCTGGAGACAGACCTCAGTTCACATCCCTGCTCCTACACTGACTGGCAGTGAGATCCTGAGCCTCAGTCCCCTCATCACTAAAATGAATATAAAGACACCTTTCCTGCAAGATGACATATGGTTAGTGCATGTGTGGAAAGCAGTTTGTGTGGTGTCTGGCATCTCAGAGGTGCCCAGAGAGACAGTGTGGGTAGCACAGAGATCATGGCAATACTGTTATGAGCAGGTACAGGGCCAGGGTCAGGCTGTGTTCTCAGTAGTTGTATACGTACCAATTCATTCATTTTTCACAACCACCCTCTTTCTTACTATGCCCACTATACTGGTGTAGACCTGGACCAGGAGCGAGTAAGCAACTCACCATGGCCACACATGCCCTGAGTGGCAAAAGAACAAGGCATATGCAGGCCCCTGCTCTTTTTGAACTCACTATTGTCAGCTGGTAAGGGTCTCAGGAACCACAGCTTGGTGATGCGCCACTACAAATTCTTTTTTTTTTTTTTTAAGCCAACAAGACCACAATCTCACCCCTCCACCAAAAGCTTTCAAAAACCCAAGCTAAGCATTGCAAAAATTGCACCTCCAAGTAGAATTCCATAGCTGTCTCCAGGTCTTCTCGCTGGGCTGCCAGCTGGGCCAAGTTCTTATATGTGGAATATTTCAACATCAGCCCAGGATGTTTCAACCCTTCTTTCTCATCACCAGATGAAACTGCCTGTGAACAAAAAAAGAGTTCAAGAGTGAATGACACCTAGGCCCTGAAGCCTTGGCAGGCAATGAGCAGGACAAATGGCTTCCTGGCTGGCCTCTACTGCAGGCCCTTGGCCCAGTCTGGTGCCACTCTCCATTAGAAAATGAAAGCACTATACGAGATGTTTTTGGAGGACCCCTCCAGCTCCAAGCAGACAGAGAAGGAAAGCTAGACCACCACAAGGTAGTTTATAGATAGTCTGGGCACCAAAAGAGACAGAGGGACCCCTCCTCATTGGTAAGGCCATGCCTGAAAGGTCAAGCCTAGAGCCCTCAGCTCCCCCAAAGCAGGGCTGAAGAGGGAGGACAGGGCATGAGAAGGCCACCTGGGGACAGTGGCAGGGTCTAGAGGTACCCAGACATCCAATTTATACATCTCTACACATTCTGTAGCAGGAAGAGCACCGGATTAGGAGTCAGGAGGCTGAGCTCCCAACTCTATAACTCATATGACTGTAAACAAGTTACTTTAACTAAAAAGTTAGTGCCCCAAGGACCTCTGCATTTTAAGGGCAGTAAATCCTACCTAAGTATCAAAAGTACAAGTAAGCCAAAAGAGCATAAAGATTATAAATATGTTTTCTATTAAAAGTTATTTCACTACAGCTTTTATGAAACCTCTTAGAAAACCCTACCACTTCTAAGACGCCACTGATGAGGAAAACTACTGCTCTAATCACAGGACAAAGTAAAACATTTTCTTTTTTTTAAAGACTTTATTTATTTATTCATGAAAGACACAGAGAGGGGGGAGGGGGCAGAGACTTAGGTAGAGTGAGAAGCAGGTTCCATGGAGGGAGCCTGATGTGGGACTCCATCCCAGAACTCCAGGTCCACACCCTGAGCTGAAGGCAGGCGCTTAACCACTGAGTCACCCAGGTGTCCCAGTAAAATATTTTCTAACAGAAAAGCTCAGTGGCACAAAGAAATTCTTTCCAGGGGTAGGTCCATATCTCAGCCTTGTCCTGGGACAGGTCACATTCACATGTCATTCTTCATGGTCAGAACAAGTAAGACCTGCGGACATGCAACCTTCAGGAAGTACCCCTTGATTAATCCAAGAAATCTATCCTAGAACTCTTAAGGAATCCCAACAAGAAGACTAAAAAGCTCAAATCAAACTTCATTCATTATCTTCGTCTGTTGTCTGGCTTATACTGCAGAAATATCCCCAACAACAGGCTGATCAAGGCTGGATACTAGGTACCTTCACCTCTCCAGGTAAGAACTATTCAAAAACTGGTGTGAACTCTTTAATAGAGGCCATGTGAGTCTACCTCAGAGACTAGCCAGTGTGTCCACACAAACAGCAGAAGCTCTCATAACTAACCTCCACCCAATCAGCTGTATTCAGCACCACTCTCCATACTCCTGACAGACACGCTGATGCCCATGGGAGATGACAGGCTCACCCCAACAAGCTTCCCCAATGAAGCTATCCATTTCTTAGAAGCCAGCTGTGTTCCAGGGCCTATTTATGCCAAGTGTTTGTGAGACTGCAACTACATAGTTTAGTTTAATATTACGTATACCGATGAGGATGAATGTGAAAAGAAACTTTTCTATACATTTTCTGTATGCTTCAACTGTTTACAATGACGTTTTACTTTTATAAGCCAAGGGGGGAGTACTACAGAAGTCTTCCAAGGCTAAAAGTGATACAGAGAGAGGTGGACACCCCTAGGACTACAAGGCTGACGCCCGACCATCACTCTTTTGACTTGGTGCTCTGCTCAGCCACTCACACCTCTGAGGACCACTCCACCATGGGCTGAGGGAAGATCTCCCTCCTAAAACACACGCAGCCCCTGGCCTGTGGCTGGAGCTCAGTAAAGTAGAAAAAAGTCTTTTTCATCTCTGGGCCCTCATTCACTTCCTACTAACAGGGGAGGGGCAGGTCACAATTCCCACAGCCCTCATTCCAAGACACTATAACCAGCACCAGAGAAACTTGACATCCAATTAGGAACACGAACACGAGTGAGAGAAGGGATGGACTCCTCATATTGACAGTGAGAACTAAGTTAAGTTAGCATTCTGCCTCATCTGTGGTGAAAACTATCCGGGGGCGGGGGGGGGGGGGGGCTTCAGACACAAGTGTCTGCCTTCCTAGAGGAGGAGACTGCCCAACGGAAGGACCACATTCCAGAAAATGCCCATGGTTGGAGTCTGTCTGCTTCCTTATTGCATGTCTCTGTGTTTGGTGTCTGGGTACTTGAAAACAAAAGCCTTTCCTCCTAATGAAACATAATTCTTCCTAAATCAGTTTCAAGTTGAGACTCATTCTCAAACCGCCAGGCAACACACATCTCCATGAGCCAGCCAACTCAGGTTTAACTCACTTGCCACTTGCATGGCCCCCATGCTAGATCACTGAGTCCTGCCCTGCCTGCCCCTCCCCACCATATCTGTGCCCTCAACATGGCTCTATGTTGCTCTCCCAGCCCCTTCCTCCAGCTATGTTTTTCAAAAGACCATGGAGCACCTACACAGGTTTCCTGAGCTCACGGGCTATCACCTAAACTGCATTTGCCAAAATGTGTTGCCACCAGGATCATTAAGTAACAGAAAACCATGGGTCCCAATCCTGGTTCTAATGCTTCACTAACTGGGTGGCTCTGAGCTATCAACACCTCACTAAGCCTCCATTTCCACAACTGTCAAATGGGGACAGTGACCCTCACCTTGTCATCAGAGTAGTTATAAAGAGAATGTAATGAAATACCCGACACAGAGCTCTTACTCTGCACCAAGAACCACTCTACCCGCTTCACTGGATTCATTCAACCCTCACAGTGACCCAATGAGGCTGACACTCTACAGGTGGGGACACTGAAGGGCAGAGAAGTAACATGTCCAAGGTCTCCCAGCCAAGAAGGAGAAGGCAGAGGGCAAGCCCGCCACCCAGCCTGTAATACCTCACCTCTCGCAGCAGGCGTGCCTCCAGGAGCTCATGGTAGGCTTTGGCTGACTCCTCAAACCGGTCGTGTTTCTGGAGATCCAAGGCCTTGTGATATAAGGCAAAAGCCTCTGCTTCCTATAAACCAAGAGAGAATATTATAAAGGTTTGTCTTTTTTTTTTAATTTTTATTCATTTATGATAGTCACACAGAGAGAGAGAGAGGCAGAGACACAGGCAGAGGGAGAAGCAGGCTCCATGCACCGGGAGCCCAACATGGGATTCGATCCCGGGTCTCCAGGATCGTGCCCTGGGCCAAAGGCAGGCGCTAAACCGCTGGGCCACCCAGGGATCCCGGTTTGTCTTTTTTTTAAGCCAAAAGTGTAATAGGAGCTATAGTTAAGGCCTGTAGAAGAAACAATCCTAAACATTCCAACCTCCCAGGAGCTCATCACTGGGAGAAGAACCCCTTGGAAGTCCCCCAACAAGACACGAGAAACACAGGCTCAACTAAGTCTAAGCAACAGCAAAAAACACACTGGTCCAGGGATACAGGGTCAGAGCAACAACAAGGTTATGAACCCACCTGGGCCCTTGCTGGGTAAAGCTGGGAGAGTGGCCAAACCAGCCAGAATAACCTGGATTCCTAGAGAATATGGATGGTTTCCATTGCTTTCTACCTGCCACTCTGCCCTAGCCTGATCATTGCCCAGGGAGAGTGACAACCTCCTTCAGGATGAAGGGGATACTGGGTAGGCTGAGCCCAACTGATATCCCCTTGAAGACGAGGGACAGCTGACAAGTCAGCTTTTGAGAGGGCTCCTGATTGCCTGGGTTTCTCCTGTGAAAGGGGAGGTACATGTTTATTCCAGGGAAAACAAAGACAGAAACAAGAAGCAAACCACTTCTATACTAAGGCAGGAAAGGTGGAAAGATGGATGGAGGGAAGGAAAGCCAGGCTGAAATTGAAGTGGTGCCAGGCCTCATGGTAGAGAGGAAAGACCAAGAATCTAGGGAACTGAAGTTGAATCTGGCCCCCCACTGATCTCAGTGAGACCCCATCAAGGGCCTTCTCACACTGGAAAACACCATCTACCACTACATTCTATAGTCCCTTAGGTATGCCAATCCCTGAAACATGCACAAAGAATGGACTGCATAGAAAGCTAGCCCTAGCTGGAGAAGTGGGCCCAGGGCCTCAACCAGCTCAAATGCTGCTCAGAGAATATGGAATTTCTCTTCAGTGTGACCACCTCCAAGAGAAGCAGGTAAAACATGAGATGAAGAACTATCTTTCAAAATGGAATTTTTGGGCAGCCCCGGTGGCGCAGTGGTTTAGCCCAGGGTGTGATCCTGGAGACCCGGGATCGAGTCCCATGTCAGGCTTCCTGCATGGAGCCTGCTTCTCCCTCTGCCTGTGTTTCTGCCTCTCTCTCTCTGTCTGAATAAATAAATAAAAAATCTTTAAAAAAAAATGGAATTTTTCCTGTGATATCGCAGTGAGTCCTATGAATACATTTAAAATAAGGTACCATCTACAGAAGTGAAAAGCAGAGTCTACCTGCAGAAGAAGACCATGGATTACATACCTGGGCCTCTTTGGTCTGAGTTTTGTGACTTTTAAAGCTTCCTTCATGATCATCCTCAACTGTAGAGCTGGCATTTAAGGCTGCAATTCGAATCTAAAAACAGGGATTTGAGGGAAGAAAAAAATTGCTTTTGAGATATCACTTGTCTCTTTAACAATCTACAACGAATACAATTCTGCTCCAGTGCATAACCTCTTATAGCTTGAACAGCTATGGCCTTCTCAGAATGTAATGAGCAATAAATGATCATCAAGGAAAAAAATAAGGACCAGAATATGTCCAGGAGGACCATAACAAGCTACTCGGGGAGCATGTCCTGGGTACTATCCATTGCAAAAGGAACACCCCAGCAATGCCAGAAACAATAGAAGACATTAGAACAACATATTTCAACAAAACATGTTAACTTTATACCTTTCTTTCAACTACGAAGAGGCCCTGCAAGCCATTCCAAAAGAAGGCCAAACATCCTTACCCTCAATTGCTCCAACAGCTCTCCCAGGAGGAAGGCTGCCCCATACGGAGTGTCACCCAGGAAAATGCCCCTTGTCCCCAGGAGAAAAGGTACAAAAGAATACTAACAGCAAATATGCAAACACCAGTCCTTACCATACTCAGAGAGCTTCAGCGCTGCCACTGTGCACCACTTCCCATCACTGGTGGGGGCTGTGCCAGTCCACAATCTCCTAGAGAGGAAACAGGAGAGACTAAGAGAGGGCTCAGGAAAAGACAGGAATACCATAGTTTCAGGGGCCCACCACAAAGCAGCCCCAAATCCAGGGGCATACCCAGCTCTAAGCACACAGGCTGGCAAGCAACAGCCTCAGATTGGTTGTGTTGAGATCTATCCCCCAGGTCCCATGGCCAGAGCCTCTGCCCTAGCCAGGCAAGACACCAGACACTGGGGACACAGTAGACTGAGACCAACTCCTGCTCTCAGGGCTCACTGCTCAGCAGAGGAAAGAGACCTATAAACAGGTTTTTTTCTTTTTTTCTTTTTCAATAATTGAATGAAATGAAGAGAAACCAAGGCAACATCTACGGGTGGAAAATAATTCACACGAAGGGATCCTGGACAGTGAGGGAGGCAGCACTTGTGGTAAGCCCTAAGGAACAGACAACAGTAGGGGGTGGTGAAACAAAGGGGGGGGGGGTGAGCTGTGGTGTGATGAGGAAATGTAGACACACTTGGGTGCCAACACAGCCCACGGCCAGGCCTTAGAACAGAGATGGATATGGAGGATGGAAGAGTGCCATGCCAGGGAACTGGGAACTTCAACCTGCAGACAACAGGGGACCCACTGAGAGTTTTGGGGAAAACAAAATTTTAGAAATATAAAAAAAAAATATTAGAGGTAGGCAGACCAGTTTGAAGTCTGCAAAAAAAAAGATAGGATTGGTGAGAATGTGTGGAAAAATTAGAATCTCATACATTACTGACAGAAAGCTAAAGTGTGCAGCTTCCGTGGAAACCAGTTTGGTAGTTGCTCCAAATGTTAAACACGGAGTTACCGTATGACCCAGAAATTCCACTCCTAGATATCTAGCCAAGAGAAATGAAAACATATGTCCATACCCAACCTGGTTCACGACTGATCATGGCACCACTATATATAACAGCTTCGAGGTAGAAACAACCCAAATGTCTGCCAAGTGATGAATGAATAAATAAAATAAATGGATAAATAAAATGTGGCATGTTGATACAATGGATTATTCTTCAATCATAAAGTACTGACACATGCTACAACATGGATGAACCTCGATGCTAAATGAAAGAAGCCAGTCACAAAAGGCCACATATTGTCTGATTCTATTTATATGCAATGTCCAGAATAGTCAAATCTACAGAAACAGAAAGTAGATAGTGGACTGTGGGAAAGGGACAAATGGTGAATGACTACTAATAGGAACAGGGTTTCTTTCCAGGGTGATGATAATGTTCTAAAATTGGTTGTGGTAATAATTCCACACCTCTGTGAATACAATGAAAACCACTGACTTACACACCCCACATAGGTGAACTATATGGTATGTGAATTACATGCTGTTACTAAACAAAGAGATAACAGGAACCTGGATGGGGCAGTGGACACAAGGGACACACTACAGGGGGTAGACTCACAGGACTCTGCACCTAGGAGGCTAGAGGGAGCAGAGGGATTCTAGATAACACCAAGGGTTTTGGCCTAAGGGGTCAGGACGGGGGGGGGGGGGGCACCCCTCAAACAAGCCAGGTAGTGCAGGAAGAGGAGTCAGAAAAAGTCCCATCAGAGAGGCCAGCAGAAGGCCCTGGAAGGGCCAAGCAAGCAGAGGGAGTGAGCCTGGGCCTACAGACTGAATGCATGCTCCACCCAGATAACATGAATTGACTGCTACTATTGCCAATAGCACTGTGGCAATCATTTCTAGCATGGCTTCCACCGTGGTCTGTGAGTTCTCTCAGGGTTCTTACAAGAAAGGAAGTAGTCTTTTCACAAACAAGGAAGACTCAAACCTCCCCTGAGCTAATAGCTATTTTATCTCCTATGTTCTACATTTGGGAAAAAAGAATGCTGCTCAGTCTGGAGCTATGCCATGATGGACACTTTGATCATCATACAATATGAAAAAGAGAGAGAGAGAGAAGTAGAAACTATACGATTAAAACTGCATCTAGGGACACCTGGATGGCTCAGTGGATGAGTGTCTGCCTTCAGCTCAGGGCATGATCCCCAGGTCCTGGGGTTGAGTCCAGCATCAGGTTCCCCATGCCTGCTTCTCCCTCTGCCTAGGTCTCTGCTTCTCTCTGTGTGTCTCTCATGAATAAATAAATAAAATATTTTATAAAAATTAACTAAATAAATAAAATCATGAGAAGATACTACTATATACCTATTAGAATGGCCACCTTTTTAAAAAAACTGACAATACCAAGTCCTGGTAAGGATACAGAGCAACTGAAATTCACAGTGCTGATAGGAATACAAAACAGTACCACCATGGTGGAAAATAGTTTCTTATAAAGTTAAGCACACATTTACCATATGATACAGCAATCTCATCCCAGCTACTTATCCTAGAGAAATGTTCATACAAAGCTTGTATGTAAAAGTTTAAAGGTGCTCCATTCAAATTACCAAAAATATTCTTCAACAGCTAAACAGATAAACTGTTGTGATATATCACAAGAGAATACTGCTCAGTAAGAATACTACTTACACAATAGAATAATACTGCCCCTTAAAAGGAACAAACAACTGATGCATGTAACAACTTGGATGAATCTCAAAGCCATTATGTTTTTTTAAGATTTTATTTATTTATTCATGAGAGACACACACACAGAGAGAGAGAGAGAGGTAGAGACACAGGCAGAAGGAGAAGCAGGCTCCATGCAGGGAGCCCGACGTGGGACTCGATCCTGGGTCTCCAGGATCACGCCCTGGACTGAAGGCGGCCCTAAAACGCTGAGCCACGTGGGCTACCCTCAAAGCCATTATGTTGAGTGAAAGTTGACAGTCTTAGAGCACCTGGGTGGCTCAGTTGGCTTCAGCTCAGGTCATGATCCAGGGCCTAGGATCCAGCCCTATATCCGGCTCCAGTCTCAGCACTGAGTCTACTTGAGATTGTCTTTCTCCCTCTGCCCTTCCCCACCACTCACATGTGTGCATGCACTCTCTCTTAAAATTAAGATCTTAAAAAAAAGAATATACACCAAATAATACAGCAACAAACTCTATGAAACAAAAAACATAGGAGATGCAAGGACACATAAATAAAAACACACTAATAAGAGACTTTCATTCACCACTGTCAGTGTAAGACAGGTCAAATAGAGAAAAAAATAAGGACACAGAAGATCAAAACAACAAAATGATTATAGTACTTACAGATGCATACCACTCTATACTCTGCTAATAAGAGACCACATATGCTCCAGCACTCACAGCATATTCACAAAACAAATGCAAATATTAAGTCACAGAGAAAACATCTTCTATAAATATGTGTTAAAAAAAAACCTCTGATCACAATACATTAAAACTATAATTTACTAACACTACCACCACCATCAACGACAGAAGACAGATCCTTCTATTTAAAAATTTAAGCACCTCCTATTAAACAACTGGGTGAAAGGAAATGCAGCTAAAATTGGAGAAATGTAAAGAAATACTAACAATGAAAACATAAGCACTTGTATGTGTGAAAACACAACAAAAATCACCGGGTGGGGGGGCACTGTAGGATTATCTCCATAGAAGAAAAAGCCTCTGACAAAATTTAACACTCCCTTGTGATAAAAAGCACTAGGAAAATAGGAATTAAATAATCCTTTCTTACATACCTTAGTTCTAAAACCAAAATCTTATTTAATAGAGAAACACTAGAGGCATTTCCATTAATATCAGGAACAAAGCAAGGATGCTCATTATATCTGTTACTATCCACCACTGTACTTATTAGCGTATTAGCAATGCCAATAGAAAAGGGAAACCAATTAGAGGTATAAGAATGAGTAAAGAAGTAAAACAATCATTAATTTCAGACAATATAACAGAATATCTGGAAAACCCCCTAAATCAATGATGAAACTTAAAAGGCCTCAATGAAGTAGATGATATAATATTAATACACAAAAGTCAATAGCATTCATAAAAACAAAAAATAAACAGAAGAAATTATGATAGAGAAAAATCCTGTTTGTAATAGCAACAAAGATGCTTAAATATTTAAAAATTAAACTTAAAAATTAAGTTAACAAGGGATGCCTGGGTGGCTCAGCGGTTGAGCATCTGCCTTCAGTTCAGGGCGTGATCCCACAGTCCTGGGATCGAGTCCTGCATCAGGCTCCTCACAGGGAGTCTGCTTCTCCCTCTGCCTATGTCTCTGCCTCTCTCTGTGTGTTTCTCATGAATAAACAAATAAAATATTTTTAAAAATGTAAAAATAGTTGCTGGGAAAAATTGGTAGCCATTTGGTAAAGGTAAAATTTGACCCTTACCTCACACCACATATATACATAAACTCCAAATGGATTCAGGATCTAAATGAAAACAAGAGGAACCAGACAAATACTAGAAGAAAACACAGATAAATTCCTCTTTAACCTTGTATATGGAAAGGCTTTCTCACAATGATTTAAAATCCAGAGGCAGTAAATTAATAATAATAATATTAATAATAAATTTAACATAAAAATGTTTTAAATTTTGCAGAACAAAAAATTCAGCACAAGCAACAAAAGTAAAAATAAACAAATGGGACTGCATCAAACTAAAAAGCTTCTGCTCTTGGGACACCTGGGTGGCTCAGCAGTTGAACATGGGCCTTTGGCTCAGGGTGTGATCCCGGGGTCCAGGGATCAAGTCCCGCATCGGGCTCCCTGCAAGGAGCATGCTTCTCCCTGTGCCTATGTCTCTGCCTCTTTCTCTGTGTCTCTCATGAATAAATAAATAAATCTTAAAAAAAATAAAAATAAAAAGCTCTGCATAGGAAAAGAAATAATCAACAGAATGAAAAGACCACTTACAGAATAGGAAAAATATTTGCAAACCATATATCTGATTAGGGTTTATAACTAAAATATATAAAGAACTCATAAAACTCAATAGCAGAAAAAAATAAAATAAAAAAATCCAATTAAAAATGGGGAAAGCACCTGACTAGACATTTTTCCAAAGAAAATAAAATAATGGCCAACAAGTCCATGAAAAGGTACTCATCACTAATTATAAGAGAAATACAAATCAAAGCCACAGTGAGTTCACCTCACAAACCTATTAGAATGGCTATCACCAAAAAGTTAAAGAGATAACAAATGCTGGTAAGAATGTGGAGAAAAGGGACCCCTTATATTGTTGGTAGGACTATAAATTGTTACCCCCTCTGGAAAATAATGGAGGTTCCTCAAAAAATAGAACCACTATATGATCCAGCAATTCCACTTCTGGGAATGCATCTGAAGGAAATGGAAACATGTCTGAGAGAGATCTGCACACCCATGTCTTTAGCAGCATTGTTTACAAATAGCTGAGACATGGAAACAATGTAAGCATCCACCTAGAATGAAAAAAGAAGTTACACACACACACACACACACACACACACGAATATTATTCAGCCATGGAGAAAAGATGGAAATCCTGCCATTTGTGACAAAATAGAAGGAACTTTAGGGCATTATGCGAAGTGAAATAAGTTACACAGAGAAAGACAAATACTATATGATCTCGCTTATACAGCAATCTAAAAAAATAAAAAATAAAAAAAAATAAAAACAAAATAACCGAAATTCATAGAAGAGATCAGATTTGTGGTTACCAGAGGCAGGAGGTGGGGAAAGGGGTCAGGAGAGAGAATTGGATGAATGTGGCCAAAAGGTACAAACTTCCAGTTGTAACTAAGTACCAAGGATATAATATATATGATAACTATAGTTAACACTACTATATGGTATATTTGAAAGTAAAAGCTCCTAAGAGTCTAATCATAAAGGAAAAACATTTTTTTCTTTGTATCTATATGAGATGAGATGACAGATATTACCAAAACTAATTGTGGTAATCATTTTACAACACATGTAAGCAGTCATTATGCTGTATACCTAAAACTTGTATAGTGCTATGTCAATTACACCTCAACAAAATTGAAAAAAAATTAATTAGAAAAGTTTTCAATAACAAAAAGTTAAAAGTCAATTGATAAATTGAGAGAAAAAAATTTGCAACATATATTGTAGACAAACACATAAAAAGCTCTTAAAAACTAAGGGACAGCACTAGTCACAACAGCCAAAAAGTAGAAGCAACCCAAGTAAATGCCCATTCACAGATGACTGAATAAACAAGGGGCTTCTGGATGGCTCATTTAGTTACAAATCTCTCTTTTTTTTTTTTTAATTTTTATTTATTTATGATAGTCACAGAGAGAGAGAGAGGCAGAGACACAGGCAGAGGGAGAAGCAGGCTCCATGCACCGGGAGCCCGATGTGGGATTCGATCCCAGGTCTCCAGGATCGCGCCCTGGGCCAAAGGCAGGCACCAAACCGCTGCGCCACCCAGGGATCCCCAAATCTGACTCTTGATCTGAGCTCAGGTCTTGATCTCAATCAAGGTCATGAATTCAAGCCCCACACTGGGCTCCACACTAGGCGTGGAGCTTACTTCTTAAAAAATTTTGGTATATACATACAATGAAATATATTCAGCCTTAAAGAGGAAGGACATTCTGACACATGTATGAACCTTGAAGATATGCTAAGTGAAATAAGCCAGCAGAGAATGACAGTGTATGATTCCACTTATGTGAGGTACCTAAAGTAGTTAAATTCATAGAGACAGAAAGTAAAATGGTAGTTGCCAAGGACTGGGGGGAAGGGAAGGATAGGGAGTGTTTAATAGGTACAGAGTTTTAGTATGGGAAAATGTAAATAAAAGTTCTGGAGATGTATGGTGCTGATGGCTGCACAACAGTGTGGATGTACTTAATGCCATGGAACTGTACACTTAAAAATAGTTTAGGGACACCTAGGTGGCTCAGAGGGTCAACTGTCTGCCTTCAGCTCAGGTCATTGGTCCTAGGATCCAGCCCCAAGCAGGCCTCCCTGCTCAACAGGAGTCTGTTTCTCCCCCTCTATCTGTCCCTCTCCCAACTCATGCTCTGTCTCTCTCTCAAATAAAATCTTTTTTAAAAAATTTGTTTAGGGATCCCTGGGTGGCTCAGAGGTTTAGCACCTGCCTTCGGCCCAGGGCATGATCCTGGAGACCCGGGATCAAGTCCCGCATCAGGCTCCTTGCATGGGGCCTGCTTCTCCCTCTGCCTGGGTCTCTGCCTCTCTCTCCCTCTCTCTGTGTCTCTCATGAATGAATAAATAAAATCTTAAAAAAACAAAATTCTTTTAAACGTTACATTTCACATTCATTAAGTATATTATACCATAAGCCAAGGGGGAAAAGAAACTGATAGGAAAATAGGGAAAATATGCGAATAAATAATTCACTCAGACATACAACTGGATCGCAAACATGAAAAAATTTTCATACTCACTCATAATTAGAGAAATGCAAATTAAAGCACTGAGACACTATTTTTATCACACTATCACTATCGCACTGGAAAAATTAACAGCACGTTCTGTTGGAGGTGGCCAGGAAACAGGCACTATTTTCATACATTGCTGATGGGAATGCAAACTGGCACCACCACTCTGGAGGGGAATTTGACAACAGCTAAGAAAATTACAAATGCCCTCACCATTCAACCCAGCAATTCTACTTCTAGGAATCAATCCTAAAGATGCACCTCCAACAATATGAAATACATACATACAGGGTTATTCATTCCAGCATTGTTTGTCATTTCAAGAGACTGGAAACAACCTAAATAGTTATAGATAGTATAGTGGATGGATAAACCATGGTACTTCCACACAGTGAAGTAATACACAGCTGTAAAAATTAATGAGGAAATGTTATAGCAGCATTTTTCAAAGTAACCAAAAGTAGAAACAACTCAAATGTCCATCAACTGATAACTGGATAAATAAAATGTGATGTATTCATAAAACAGAATATCATTCAGCCATAAAAAGTTAATGAACTATTGACAATAGGATGAACCATGAAAACATTATGCTAAGTGAAAGAAATCAGTCACAGACCACATACTGCATGATCCCATTTATATGAACTGTCCAGAATAGGCAAATCTATATAGACAGAAATTACTAGTGACTGCCTAGGGCTAAGGGAGGAGGCAATGAGAAGTGACTATTAATAGGTACAGAGTTTCTTTCTGGGGTGATAAAAATGTTCTAAAATTGATTGTGGTGACACACAACTCTATGAATATTAAAAACCACTGTATTGTATGTACATTTTATCCCAATGAATAGGCAAATTGTGTATGAATTGTTTCAATAAAACTTTTTAAAAATGAGTAAGATTTCTATGAACACAAAGGGTGATTTTCAAGACATTGTTAATTGAATAAAGCTAACACAATTATCTATAGCATGCTATCTCTCATATACAAAAGAAGCAGATATGAACACCTGTTCATCTGTGCAAAAGAAAGGATAATCCAGACACCAAAGAGATCAGTTAGCTGCAGGGGATGAGTGGAAAAGGGGTGAAAGGTAGGGGAGAACAGGAACAAGATGGCGGGGGGGGGGGGGGGGGGGGGGCCGGAGAAGTGACACTTCCCTGAGTATACCTTTGTTACAGTTCTTACTCTTATAACCACAGTCATGCTTCCTACTTGAAAAATAATTAAAACCAACTAAGATCTAGGTGGAACCCAAAATAGAACATAAATGTCAATAGTGAACATACTGTTACAAATACATGACCACATCGAAGGGCATGCGGAAGAAAAGAACTAATTTAAGTAACTGTGGAGAATAGTATCTTGATTGGATATTGTAAGGCTAAAGATAAGAACTGCGATTCAAGATTTGGGGCAGAGAGAACACAATATGAGCCTGTAACATCTGGAGGTGCCAGAAAATAAATAAATGCTCCCCAAAATTCTGAAGATTTGTTGAGAAGGCACAGCAGCTAACCTGAAGGAGATCCTGAACAAGCAAAGTCAGAACGGTGTACAACAAAATGATGGTAACATTAGACTTTTTTTTATTAGATTTTAACCAATGGAATAAAATGAATACCCCTGGGGCCCATACTAATGAGAGAAGGGATAGCTCTCCCTTTAATTGAATTTGAATTAATAAATGTAGAAGGGAAGAGAGTAATAGATCATTACCTTTAGGCACACACCACAGGGACCCACAAATGGATCCTAACTATGGTCAGTGGGCATAAATTTGTGAAAACCAGAATTCCCATCCTTCCAAAGTATTTCACCCAAGATACCTACTAACTGGACAGGGAAAGTTAGTAACTCTATAGGAACTTTTCAGTTGGCAGACACTAAACCAAGCAATCAAGATAAATATCACCAGTTATAAGACACATCAGCATCTTGAACTCCTTGGTATAATGCACTAAGGACAACACAATGTTTGTGTTATTGTGGCCCAAAACGCATAACTTCACATGAATCATGAGAAAACATTAGACAAATCCAAGTTGAGGGATATTAGACTGATATCTGATTACTGACGAGTACTCTTGAAAAATATCAAGACTAAGACAACACTAAGTAATCATTAAGGACTAAGGGACTGGGATGCAATGCCTTAATGACTCAGTGGTTGAGCGGCTGCCTTCAGCTCAGGCCATGATCCCAGGGTCCTGGAATCGAGTCCCGCATCGGACTCCCCACAGGGAGCCTGCTTCTCCTTTTTTTAAGATTTTACTTATTTATTCATAGACACAGAGAGAGAGGCAGAGACACAGGCAGAGGGAGAGGGAGAAGCAGGCTCTGTGCGGTGAGCCCGATGTGGGACTTGATCCCGGGTTTCCAGGATCACACCTCAGGCTGCGGGCGGCGCCAAACCCCTGCGCCACCAGGGCTGCCCCCTGCTTCTCCTTCTGCAGAAGTCTTTTGTGTCTCTCTCTGTGTCTCTCACGAATAAAGAAAGAAAATCGTTAAAAAAAAATAAAAAAGGACTAAGGAGACTAAGGAGCAAGAACTATTGAATAAAGAAAGGAAGAAAGAAAATATCTATTCTTTTCTCAGACTCCCAGCCCAGCAATCATATTATCCCAGAATAGCATATTTAGGAATTTAACCTCACAAATTTCCAAACTCGTTAGGCCATGGTTTCCACAGCCTTAAGAACATATGGTAAAGAAGAGCACACACTGAGTAACTCAGCACCCTGACCCAGTCAGTGATAAAAGGTGGCATTTCCTGACATGCTCTGGTCTGGGAGTCAGGAAGCCTAGATCTTAGGCTATGCTGTGGCTCTTCTTGGCTGTGTCATCAGCTTGGCCTAAGAGACCCCTCTTTGATTCTCAGTTTCCTCTACCCGATGAGGTTTTGGGCTAGACTAGGGGTCTGCAAGCTAACCTGCCTTGGAGCAAAGAATGGTTCTGACATTTTTAAATGGATGAAAAAATTTGTGACACACGAAAATCATATAAAAATTACATAAGATTCAAATTTTAGTGTCCATAAATAAAATTGTATTGGAACACTGCCACTCGTTTACCTATTGTCTCTGCCTGTATCCACTGTACGATGCCAGAACGGAGTAGACAAAGTAGGCCTCCTAAGCCTAAAATACTATTATAAATGTTTATTACATTCACAGCATACTCTGATATATAATTCTATTAATATTACAAATATTACTGCACTTACAACATAAGTCTGCCGACCTCTGAAGGAGACCACTCAAAGCATGTTTCAGGTTTTTCGTTTTTGTTTTTTTCTTAAAATTTTATTTTATTCATGAGAGACACACAGAGAGAGAGAGAGAGGCAGAGGACGTAGGCAAAGGAAGAAGCAGGCTCCACGCAGGGAGCCCCATGCGGGACTCGATCCCAGGACCCGGGTTCACAACCTGAGCTGAGAAGGCAGATGTTCCAGCGCTGAGCCACTCAGGCGTCCCAGATTTTTTCGTTGTAACCACAGTTATGAATCCCATGCAACGAATTTTAGCTGCGTGAAACCCCAAGTCCCATAGTTAAGCCCCATAAACCCATAGTAAGCCAGGCCCCAAAGAATTAAGTGACTCCGAAGTCACTTGTGCGGACACCTGAGTGTGTCAGTAGGCTGTGTGTAGCTGGGGTCCTCCTCCTCCTCCTCCTAGGAAGCAGCGCAGTCAAGATTTTCAGTCTAGGGGCGCCTGGCGGGCTGAGTCCTTAGGGCATGCAACTCTTGACCTCCTGGTGATAGGTTCAAGCCCCACAGGGGGTGCAGCGATTACTCAAAAATAAAATCTTTAACATTTATGTTTTTCTTTCAGTCTAGACTTGGGCTGGTCCACTAGTTGGTCGGCTGACTCTGGACAAGACCCTTCACCGCGCGAGGGCCTCCGTTTCCAGCCGTGTACACGGCGCTACGGGCAGCAGCAGCA
Source organism: Canis lupus familiaris (assembly GCF_011100685.1). NCBI lineage: Eukaryota > Metazoa > Chordata > Mammalia > Carnivora > Canidae > Canis > Canis lupus. The sequence continues at coordinate 28,611,340 of NC_049247.1, forward strand.
CTCACCTCTCGGGGCTGCTGTGAAGGTGAAGTCAAAGGACGCAAGCCAAGGGGCGAGCCCCGGGCTCAGCGCCGGGCAGACGCGCCGTCAATGGTGGCTCCCGCTGCCGTAGCCGAGAACCGCTCCCGACGCTGGAGCCCGGCCTCGGCACCCCAGGGTGACGGCCAGGGCGGGGAGGAGGCCCGGCCAAGCCGCTACCGCCCTCCGGCCTCGGTTTCCCCGAATGGGACACTCAGGCTACCGGGGGCGCCCCTCTGCCCCCCCGCTCCCGCGTCCACACCGGCCTCGGCCCGGCGCCCGCTGCCCCCCAGGCCCGCGCCCCTTCTCCCGCCCCCCGTTCAGCAGAGCCGCGCCCCCTCCCGGGGGAGGCCCCCGAGCCCGCCACCCGGGAACTCACCGGGCGTCTCCAAGGCAACGGCCTGCCCGCCTCGACCCCCGCGCCGGCCGGCTGCGCGCCTGACAATAAGGCGCGCTCCCATTGGCTCCGGTGCCGGCTCCGCTGGCCAATCAGCGAGGGCGCACGCGCCGCCGGGCGAGCGAGCTCCCCTGGCCCTCGCGGGCTGCGAGCGGCGGGCGCGCGAGTGTCCCCCTCCGGCTGCTTGCTGCGGGCGCGCCCCGACGACGTGGGTCGGGCTTCCCTGCTCCGCCGCTTGTAACACCTGGGAAACGCGGAGCTCGGCGCCTGGCCCTGAGCAGCCGCTAAAGGACGGTTTGCTACAACCTGGGGCAGGTGCTCGGAAGGCAGGGGACACTTGGGGACGCTTAGCGGGAACCGGGGGAGGAGGGGCGTTCCCCCTTATATATCCCGAGCCTCGCCTCGTTCTGAAAACGATTTGAAGCCCGAAAGGTACGGATACAATCAGCCATTGAGACCAAGATAAAGGGCAGCCCGGGTGGCTCGGGGTTTAGCGCCGCCTTCAGCCCAGGGTGTGACCCTGGAGACCCCGGATCGAGTCCCACGTCGGGCTCCCTGCATGGGGTCTGCTTCTCCCTCTGCCTGTGTCTGTCCTTTCTCTGTGTGTGTGTGTCTCATTAATAAATAAAATCTTAAAGAGACAAAGATAAAAGTCACACACACACACACAAAAAAGACGGGTAAATGAACGGGGGGGGGGGGGGGGGGGGGTGGAGGGAGTAACAGAATTCCAAAGCTGAAAAGAGGATTCAGCATTGAAAGTTTCCCGAAAACGGCCTTGGGCTGAAAGAGGTTAAACCCTTGGAAGCTCAGAGGTTTTTCAGGGAAAGGTTTCAAGAGTGGTTGGGATTCATAGTTGCTGGAGTCCAGCAAAAAAAAAAAAAAAAAAATTAAATAGGAATGAATGTTATGGCTTTCTCTTTGACCTTATGTAAAAGCGATAAAATCATGAACTCATAGCGTCAGTTCAGAACAATAAGCTTCAGTTGTGCACCAGGAGTTGCAAAAAATAATGGAGTCACTAATCTTGACATGGAGAGTACAGCCTTGGGGGGGAGGGCAGTGGACCCAGGCAGAAACAGGTGGTTTCAAGTTTAATAGATAACAAGCACCCCTGGATGCAGCTCTCACACCTGAGTCGTATCTTGAAATATGCTCTGGAGTGAAACAGGTGAAAAAAGATGGCAAGAGCGGCCCACGTAGCAAGGAGCTGTGTGGCAAGCTTTTGGAGGTGAGAAACAGTACAGGCAGTGTAGGATCACTCTGGCAGCACAGTATTACCAGGGGCCAAAGTTCAGGGCCACAGTGAGGATAATGTGGAGACAGGGAGGGGATAATCGTCCACAGCAACCAAATGACCTCATTCTCACTACAGTAGGGGAAAAACATTCAAAGTGGGACCAAGGCAGGAGGCTACTACCTTATGGTCCTGGCTAGAGTTAGGCCTGAATCCCTCCTTGGGCACTTTAACCATTCATTCAGATTCAACCCAGGAACATTCCCTGAGCCCCTCTGGGAAGCAGAACACCATGTTGGCAGAAGGAAAGAGCACAGGAAAAGTTGGGCCAGGGAGCCAAAGGAAGGAACTCCGAGCTCTAGGTTTTAATGAGAGTCCACAGCAGTGGTAGGGTACAAAAAGCAAAAGCACAAGAACTGTTCCATTGGGAACTAACTTTACCACGTTGACAGCATAGACCAAAAATCTCAACTTGGTACTCCACTGACGTACAAGGTGTACAAGGATGATAAGACTTCCAACTCTATAGGTAAACACAGTGCCCACCATCGGGTCTAAGGGTCATGATATGTAAACTCTGCATCAAACATCTGGAAGGTCACTGTAAAGGACACCTTTTGGGCTTCCCCCACCATGTCTGTCTATCCCCTAAAATGTGAAAGCATAATATAGTATTTAGATGGGAATTGCATTCATTCTGTTTGTAGTGGCAGACGTTGCATTTCCAGGTTTGCCATTCCAGGACATGACTTTTACAAGGTGCACAGCTACAGAGGAATTTTGGTAAGACTCATGGGAGAAGATGGAGTTTGGAAATACCCAGGAAAGGGCCCTGAAGCCCAACCGCACTGCTCCCCTGCTGGGCACGGCATTCCATGGGCAGTAAGTTACGTGGGCCAACCCAAGCTGAGGGTAGGAACGTCTGGTCAGCAAAAGCTGTAGGAAGACCCAGCCTGGACCGGCTGCCAGCCCCACCAGCCTGCACATGGGGATGGAAAACCAGGCCTCCAGGCTGTACTATCCACCCTTGGATTTGAGCAGCCTACACACAATACATGAGACAGTGGCCTAGAAGTCTGGAAACATCTCACCTCTCAGATTCCCTAAAGTTCCCACCTCATACACCAACCCTGATGCCCAGGGTGACCCAGAATGCCAGGGAAGGGTAAAGGGAGATAAATAAGTCACGTTTGAAAGACGAAGATTTCAGGGTGGGACAGAAAAAAAGAAAGACAAAAATCTCTTCATTTATTTGATACGAGGCTGGGGAAGAAGAGGACTGTGGGGTCACAGGCAGATCTGCATGAATGAGCACCAGAAGCTGGTATCCAGCAGGCCCTTACTCTGCCAGGAGGTCTCTCTGGAAGGGGCAGACAGCTGACAGATGCATGCCTTGGGTGCCCTCTGTACCAGTCATAGAAAAGTCATGACTGTCCCATTCTTGCCAATCTGCCAGGGCTCCAGGGGGAAAAAGCGGATAATTATCCTTCAAGAGAAAAAAAAGAAAAAGCAAAAAACATGTAATCAGCTCCTTGGCTAATGCCTCATATTCCAAGACTGCTAGCTGGGCACTCCTACCCTGGACTCCCAGAGCAGCCTACCTTAGCCCATTAATGATCTCCCACTGTGGCCCCTCAGGGGCAGAAGGGAGCCTCTAGGGTCACTGCATGCTCTGTGGGTAGCCCACTCACTCTCAAACTGCAAGCTCCCTGGGGGCATGTGCAGTACCCCCTGGCACTTCTGTTTTCTCAAAGTTACCTCAAAACCAGACACAGGGTGACCTGACACCCCCCCCCCCGCCCCCCACTAATGTCTATGGAGTGCACAACACGCCCCTCTCACAGAAGTGATGGGAAGTTCCTGGTAAAGAGTAAGATACTTGGGGTAGCCTGAGGGATGGTAGGGGAAGGGTTGGTGTGACAGCTTTGGTTTTCCCATCTGTAAACCTCACAGGGATGGCATGTCTGCACAAGGTGATATGAACAGAGGGACAGAGATTGCGTGGATCAAATGGGAACATGCAATGTTAGGTATCTATAGATAACCTGGCACAGGTAACCATTCACATGTTACATATCGTTCTTACAATTTTTACCTCATCCCGACTTGAAGACCAGGTCTGAGCACTCCCAGGAGTCACCATTCCTCACTAGGCCTCTTAGGCCAACAAAGGATCCATTCTGGAAGGTTCTTTCAAGTTTCTCATGCTCTTAGTTCCTCATAGGCATGGGGTTGGCTCAGGAATATTTTTCACCCAGAAAGAAACTTTAACCCTGACACAGAATCCCAGGTTGGGGGGCTGTTCGGGCTTCTTGGGTGATTATTAATACATTCCCCTCTAGTCACAGAAGAGAAGCCTACAAACCAGAGGTGGTTCATTTCCGGGTTTGTCACTGCCTGAGTCCCTGAGCTGTCCTGGACTCAGAACCCAGGTCTCCAGACATCTAAGCCAACTTTCTTTCCACTACTCCGAGTCTCCCAGGACCTATTTGGCTACGGCCCAGAGGTCACACATCCGACCAAGCTGGAGAAGTTCTCCTAGAAAATCATTCTTGATTTTCCAAGATGTGGAGAAGGCTAAAGGCAGATGATAAACGGCCATAGCTTTGTTAGGCAAATAACATTCTAACCTACCCCTGTGCCAAGGCACAGAGAGTGCACCCCCATCCCACAGGACTCTAGCAATTCCCCCAGGTTGCAGCTCAAGGAGAGCTTTCCCACTTCACAGCCTTCCAAACCTTCACCGAGGTTTGGAAGGCCACACCTTGCCCAGGTGTCAAGGAAACCACGGCAGTGTCAGGAATCCACTCAATTCCCCTACCCTTCCGAGGGTGGACCCAGCATCCGCGGGCCCAGGGCACTAGCTGAGGACTGCCTTTCCCCCAACCTCGGGAGGGGCTCGGGGATGGGATCACGGCCCCCATCCTCTCCCTGCCCCCACGCACCGATCCTGGCCCAGGTCCAGCTCCTTGGTGAGGAACTCGAAGAATCGGGCGCTGTGGGCACGGTTCTCCTCGGCGGTGCCCACCACTGCGATGGAGGAGATGAGCAGCTGCGCGCAGGGCTCGGGGGAGCCGTTCACCGCCATGGCCAGACCCGGCCGCACCGTTACGTTCACGCGCTGCGGGCGACACCGAAATTTCGCCTGAAGCCGGTGCAGGCCGCGTCCGCGCTGAGGCCCCGGGAGGGCGAGAGGCGACCTGCGCGGGCCCCCGGGGTCAGGGCTGGAGGCTCGGGGCGGGGTCCCGGGGGGTCGCGCTGGTGTCAGGGCCAGGGAAGACAGCACGGGGCCGACGGGGCGGGGGGGGGGGGGGTCCCTGCCCGGCAGCCTCCTCCCGCCCGGTGCTGCCCGGCCCACGCTCACGTCCTCGGGCTTGCCCAGGATGGCTGCAGTGGCCGCGCACAGCCGCTTCTCCAGCCCCGCGGGCACACGGCTGGCGGGCAAGTTGGTGTCCACCTCGACGAACGGCATGCCTGGCGGGAAGGGGCCGACGCGCCGCCGCCGCCGAGAAGCCGGGCTCAGAGCGCAGGTCGGGGCGCGCCGGGTCGCGGACTGGGCGGCGGGGGCGGGGGCGGGGGCGGGGGCGGGGGCGGGCGCCACGGGACCGGGCTCCCTATTGGCTGCGCAGGCAGCAGCGCCCCGGGATTGGCTGCGCCGTCTACACCCGCCTCGGCGCGAGGCCGATTTCCGGAGTCCTGAGGGCCCTCGGGGGCGGGGGCGGGGGCGGGGGCGCCGGCGGAGCGCGGGCGGCCCAGGGTCCCGGGCCCTGCTCCCCCCGCCCGCGGGCCCGAGGGCTTCCTGACCCGGGCTTAGATTGTTAACCTTGAAGATGAAAGAGCCAGTTATTTTACTAGTAAAAAAATGGGTTTATTCGAGGGTAGCCGAGAATTGCAATTTGGGACGTGCAGCCTAAGGCAAAACCATCGGCAAGTGCAACCAACGGAGAAAAACGTGCTTAACAGAAAAAGAGGAGGAGCTGGGAGGGACTGTTAAAAACAGAAAGTGCGGGGCACCTGGGCGGCTCGGTGGTGGAGTGTCCGCCTTGGGCTCAGGTCGTGATCCCGGGATCCGGAGATCGGATCCCACGTCGGGCTCCCCTTGGGGAGCTTGCTTCTCCCTCTGCCGCTCTGCGTCTCCCATGAATAAATAAGATCTTTTAAAAATAAAACTAAAAAACTTTTTTTAAAGTGCGCGGGAGGGCAGCCCCGGTGGCGCAGCAGTTTGGCGCTGCCTGCAGTCCAGGGTGTGATCCTGGAGACCCAGGATCGAGTCCCGCATCGGGCTCCCTGCATGGAGCCTGCTTCTCCCTCTGCCTGTGTCTCTGCCTCTCCCTCTCTCTGTATGTGTCTCTCATGAATAAATAAATAAAATCTTAAAAAGATAAAAAATAAAGTGCGCGGGAATAAACTGGGAATCAAGAGTGTAGGCGCTTTTCAATGGCCGAGGGGGGCCTTTCTTTCCCCTGCTGGTAGTACTCAGACTTGGGTTCTTCCGACCGAGGTTGCAAAGGGCCGCAAGGAGTAGTAGGGGTGAGCGCCCCCCCTTCTGGCCGCCCGACCTTACTGTACAAGAGGTTTCCTTTATTCAGTTTCGCAAAATGGGGATTTGGACACACACCAGAAACACATCTGTAGGGGCCTTTCCCAGGCTCTATCTGAATTTTTTTTCATCCCTTTTTTACTGTGTTGCTACCATTTCCAAGTGAGGCGACTTCACGTTATATGTGGGGATCTGGGCTTCTCTTGACCCGGAGCCAGGTGACACTTGTGAGTTCAGGAGAGGCTGGGCAGAGAACCTCCAGTTCACCGCATCCCTACCTGGTCCCGACAGACATCTGCTTTTGTAGCCTCTGGCACCTGTGGCGACCTTGTCTCATAGTGAAATACTACACACCATGGAGTGAAAGCCAGGTCCTAGTCCAACATTCCTAGCCATGTTTATATAGTACCCTATATTTTTATAGTCAAAACAAAATGTATTACTTAAAACATGGACATCTGGAGGTGCCTGGGTGGCTCTGTCAGGTTAAGCATCCGCCTTCCGCTAAGGTCCTGGAATGGAGCCCTATATGTCATGCTTCCTGCTGAGCAAGGAGTCAGCTCTATCTCTCCCCCTGGCTCCCCGCCCCCCCAGCCCCCCAAGCTTGTGCACACACTCTCATAAATAAAATACGTTTTAAGAAACATAGAAATCGGGACACCTGGGTGGCTCAGCAGTTGGGTGTCTGCCTTTGGTTCGGGTGGTAATCCTGGGGTCCAGGATTGAGTCCCGTGTCCGGCTTCTTGTGGGGAGCCTGCTTCTCCCTCTGCCTGTGTCTCTGCCTCTTTCTCTCTCTCTCTCTCTCTCATGAATGAATAATTCTTAAAAAAAAAAAAAACATGGAAATCTCTTGATATGGCTAAACATAGTACTCTTGTCGGTGTTGCAAAATTGTTTGACTTATAAATGAAAATACAATTGAAATTATGTGGGAGTAAAAAAAAGAAAGAAATTATGTGGGAGTGTATATGAATAATTTCAATTACACTTCTAAAATTCTATATGAGTGAACATATTGAAGGAGGCTTGGGCACCTGGCCGGTTCAGCCAGTAGAGCATGTGACTCTTGATCTCAGGGTTGTAGGTTCAAGCCTCATGTTGGGTGTAGAGATTACTCACAAATAAAATCTTTAGGGACACCTGGGCGACTCAGAGGTTGAGCACCTGCTTTTGGCTCAGGGTGTGATCCCGGGGTCCTGGGATCAAGTCCTGCATCAGGGACTTGGGGAGCCTGCTTCTCCCTCTGCCTGTGTCTCTGCCTCTGTCTCTCTCTCCGTCTCTTATGAATAAACAAATCTTAAAAATAAATAAATAAAATAAAATCTTAAAAAAAAAAAAAAGGAGGGGCACTTGGGTGGCTCAGTTGATTAAGCATCTGCCGTCAGATCAAGTCATGATCCCTGGGGTCCTAAAATCGAGCCCCGCGTCTGGCTCCCTGCTCAGTGGAGAGCCTGCTTCTCCATCTCCTTCTACCATTTCCTCTCTTTCTTCTCTTTCTCTCTTTCTCTCTCTCAAATAAATATAATCTTTAATTTTGTCCTCTCTTTCTCTCTCTCAAATAAATATAATCTTTAATTTTTTAAAGATATATTTATCTGAGAGAGACAGAGATAGAGAAGGTGTGCACATGAGCAGGGAGGAGGGGCAGAGGGAGAGGAAGAAGCAGACTCCTCGCTGATCAGGGAGCTGAATGTGGGCTCCATCCCAGGACCCTGAGATCATACCCTGAGCCAAAAGCAGACGGTTAACCAACTGAGCCACCCAGGCTCCCCTAAAGAAACTTTAAAAAAAAAAAAAAAGGAGCCTCCATGAGAAGGCAGCAGACTGAAAGGCTAATCGTGACCCTGTCCCATTAGCAGTTTATTAGATGACTAAGACATTAGAGGGTCTAGGACACAAGACAGGTAGATTGTGACAGCCTTAAGGAGAAAGGACAGGGACAGGTGGCAAGTCTGGGACCCAGGGTGGGGCACAAATAAGACAGTGGTCGGGGTTAAGTAGGCTTGAAAGAGCAAGGCCTCTCAGCAGCACCTGGAGGGCCAGGAACTAATCTGGGACTTCCCTCCCTGCAAGGCGCTTCACGAACCAGCCCTGCACCCGCCCCACCTGTAGGAGACATCATCAACCCAGAGGGAGGACAGAGACCAAGGCCAGGCCCGATTCAGACATCTCCTCACCAGGTCAACCCCCACCTGTGACCCATGCTCAGCCCAGGGATATTGAACCAGCTTTATTCCAGGACTGAGGGAGGGAAGCACTGGGGCTGAGGAGCCCAGGGGGGGTTACCTGACTCAGCCTGGGGCTAGGGAAGTCAGGGAAGTCTCCCTGGAGAAGCAACATGGTGACAAATGCCTAAAGACCAGAAGGGGCACCGGGCAAAGGTGAGGAGGGGCCCTATTAGCAACAGAAACAGCCTGAGCCAAGGCCAGGAGGTGGAAGCTGGGAGAAGGCGTCTAAAATGATGAGTGACTGTGTGCACCCAGAAGGGGGTGCCCTGGAGGGTGGGCAAGTCCTGAGCGCAAAGTTCAGTGATTCATCCTTGAGCCTCAGAGGAGTAAGGCACCATGGAAAGTTTTTTTTTTTTTTTTTTTTTTTTTTTTTTTTTTTTTTTTTTTTTTTTACCATGGAAAGTTTAAAACACAGGTGGGACAGGGTCAAATACATGTTTACTAAGCTCACACGAAGTCAGAGTGGAAGGGGCAGGAGTGGAGTAAGGAAGGAGGACCTGGTGCCTGGAGGGAACTGGGGACAGAGACTGGACAGCGTGTCTTGCTCACAGCCTACGAGGGCAACTCCACCTCTTCGTTTTGACAACAGAGCCTCCATCATCTCTGCAGGCCTGGCCCTCCTCTCACCGCAACAAAACCTGCACCGAGGGCTTCAGCTTCTCCTTGATGGAGGTGTCGGCCGGTGGCAAGTCCTTGGCCTTCAGGACAACTGCATGTGCCTCCTGAAAGAGGTCCTTCCCCACCTCGGCCTCCACACGTTGGCGCCATGCAGCCAGCTTGGGTCGGCTTTTGAAGATTTGGCAGCCTGCACTGACAGGCTATGGGGAGAGGGAGCCAAGTGGAGGGATAGGCATGGTCAAGCACGAGGTAGCATGACCTCGTGGAGGGATTCCCCTGGGTGGATTTTCCCTCCTCTGCCACATGTGTAATAGGCTGAGGTTCTCTCCCAGGAGACACTGGGAAACTTCTTAAGTCACTGCAGGATGGGGTCTGAAGTCCCATTAGATGAGAACACTGAGGCTCAGAGAGGGAAGCGACTTGCTCAGGGCCCCACAGCCAGAAGGGGCAATGTGAGCTGGGACATGGGATCCCTCCCAGAACACCCCGCTGCCCAGTGGACCACCCTACCCATGGCACTCACATGCATCAGCTCTGTGATGGCCACCAAGTCAGCCACTGAAATGTGGGGTCCAGCAAGGAAGTCCTGGTCCTTTAGGAACTTGTCCTCAAGCAGCTGCAGGCACCTGTCCAGCTCGGCCAGAGTAGAGACCAATGTCTCAGCGGGTACCTGTTCACCCAGGAACACTGGGGACATCATCTGGTGGGTGGGCAGGCAGAGAGAGGGCTCAGGGTCTGCCCAAAGCCTAGCCTGGTTCCTGCTCTCACCAATCTATCACCAAGCCTTCAAATTTCTCCTCGCTCCGACCCACTCCTTCTACCCACTGCCATCACCAGCCCAGGTGTCATCTTCTACTCCAACACGGACAGCCTCTACTCTCCCTAGGTCCTCATGCAAGGCAGCCAATGGGGGAACTTCTGTAATCCCAGTCTGCCCCCATCACCCTCTGCATAAAGCCTTCCATGGCTTCCCACTACCCTCACCATGAGAGCCTCAACACGAGGCCCCTCCTCCGTGCAGCAGTCACCCTCTCGCCTCTCCCCACCCCCTCCTCTACCCCAGGTTTCTCAAATAGGATGACGCATATGAATCCCTCTGGGATCTGGTTAAAGTGCACATTCCTGATCTGTATGCCTGGGTAGTGCCTGAGACTCTGCATTTCCAAGCTCCCAGGTGGTGCCGATGGCCCTAGTCCCTGGACCACACTTTGAGTGGCAAAGGTCTATAGTCACGCTACTTGACTTGTCTCCATTCTGCCTTCAAACACACCAGGCTCCTGCCCCTGCCAGCTCAAAGGGGCTCCCCTTCCAGCCCAGAGAGGCTCAAGGAGGACACCTCTAAGGTTATAGAAACCTGCATTTTGCCCAAGGGCCCCTTCAGAACAGTAGAACTCTACCTGCAGCAGAGTATGAGCATGCCCACCTCATGCTCCCTCACACCCACAGGGCACCCACTGTGTGCCAGGCCCTTTGTAAGTACCCTACAAAAAATAATTCAGAGCACACATTTCAAGAACATCGTACATTTGACAGGTAAAAATGGTAGGTGTGTGCTGTTTTAATGTGCATTGACTTGATTCTTAGGTTAAATGTATTTTCAGGGACACCTGGGTGGCTCAGCAGTTAAGCGTCTGCCTTCCAGCTCAGGGTGATGCTGGAGTCCTGGGATCGAGTCCCACATCGGGCTCCCCGCATGGAGCCTGCCTTTCCCTCTGCCTGTGTCTCTGTTTCTCTCTGTATGTCTCTCATGAATAAATAAATAAAATCTTTTTAAAAAAATGTATTTTCATCCACTTAATGACCATTTCTCTCTGTCCTTCAATGAAATCTCTGCTGGTTTCCTGTGCCCATGTTTCTCCTGTGCGTTTTTCTTTGATGGCTTTCTGAGAGCATCTTAAATATTAGGAATATTACTTCTTTCAAGGGCGCCTGGATGGCTCGGTTCAGCATCCAACTCTTGATTTTGGCTCAGGGCACGATCTCAGGGTAGTGAGATCGAATCCAGTCGGGCTTCCCACTCAGCAGGGAGTCTACTTGAGATTCTCTCCCTCTGCCCCTTCCACCCCACCCCCCTGCACCCCTCCCACCCCTGCTCATGGGTGCATGCATGTGCACGCACTTGCTCGCTCTCTCTCAAATAAATAAATGAATCTTTTTAAAAAATTTTACTTCTTGGGACTCCTGGGTGGCTCAGCGGTTGGGCATCTGCCTTTGGCTCAGGGTGTGATCCCGGGGCAATGGGATCGAGTCCTGTGTCAGGGTCCCTGCAGGAGCCTGCTTCTCCCTCTGCCTGTGTCTCTGCTTCTCTCTCTGTGTCTCTCATGAATAAATAAATCTTTCTTTAAAAAAAAGAATTTTTAAAACAGAAAGCACGGTCCATTGAGCCTCCTAGAAGGGTTCCCGTCCTGCCGTAGCTCACCTTCTGCCACATGGCTCGGGTACAGCTACTCCTGAGGGTGGTGTGCTGCCATGCTAGGTACTCGTCCACACGGGCGCGGGCCTGCAGGTCCTGGGGGTACCAGTGGTCGGGGACCTCATACTTGCGACTCAGATACAACAGGATGGCCACACTGGAGGACATGGAGGTGGGTGAAGAACATGTACTAGTCACTTTTCAGCCACTCCACAGGGGCTGGGCCCTGGGTGGGGGCTGCTCCCCACACTCACGTTTCCCCAACTCCTATGGGTGGAGCGTTTCACTATCTCCATGGTGCAGAGTAGGAATGGGAGGCTCAGAGAGGTTAGGTGAGGTTAGGCCTAGGGTCACACAGCTCTACATTGACCCATCCTATCATCTGAACTAAGGACACCAAGGGAAAAACAAAGTGTGTTGGGATTTCAGAAGGAGGGTGATGGGGTACTCAGAGAAAGCTTCCAGGAGGAAGGGGGCCCCAACATGGCTCTTGAAGGACGAGCACAACTCGGGTACCACTCCCCACCATATCCAATGCATGACCACAACAGAAGCAAGGCCAGTTGTCCCCTCACACTCACCGTAGCTGGGACAAGGCCTCCCAGATGAATGGGTCACTGCTTCCCACCCTGTCCCATCTCTTCTCTACCTGCCCAAAGCCTCCAGCCCCCTCCCCCAAGAAGCCCTCTCTGACCTCCTCCTCTCTCCTCCCCCTCCATCATGTCTGGCCAGAGAGCACTACACTTCTGTGAATGTTGGACTGTCCAAGGACCCGAGGTTCCAAAGCCAAGTGGAACTTGAATCTGGCTCTACCACAGAGGTACTATGTGGCCTCGGTAAAGGATACCACCATTCATCCACCAACCTGGAGGTGGCCTGGGCTCTTGTCTCTCCCTCTGACCTCTAATTCTTCAGCACATTCCTGGGCTTGACCTTCAAGGGCAGTCAGAACTGACCACCACGTCCCCCTGCACCAACACCTTGGTCTGGGGCCCCAGCACCTCTCCTGGATTAGTACTCCAGCCAGAGGGATCCTTTAAAACTCAGATCTCAGTTCTCCTCTGCTTAAACTCCTACAAAGGCCCCATCTTACCTACAGTAAAGCCAAAGTCTTCCTGGCCTTACATGCTACCCTTGCCCCTCTGCCTGGACCCCAAGCATTGCCCCACTTCAGAGCCTTCGGCTTTGCTGTGCCCTCTAGCCAGAACACTCTTCCCAAATACCTTGCACCTCTGTTCCCTGTAGGTCTCTGCTCAGATGCCTCCTCCTCAAAGGGCCCTTTACTCAACATCCTACTCAAGATTGCACCCTCTCTCACTCTTACCTTGTTTATTTTCTCATGGCACTCATCACCCCCTGATGTGCTACACCTTACAGAGATTAGCAGTCCCCTCTTCTAGAATAGGAGTTCCATGAGGCCAAGGGCTTAGAATCGTTCACTGCTTTGGCCTCAGGGCCTAGATGGTTCCTGGCCCTGGTGAGTGCTCAGCAAATAGCTGCTGAAGCTCTCTGGGTGTTCTCTTGACTCCCAGGACAATAGTACTTGCCCCCCAAGATCCCAAGATTTATAGAAGTGATAGCTCTAACGCACGGTACAGCTACTCCTCAATATTTAGCTCTCCACTCTTCTTCCATCTGGGGGCTAGGTTGGCAGAGAGGAGGCCTGGAAACAAGCTGGGCCCAGTGACCTCGTCCAAGTCCCTCCCCTCTCCTGGCCACAGTTTCCTCTTTTGTACAATGCCCAGGAATGGCGGGGGATACCATGACTTCAACGCCACCACCCCCCACCCCCCCAGCCCCAGGCTCCTCTGCCTGCTGGGGCTGGCACAGGTGCTCAGGGCACACAAACCATCCACAGTAGATACACAGACGGCTGACTGGCCTCACAAGGCCTGGTAGCAGCCTGGGGACCTGATACCTTTCAGCCAAGGTGAAGTCTCCATCCTTCAAAGCTGGCACCTTCTTCAGAGGATTCACCTGGGCAAAAGCATCGCTGTGGTGTTGGCCTGTGAGAGAGACCAGTGAGGCAGGTGAGGGGAATTCTGAGCCCCCTGAGGCCTCTGCCCAACTCCCACTCCAACATCCAGGCACCAGCTTTCTGAGGCCCCTATCCAGGTGGGCAACAGGAGAAAGATCACTCTGCTGGTCACCAGATCACAGAACTTGACCCCACCAGAGGTCCACCCTTCCTGCATCCACACCCCTGGGAACCCAGGCCAAGCAGCATCTCAGCTTGCCCATGAAGGGAGGGACCCTCACCCCCAGCCAATTCCATCCGTATGTCAGACACTCCACTCTCCTCTCTGGACTCTAGGCCTGCCCCTGCAATCCATCTTCCTATGCCAGCTGGGTGACCTGTCCACACCGCAGAGCTCCAGCCACACCTGCCCCCAGCCCTCAGGTCAACCCCACTCTCTGAGAGCTCCTGCCCACTTCATCACCCAGCCTCCAGCAGCTCAGCTCTTCTTTCTGTCCTGTGCCAAACCCTCAAGGCTCCTTCCCCAATGGAGGTTCATAGGTCTGACTCACTTCTACATTCCTTGAGCTGGGCCAGTGCTGGAGGGTACAACAATTATGGTTTGTGGAGTCAGAGGGCCTGTGTGGAACCAGGCTCCAGCCGGCCCATGCGCCCACCTAAGAGAATCACCCCTACCCATTCTCCCTCCAAAAAAGTGCCTCTGGGCAGCCTGGGTGGCTCAGTGGTTTAGCGCCGCCTTCAGCTCAGGGCGTGATCCTGGAGACCCAGGATCAAGTCCCACATCGGGCTCCCTGTATGGAGCCTGCTTGTGCCTCTGCCTCTCTCTTTCTCTCTCTCTCGGTCTCTCTCTGTGTGTCTCTCATGAATAAATAAATAAAATCTTAAAAAAAGGGATCCCTGGGTGGCGCAGCGGTTTGGCGCCTGCCTTTGGCCCAGGGCGCGATCCTGGAGACCCAGGATCGAATCCCACATCGGGCTCCCGGTGCATGGAGCCTGCTTCTCCCTCTGCCTGTGTCTCTGCCTCTCTCTCTCTCTGTGACTATCATAAATAAATAAAAATTAAAAAAAAAAAAAAAAATCTTAAAAAATAAAAAAAGTGCCTCTGTGCCCAGCCCCCATCCAAGAAGAGCTGGACAGGTGGAGCAGGGAGGCAGCAGTCGGTGGCCCTGGCTGGGGGCACCAAAGACAGGAGGTGGGCCGGCTCAGCCAAGAAGAGGTCTCCCTTCTGGTCTGCCCAAGGGTGGGCCTGCTGTCTGATCGCCCTGCTGTCCCATTACAGCTCTGCCCCTCCCCGGGATCCTGTGAACGCGGAGGGGAGGTTGGTAGCCGTAGCTGTAGAAATTAAGAGGAGACCAGATCCAGGCGGAACAACTCTCCTGCTGGCACCTGCAGAAATGCAAGAGCTGTGGCTACTCCCACCCAGAAATGGAGAGGCGGTTTCCTTGCCTTCCCCAAGCCCGGGTGTGTAGGTATTGGGGGCACTCCGTTCGCCTCCCCACGCCCTACCCCCCCCCCCCAAGCCCTCCACTGCTCTCTATCTGCTCTGCTCCCTCTTAACCTGTATCTTGAAAAATGTTTCGTATTCACTAGGCAAAGATCCGGGCTCGTGAAAAAGACACAAGCCATGGCTGATGACAGTTTCCGAGCTGGGGGGTGTCGCGGCACTCGGGGGTCCCTGCGCACACGGGCGGCCCGGCCCACCTTTGAGCAGCTCGACGGGGCGCAGCTCGAAGGGGATGCCGTTCTTCTTGGCGAAGATGTAGACGGCGCGGCAGGGCTGGGACAGCAGGTCCAGGTACAGCTCCAGGCCCATGGCGGGGCGGCGGGGCGTCCCGGGGGTCGCACCTCGGGGACAAGAGCCGGAACCCGAACTGCCGGCAGGAACCGCCAGGCACCGCGCCTACCGCGGGAGCGCCTCGGGGCGGGGGGGGAAGGGGGCGGGGGAGGGGCGGGGGGAGGGGGAGGGGCCGACCCCGCCGCGCCCTCCCGCCCATTGGATGGCTCCCGAGCGTTCGGGGCCCGTCCGCGGCGCGCCAGCTCTCCCTCCCTCGGCTGGAAGCCAGGGGGCAACTCTGGTGACCGGGAAGGCACTGGGAGCCTTGGCCCCAGACCCGAGGCTTCGCTGCCAGGTCACACCCCTCCTCCCGACCCCGAGGTCTACCTTTGTCACACGGCGCAGTGGGGGGCGGTAAGGGGAACGGGCCGCCAGGGACGCTTCCAGCACAGACCTTCAGAGAATTTAGGATCCAAGGGGCTCGCTGCCTTCAGGGGGCCCAAGCCACCTCCCCAGATTCAGGGAGGGGACTGAGAGAGGAGGGGCTTCTGAGTCCCCAGGAACACAAAATGAGGCAGAGAACCGAGGTGCAGTAGGCCCCTGGGCCCAGTGCCCAGGATGGAGGCTGGAGATGTTTCTGGACCCCAGCTCCCTGCAGACGCCAGGCCCACACTCCAGGAAAGAATGAGCTTCCCCTCCCTAATCCCTGGGGTCATATTCATTACACTCCAGCTAATCCCTCTAGCAAATGGCAGAAACCAATGGGGCTAGAGGATTGGGGGCGAGGGCTGAAACTTCCCCACTTCCTGGGGGGAAGCTGGCAGGGCCAGGTTTCTCCAACTGGTTTGTCAGGTTCCTGAGGTCTATGGCTATGAACCCCCATTCCCTAAGACAGGCTCTTGGGGTAAGAAGACCTTGCCCCCAAAGCCAAGATTCAGAAGAAAAACCCTCAGCAAGATATTATTGGAAAATTTAAGAATAGTTTGGCCTTCCAGATCATTCAAGCTGATTTAAGTAAGACCCACCCTCCCCGCCCCACCCCCACCCCAGGAGACTGCTTTCCTGGGCTGATGCTGGAGCCCTCTCCCTCCCCATCATGGGAGGGGCCATGTTCTCCATCCTTTTGTTGCCCTGACCTCTTGCACAAATCACCTCTGGCAAGATTACTATAATATCCAATTCCCCTACTTCCTCTTTAGCCACCCACCAGTCCAACCAGCCCCCACACCACCCCCACCGCCCGCCCAGGCAGACAGAATAATTTTTTTTTAATTTTATTTATTCATGAGAGACATAGAGAGAGAAAGAGGCAGAGACACAGGCAGAGAGAGAGAAGCAGGCTCCATGCAGGGAGCCGGATGTGGGACTCAATGCCGGGACTCCAGGATCACACCCTGGGCTGAAGGCAGACGCTCAACTGCTGAGCCACCAAGGCGCCCCAGAATATCATTTTAAAATACAATCTGGTGGGGTGTCTGCCAGTCTCAGTCAGTAGAGCTGCAACCCTTAATCTCAGGGTTAAGTGTTCAAGCCCCACAGTGGGTGTGAAGCCTACTTAAAATATAAACAAGGGATCCCTGGGTGGCGCAGCGGTTTAGCGCCTGCCTTTGGCTCAGGGCGCGATCCTGGAGACTCGGGATCGAATCCCACGTCGGGCTCCCGGTGCATGGAGCCTGCTTCTCCCTCTGCCTGTGTCTCTGCCTCTCTCTCTCTCTTTCTGTGACTATCATAAATAAATAAATTTAAAAAAAAATTTTTTTTAAAAAGTACTTGGTGCCAAAGAACCATGTCCTGGAAGGTTGGCCCAGCCAACTGATTGATCACTATGCCAATAGTCACCACATATGGGATGCCTGCTGATCCCATGCTGTCTGACAAATCACTTTCTCCGAGAACTAGAAGAGTAGAGGGCATTTGTTAATTTTACTCTCAACCATCATGGGGAAGCTGACCCATAGGGCCTTGGAATGGGGGTTGTCTTTCAGATAGAGACCAAGGCAGGGGCCAAGACAGGTCAAATAAATCACACATCCAAGGTAGAAGCGCAGGCTCAGGCTAAGCCCAAGTTTATTTCCAAACTGAAATCAAAATGCAGTGATTAAAGGAGATAAGATTTGGCTGTTCCATTCTCATTGTGGCTTATAGGCATCTGTGCAAGATGGTGTGGGTGTAGGGACCTGACCTGGGGAGTGCAGGTGCAGTGGGACTCGGCAAATCACTCCTGCCCGCTGAGCCTGACTCCCATGGGACATTGGAAATGAAGGTGCTTTGTGAGCTGTCAAGGGCAGAGCAGGGACAAGCCTTCCCAGCTCACTGGATCATGGCCAGCACCCTAGGCATCAGCTTCTGCTTAATGATCGGGTCTGCAGGTGGAGAGTCCTTGGCCTTCAGGATGACCTCATGGGCCTCCTGGAAGAGATCCTTCCCCACTGCTGCCTCCACACGCTGGCGCCATGCAGCCAGCTTGGGTCGGCCTTCAAAGACTTGGCAGCCAGCACCCACAGGCTGTACGGAGAAAGAGAACAGGATGGGGGTGGATGGGTAAAGTCAAGGATGGCAGCCTCTGCCTATTTGGGGGGGGGAGGGCCCAGAGCTCCAGGAAGTTTCCATATGTCATGGCCAGGTGGGGGCAGTGGGGGCACCATGAGCAGGGGTTCAACAACCCCCAGGAGCCCCCCCTCCCTAGCAGGCCCACCCTATCCATAGCACTCACATGCATCAGCTCAGTGATGGCTATCAGATCAGCCAGGGAGATGTGGGGCCCGGTGAGAAAGGCCTTGTTCTGGAGGAACTTGTCCTCAAGCAACTGAAGGGTTGCATCCAACTCAGCCAGTGTGGCTGCCAGCATCTCAGGAGACACTGGCTCACCCAGGAAAACAGGGAACATCACCTGGCAGGTGGGAAGGCAAAGTAGAGGGTTAGGGACCAACCCAGTCTCGGGGTCAGGAAAGCAAGTGTGCCTCCCCTGCCCCAGTTTGAGCTGCTTTCTGGTTCCATGCACATTTCTTCCAAGGCTGGGCTAGGCCTGCAGGGAAATTCCCAAAGGACCACCTTTCGCAGAAATATTCCTGCCTCTGTGATCTCTGATGGCTGAGCCTCAGGGACATCTAACACAAGGACTCAGACCCCTTCGAGAATGACTCAGAGCTGACCTGAACAATGAGTTTTATACTTTGGAAGTAGGCAGCTTGCCTAAGGACAGTCTATGTTATAACCTCTTCCCCCTGAATATAAAGTCAGTACCTCTTAAATGTATAAGTAATTAGGAGGGTGAACTTTTCAGGTTTCCCCTCTGCCACTTACAAAGCGTGTGACCTAAAACAAAATACTCAAACCCTCTGAGCCTGAATTTCCTCATCTATAATATAGGAATAATAGTAAATGACTCCTCTTGTAAATGGAAAAGTGGGGCCCAGAGAGGGACAGTCAGTTGCTTGAGATGGCACAGCCAAGAAAAGACTAAGTCAAGAATAGAACAGACATTTTCTGACAATGAACTACCAGACACTAAGGAGGAGGGCCAGGAAAGAGTGGTATCTAGGATTCTGGGAGGAAGGTGTTTTAGGGGGAACCCATCAACAGACTCATGGTTGCTAGAGCTGTCTGGGACATGCAGTGGATGGGGAGCAAGGGAAGAAGGCTTCATGCTTTGGTAAAATTGCTTAGGGAAGCCTGGGATTTAGGTAAACAGGACTAGGATTATACATGAGCCCTGCCTTTGGGTTTCAATTTCCTCCCCCATACAAGATAGAGTCAACAGTCTCCCACTGATGCCCTGGAGGCCATACCTGAGCTAATGACATTCCTTTGGCTACAGAGTTTTTAAAAATGTGGGTCAGGGGGTGCCTGGGTGGCTCAGTTGGTTAAGTGTCCAACTCTTGATTTCAGCTCAGGTCACTATTTCAGCATCGTAGGATTGAGCCCCATGTCAGGCTCCACATTGGGCATGGAGTCTGCTTAAAATTCTCTCTCTCTCTCTCTCTCTCTCAGCCCACCTGGGAGGCTCAGTGGTGAGAGTCTGCCTTTGGCTCAGGGCATGATCCTAGGATCGGGGATCGAGTCCCACATCAGGCTCCCTGCATGGAGCCTGCTTCTCCCTCTGCCTATGTCTCTGTCTCTGTGTGTGTGTGTGTGTTTCTCATGAATAAATAAATCATAAAAAAAAAAAAAGGTTCTCTCCCTACTTTCTCAAAAAATAAATAAAAATAAAAATAAAAATATGGACCAGTTGCTGACATTTAAAACTGCAGGCATTTCATGTAAGAGTCCAGACTTTCAGCTTCTTTTTCATGTAATGGGTGCTGGCCACAGGGTTTCCCTGCTCAGTATCTAAGGCTGATGTCAAGAAGGAGCCCCTCCTTTAGGAGGGGCACAATGGACTGTCAGTCTGCAGAACCCCACCTAGCCCTCCTCCCTCATTTCTTTTTTTTTTTTAAGATTTATTTATTTATTTATTCAGAGAGAGCGAGAGAGAGGCAGAGACACAGGCAGAGGGGGAAGCAGGCTCCATGCAGGAAGCCCGACGTGGGACTCGATCCAGGGTCTCCAGGATCACACCCTGGGCTGCAGGCGGCGCTAAACTGCTGCGCCACCGGGGCTGCCCTCCTCCCTCATTTCTTATCGGCCTCACCCCTGAAAGAGATTGTCTACATTTCCCTTCTGTTCTGATTTGGTTGATCCAAAATTCTTAGGGTTTTATTTTTTATATTTTTTACAGATTTTATTTAGTCATTCATGAGAGACAGAGAGGGGCAGAGACATAGGGAGAAGCAGGCTCCCTGTGGGGAGCCTGATGCAGAACTCGGTCCCAGGACTCTGAGATCACGACCTGAAAAGGCAGACACTCAACCACTGAGCCACCCAGGTGCCCTAATTGTTTTATTTTTAATTATGCTAAGAAACATGTAACATAAAATTTCCCACCCTAACCATTTTTACGTGTACAGTTCCACAGCATTAAGTACATTCACACTGTTGTATAACCATCACCGCTGAGATAGCATAGAGAAAGCAAGAGGGACTTAGTTCCTGTAAAAGTCGCAGGTGTAAGACAAGGGTTAAAAGTGTCCACAAGCTTAGAGACGAACATCTCCTTCTTGGAAAGAAAATGAATCAATGAGAGATAACAGCCGAGGGGGAGTAATGGTTGTCTGAGCAAAATGAGAAGTAACAATTTAAAGCCTACTTGCACAAGTATCTCTGTTTTCCAGGAGCCCTAAAAGAATGTTGACCATGAAGAAAAACATCCTGTGATTGTCTTGTGTCCACTAAAAACTGAAGCCTGCAAGATAATGACCATGGGATCGAAGGACACTTGCCCATTCCCAGCCCCTCACCTTTGGAAAAGTGCCTTTATAAGTCTCGCAGCCTACGGAGAGGCTAGTGATATTCCTCTTTCCTGTCAGCCCTCTTTTATACAAGCTATCTCTTTTTTTTTTTTAAGATTTTATTTATTTATTGAGACAGAGAGAGAGAGGCAGAGACACAGGCAGAGGGAGAAGCAGGCTCCATGCAGGGAGCCCGACGTGGGACTCGATCCAGGGTCTCCAGGATTAAGCCCTGGGCTGCAGGCGGCGCTAAACCGCTGCACCACCAAGGCTGCCCTATACAAGCTATCTCTAATAAACTCCACCTGTTTTCTTTCTCTCAAGTTCATTTCTACGACATTGAGACTCAAGAACCTAGACTCAGGCATCAGGTAACACTGCCATCCATCTCCAGAACTCATTCATCATCCCACACTGAAAATCTGTCCCCATTAAACAACATCCCACTCCCCCTCCTCGCCAACCCCTGGCAGCCATCCTTCTACTTTTTTGTCTTTTTTTTTTTTTTAACATTTTATTTATTTATTTGACAGAGAGAGCACAAGTAGGCAGAGCGGCAGGCAGAGGAAGAGGGAAAAGCATACTTCCCACTGAGCGGGGAGTTTGATGCGGGACTTGATCCCAGGACCCTGAGATCATGATCTGAGCTGA
Organism: Canis lupus familiaris; assembly: GCF_011100685.1. Lineage (NCBI taxonomy): Eukaryota > Metazoa > Chordata > Mammalia > Carnivora > Canidae > Canis > Canis lupus. Next base: position 28,632,521 of record NC_049247.1, read on the forward strand.
AGACAGATGCCTAACCGAATGAGCCACCCAGGCACTCCAACTTTTTTGTCTTTATGAGCAGAACTACTCTAGGGATCTCATGTAACTGGAATCATACAGAGGTGCCTGGCTGGCTCAGAGGGAAAGTGTGTGACTCTTGATCTCAGGGTAAGGAGTTGGAGACTCACATGGGTATAGAGATTACTAAGAAAAATAAACTTAAAAAAGAAAAAACTATTTAAAAAAAATTTTTTAAGATTTATTTATTTAGGGGTGCCTGGGTAGCTCAGTCAGTTAAGCGGCTGCCTTCTGCTCAGGTCATGATCCCTGAGCCTGAGCAGGGAGCCCACTTTTCCTTGTCCCTTACTTGTGCTCTCTCTCTCTCTCTTGCTCTTTCTCTCAAATAAATAAATAACATCTTTTTAAAAAATCTTACACTTCTTTGAGAGAGAGAGCAAGAGAGAGAGAGAGAGCACACACATGAGCTGGGGAGGGGCAGAGGGAGAGAGACTCCCAAGCAGACACTGCACAGAGCGTGGAACCTGATGTGGGGCTCAATCTCACAACCCTGAGATCACCACCTGAGCCAAAACCGAGAATCAAGTGCTTAACCAACTGTATCACCCAGCCACCCCAAAAAGTGATTTAAAAATCTTTTAAAAAATAAAATACGTGGGACGCCTGGGTGGCTCAGCAGTTGAGTGTCTGCCTTCGGCTTGGGGCGTGATCCTGGAGTCCCCAGGTCAGGTCTCCCATCGGGCTCCCTGCATGGAGCCTGCTTCTCCCTCTGCCTGTGTCTCTGCCTCTCTCTCTGTGTCTCTCATGAATGAATAAATAAAATCTTTAAAAAATAAAAAATAATAAATAAAATAAAATAATAATAATAAAATAAAATAAAATACGTGGCAGCCTGGGTGCTCAGTGGTTTGGCGCTGCTTTCAGCCCAGGGTGTGATCCTGAAGACCCGGGATCGAGTCCCACATCAGGCTCCCTGCAGGGAGCCTGGTTCTCCCTCTGCCTGTGTCTCTGCCTCTTTCTGTGTCTCTCATGAATAAATGAATAAAATCTTAAAAAAAAGAGAGAGAGAATTTAGAAGAGGGCGCCTGGGTGGCTCAGTATCTGCCTTTGGCTCAGGTCATGATCCCGGAGTCCTGGGATGGAGTCCCAAATTGGGCTTCCCGCAGGGAGCCTGCTTCTCCCTCTGCCTGTGTCTCTGCCTCTCTCTCTCTGCATCTCTCATGAATAAATAAATAAAAATATTTTTAAAATAATAATTAAGGGCAGCCCCGGTGGCCCAGCGGTTTAGTGCCACCTTCAGCCCAGGGTTGTGATTCTGGAGACCCAGGATCGAGTCCCATGTTGGGATTCCTGCACGGAGCCTGTTTCCCCTCTGTCTGTCTGTCTGTCTCTCTCTGTCATGAATAAATAAATAAAATCTTTAAAAATAATAATAATAATCAAATTAAAAATAAAAGGAATCGGGGGATCGCTGGGTGGCTCAGCGGTTTGGTGCCTGCCTTTGGCCCAGGGAGTGATCCTGGAGTTCCGGGATCGAGTCCTGAGTCGGGCTCCCGGCATGGAGCCTGCTTCTCCCTCCTCCTGTGTCTCTGCCTCTCTCTCTCTCTCTCTCTCTCTGTCTATCATGGATAAAAATAAATAAATAAGTCTTTAAATCACTTACAAAAAAATTTTTTTAAATAAAAAAATATAAAGAATTTAGAAGAAAAGATGGACCAAATGGGTAGATGGACCAAATCTGTTTAGATGGAGAATTTCAGCACAGAAGTGGAAACTTTAAAAAAGAACCAAATGGAAAAATAAAAAATAAAAAAATAATAAATAATAAAAAAAGAACCAAATGGAATATCTAGAACTGAAAAATACACATCTCAAATAAAGACTGTATTAGGTGGGTTTAATAGCAGCATGGGCACAACAGAAGAAAGAATCAGCAGAGTCAAACCAAGTCAATAGAGACTATCCAAATGGAAAAGAAGAGTGCAATGATGCTTTAGCCACTTTGGGGTGACGCCCTCACTCACTTCCCCCCCGCCAACCCCCTCCTCAGGGCCTCACCTTATGCCACAGGGCCCGGAGGCAGTTTCTCCGCAGGGTTGTGTGCTGCCATGCCAGGTACTCATCCACACGGGCACAGGCCTGTAGATCCTGGGGGTACCAGTGGTCGGGGACTTTATACTTGCGGTTCAGGTAGAGCAGGATGGCCACGCTGCAGGGGAGGGATGACATGATGGGTGGAGGAAGGACACTGTGCTGGGGGCTTAATCAGAGTCCCTTCTTTAGTTTTCCTGACAATGTGCAAAAGTATTTGCCTCATTTTCCAGATAAGAAAACCAGGCTTAGGGCAGCACGGGTGGCTCAGCAGTTTAGCGGCACCTTCAGCCCAGGGCGTGATCCTGGAGACCTGGGATCGAGTCCCACGTCGGGCTCCCTGCATGGAGCCTGCTTCTCCCTCTGCCTGTGTCTCTGCCTCTTTCTCTCTGTGTGTCTCTCATGAATAAGGTAATTAACGTCTTGAAAGAAAAAGAAGCAAGAAAGAAAGAAAGAAATAAAGAAAGACGAAAGAAGAAAGAAATAAGAAAGACAGACTAAAGAAAGAATAGCACAAAAGAAGACAGAACGACCGAACGACGAAGCAGCACTCCTCCCTCCACTCACCTCCCCTCCCCCCCCCTCCCCATCCCTCCCTCCCTCCCTCCTCCCTCCCTCCCCTCCTCCCTCCCTCCCTCCCTCCATCTCCCTCCCTCCCGCCCTCCTCACCCCTCCCTCCCCTCCTCCCTCCCTCCCTCCCTCCCTCCCTCTCCCCTCACCTCCCTCCCTCCCTCCTCCCCTCCTCCCTCCCTCCCTCCCTTCCTTCCTCCCATTCCTTTCATCCCTTGAAATAGACATCCCTGCTTAGAACAGTTAAGGGACTTGCCCAGGGCACAGAGCCTTTGGTGGCAGGACTGAGAGAGTCTTTCTGAGGCTAATACCCAAGCTCATCCTACCATAGGGCAACAGCCCACAGCAGAGCATCCTGCCAAGTGTTCAGAGACAGTCTCCGATTAGCAGGCCACAGGACTTCCTGGAGGAGACACCATCAAAGCTGAGCCTTAAAGCTCAGTTCTTTCCAATCTGCATCCATCCTCATCCTCTGGCATCCAGACTGGCCTCAGATGGCCTGATTGCTCAAAAAATCTTTCCTGTCATCCCTCTGCTCTCCCTAAAGCACCCTGTAGGAAACACTGGGGGTGCCGCAGGATCATGGAACAGCAGATCAGACCAGGTCCCTGGAGCTCTCCTCCTGCTCTAGGCTATGAGGGCTACCATGGTGTCGGGACAGGGATGGAGCTGGAAGGGCCCTGAGGATGCATGAATTTGGGGCCATAGGAAGGCTTTCAGGAACTTGGGGTACTCCCAGGGTTGCATACCCCAGCCAAAAGGCAGAAAACCTCTATTCCCTATCACAAATCCTGTACCCATGCCCCGGCTTACCAACTCACTTGTTGGTACAAGGTACCCTGGAGCTTTGTTCCTCCCAGCTAACTGATCAAACCACCTCTGGGGAGGGCTGCAAATCTCTGGGGGTTACAGACCTCCTGACAGTGAGAAAAGGCACAGGGAAATGCAGAAATTGAACAATGCCCCTGACAGGTACTATGGGTACTCAAAACTGAGTGATACAAGGAGCCAGGACAGTAGAGAGCAGCAGAAAGGAAAAAATGGCACTGGCATCATACCAGGAATTCCTTGGGGATGATCCACTTCACAATTCCAGAGATAAGTTCTAAAGCCTCAAGTTCTCCTTGTTATGGGAGCAGTGATTAGGTGACAAAAGGGGCAGAGTTGGGAAAAATTCTCTGGACTTGGAGCCACTGGGTGTCCCAGATGCCCATGAGCCATCTCGAGCCAGAGCACTGCCCCTGCCTCGCCCTGCACCCCTACCCTGGGGTACTCTCACCCACAGTCATAGGACTGGTGCAGAGGTAAAATAGATGCTTATTTTTTCCCAAGCATCCCTGTGAACTGGATCAGGGGATAGTCTGGAACCCAGTCCCGACTCTCTGTAAAATAGATGCTTATTTTTTCCCAAGCATCCCTGTGAACTGGATCAGGGGATAGACTGGAACCCAGTGCCGACTCTCTGTGGGATGTTGGGCTAAGGGCTCTTCATCTCTGAGGATTTTCTTTTTTTGTCTCTAAAATTGTGAAAAAAAATAAAATAAAAAAATAAAATTGTGGGTTAGGGGGCGCCCGGCCGGCTCAGTCAGTTAAGCAACCAAATTTGGTTTCAGCTCAGGTCACAATCTCAGGGTCCTGGGCTAGAACCCTGAATTGGGCTCTGCGCTCAGCTAGGAGTTTGCTTGTGGATTCTCTCTCCCTCTGCCCCTCACTCCACTCACCTGCTCTCTTTCTCTCTCATAAATAAATAAATAAATCTTGAAAAAAAAAATAAATAAACGGAGGATTAGGACAAGATGGTTCCAGCAAGTTCTGGTAGCAGCCCAAGGACCCCAGTTACCTCTCTGTCAAGGTGAAGTCCCCGTCCCTCAAAGCAGGCACCTTCTTCAGGGGGTTCACCTGGGCAAAGGCATCACTGAGGTGCTGACCTGCAGAGAAACCATCGTGGTGGGAAAGGGAGGGAACACTGAGGCTGCATGGCCTGTGCCCACGCCCAACTATGCCCAGGTCCCAGTTTCATGGCTCTTCTCCTGCCCCCAGCTGCTCTCCTGTGTGGCAGAGGCTGTGAGGGCCACTTTGGGAGGAGCAGGAGACTACTCTGCCTAATGTTGCAGAACGGGCCTCCACAGCCCATGCCCTGTCCCATTGGGCACAAGCTCCACCCACAGCCCAGTGTGCAGGATATGATGTTTCAGCCGGGCCTTCACACGCACCCACCCACCACCTCTGCACCATCCCCAGCCTCATAAGTTCATTTTCAGGGCGCCCCACGCTGCCAGAGCAGGGTGGCTAGTCCCCAAATGGAGCCCTGATTTCTTACAGTGCCCCTTTCCCTGCGGACTCTAGGGTAAGTTCCCCAAACACAGAGAGGTGGCTTTTTCCTGCTATCTATTTGCAAAAACAACTTCTGGAATGCCTGGGTGGCTCAGTGGTTCATAGTTAGCGTCTGCCTTTGGCTCAGGGCTTGATCCCAGGGTCCAGGAATCAAGTCCCATATTGGGCTCCCTGTGAGGAGCCTGCTTCTCCCTCTGCCTGTGTCTCTGCCTCTCTCTCTCTCTCTCTCTCTGTGTGTGTGTGTGTTTGTGTGTCTCTCGTAAATAAATAAATAAAATTTAAAAAATAAAACAAAACCCAACTTCTATCAGTTCCTCTGTGTCCCCTTGTTCACCCTCCCCTGGCCACTGGGGACACAGGGCTGGCCCTGCCTTTAGGCTCTGCTGGAGCTGGAACAGTCACGTTTTTTGTCCCACAGCCCCCCAAAAGGTGCAAGCCTCTTGTCCCCTGGGACCCCGGCCTCTGCTTGAGTTTGTGTGGGTGGCTCCTACTCCTGCAGATGCAGTCAGAGAGAAGTTTCTGATGAGGACCTAAGCTCATTACCATCCTGCTCAACAGCTTTCATCAGCTCCCCATTACCCCCAGGATCGTGTGGAAACTCCTTGAAGCCATACACGATTGCCTTAACACCCTAGTTTCAAACACACCCACCATCCTCCCTTTTCCCTCTCTTCAGATTGTGCCTTCACCAGGCACACCTGCCCTCCTCTCCTAGTGAAACACCGCTTTCTGCATCCTTTATCTGATAGTCTGGCTGGGATGTTCCTTTGTCCCCATGCTCTCTCACCTGCACTCTGCAGAGATAACCTCTGGGCAGGACAAGTGGAAACTGCCCCCAGGAGGCGGGGAGAAGATGAGTCGGCAGGCGGACAGGCCAGTACACAGCCACCAAGGCAGGCAAGGGCCTCAACGTGGTGGGGAAGTGATAGTGGGGGGAAGTGATGGTGGGGGGAAGGCTCAGCCAAGTGGAGTTACTTGCCCACTGGGCAGTACCTGGGCTCTGCTTCCCTCTTACCTCCCAACTGCCAGCTGTGTCCTCGGAGCCTTGGGAGCCTGCCAGGGAAACGAGCCCTCCAGCTCAGAGTGCAGGGCTCACCAAGCTCCAGCAGTTCCCCCTCAAGCCCCGGGCCTACCCCCCAGGGGCCTCTCCCAGCAGGAACAAGAAGGCAGAGCACAAGGTAAAGCAGAGAAGGCAAAGCAGAAGAACGAGGGCCACAGAGAGGGTCCCCGGTGCAGGCTGGACCGATGCGCACAGTGTAGCGCTGGAGAAGTCGCGACCCTGGTGACTGCAGCTGCCACTTCGGCAGTGGAGGCCACAAGGAGGGACTGGGCTCTGCCCCAGCCTATACGCGCCCCCCTTACCCCCGCCTCCTGCCTCCATCTCTTTTCTGGAGGTCCTCCCTCCCTAAGTCCAGGTGCTCCTGTTTTTGTAGACGAGGTCTGTCTTTTTCCTGAAGCTCCCACCCCTTTCCTCGGCCTCCCCCGAGCCGCACCGTCCACCCTGCTGGACCGAGCAGCGTTGGGGGGCCCCCCCCCGACGCTCGGATCTCCCCGAAGACTCACCTTTTTCAGCACGGGCCCCAAGAAGGCGCTGGCGCGCAGCGTCCCCTTGGGCAGTATTTGGCCTCCCCCATCCCTCGGGTCCCAAACCCAGGCGGAGCCCACCTTTGCGCAGCTCCACGGGGCGCAGCTCGAAGGGGATGCCGTTCCTCTTGGCGAAGATGTAGACGGCGCGGCAGGGCTGGGACAGCAGGTCCAGGTACAGCTCCAGGCCCATGGCGGGGCGGGGGCGGGGGGCGGCCGCGGGGACCCCGCGGACTCCGGCGACTCCGGAGGCCGCTGCGAGCCCGGGTCGTGGGCCACGCCCCGCTGGGCTCCGCTCCCCATTGGGTGGCTGCGGGGGGCGGCCCGGAGCGCAGGGCCCAGCGGCGGGGTGACGCCCCTCCCGGCTCCCGCAAGGGCGCAGTCCTTTGTCGCTGGCTTATTTCACTTACCACCGTGCCTTCAAGGTCATCCACGCCGTCGCTGTCACTGTCGGATTTTCCTATCATCTCCATTTTAAGGATGTCTCGAAATTGAGGCAGGGAGTGACTATGCGCCCGGGAAGTCTGGCCCCCGAGTCGGCGTTCTCAGCCCCGCTCTCCAGAGGTCGTGATGCCAGCAAGTGGCACAGCCTCGGGACTTCTGCTTAGCATTTTGGGCCAACTCACTCCGCTCAGATTGCTCTCCTTGCAATGTGGCAGCCTTCCTCTTCCTGCTCCTGCCAGAACCATGCCTCATATTCCCTGAATTTGTTTTTTTCCCTGCTCTGGGCCTCAGTTTCTCCATCTTTAGAATGACAGGGAGAGATCCAGCAATCCCCCTTCTGGGCATATGTTCGAAGAAAATGGAAAGAGGATAGGAAAGAGATATTTGCACCTTCACGTTCATTGGTGCATTATTCACAATGGCCAAGACATGGAAACAACTAAGTGCCGGCAAGGGATGAACGAATAAAGAACATGTGGTGTTGGGCAGCCCGGGTGGCTCAGCGGTTGAGCAGCTGCCTTTGGCCCAGGGCGTGATTCTGGAGACCTGGGATCGGGTCCCACATCGGGCTCCTTGCATGGAGCCTGCTTCTCCCTCTGCCTGTGTCTCTGCCTTTGTGTGTGTGTCTCTCATGAATAAATAAATAAAATCTTAAAAAAAAAAAAAAGAACATGTGGTGTATAAAGCCAATGGAATACTATTCGGCCATGAGAAAGAAGGAAATCCTGTCATTTGTGACAACCTAAGTGGACCCTGTGGGCATCATGCTGAGTAAGGTAAGTCCAGCAGAAAGACACGGTGTAATCACACTATTTGTGAAATCTAAAAAAAGCCAAACTCCTAGAAACAAAGTAGAATGGTGACTACCAGGGGCTGGGAGGTGGGGAAACTGGAAGGATGTGTAAGGATACAAACTTGCAACTAGGGATCCCTGGGTGGCCCAGCGGTTTGGTGCCTGCCTTTGGCCCAGGGCCTGATCCTGGAGACCCGGAATCGAATCCCACATCGGGCTCCCGGTGCATGGAGCCTGCTTCTCCTTCTGCCTGTGTCTCTGCCTCTCTGTCTCTCTCTGTGTGACTATCATGAATAAATAAATAAAATCTTAAAAAAAAAACAAAAAAAACTTGCAACTAGAAGATGGATAAGTTGTGAAGATCTATCACAACGTAAGGATTATTAGTCAACAACATTAATTGTCAACAATATAATCAACGACTGTAAGAGGATTTCAAAGTTGCTAAGAGACTAGATCTTGGTTATTCTCCCTACAAAAAAGAAATGATAATTCGGTGACGTAATAGAGGTGTTAGCTCTTATTATAATCTACAAATGTATCAGATCAGCCCGTTGTACACTTTAAACTTCCACATTGTTATGTAAATTATATCTCAATAGTAAATAGATAGGTAGATAGTTAGATAATATGATGGAGAGGCTAGAGCCTTACAGGGCCCTCTTGCAAGTCACCACCCATGGACTAATCTGCTGAGCCTCTCAGGCCTGTTCCTCACTACCCAGAAATCCCCCAGAGCATGCCTATGCCACCTGGTCAAATGGTGTCTATGTCATTTCCTAACACAAGTACAACTGAAAATGCATCTGCAGGAACATAACGTTTTCTACGCCGTAAGGAAGATTTTTGCAAAGAAAGTAAATATTGGTAATAATGATTTTTTACTGAAAAAAAATTTAAGGCTCAGTCTCTTTTTTTTTTTTTTAATTTTTATTTATTTATGATAGAGAGAGAGAGAGAGAGAGGGGCAGAGACACAGGCAGAGGGAGAAGCAGGCTCCATGCACCGGGAGCCTGATGTGGGATTCGATCCGGGGTCTCCAGGATCGCGCCCTGGGCCAAAGGCAGGCGCCAAACTGCTGCGCCACCCAGGGATCCCTAAGGCTCAGTCTCAATCTTAGAGTCTCAAAACCTAATTTGGTCCATATTCCAGGATTAATCTTTTTCTTAGGATCTGACTCATATAACCCAACTCATGAGAGATTGATGGATTTATTTTTTTTTAATTTTTTTTAATTTTTATTTATTTATGATAGTCACAGAGAGAGAGAGAGGCGCAGAGACACAGGCAGAGGGAGAAGCAGGCTCCATGCACCGGGAGCCCGACATGGGACTCGATCCCGGGTCTACCAGGATCGCGCCCTGGGCCAAAGGCAGGCGCCAAACCGCTGCGCCACCCAGGGATCCCTGGATTTATTATTTTATAGAAAAAGAGTTAAGGCCATTTAGACAGAACGTTCCCAACCAATGCTCAGACCATTCTCAAAGTGCAAACTCCCAGAGAGCCTGGAGGGGCAGAGTAAGAAAGCAAAAGCCAGACCACCAGCAAGGCACCTGTCACTCCAGGACAATGACCCACAATGCCAAAATGGTTACTACATGAAGTGGTGGATATGTTACTTGACTTGATTGTGGTATTCATTCCACGAAGTAAATGTATATCAAAACCTCACACTGTACACTTAAAATAGGCGCAACCTTTATTTGTCAATTATTTCTCAATAAAGCTAGGAAAATAAACAAAGAAACCCAGGAGTGGGGTAGGATTGCACTGTCACCACCCTATCAGATCATTTGGGTTTCCCACATAGCTCCTGAGGAGGGTACTCGGTCTGGTCTGTCCCTCTGGTGACAGTGAACATCCTTTTATGTTCCTGATGTGGGAAGAGGGGCAGCTTTCAGTCTTTTACCACAAAGTATGATGTTAGCTATGAGTTTTCCATAGATGCCCTTTATCCTATTGCCTTTCTTTTGTTTTTAAGATTTTATTTATTTATTCATGAGAGACACAGACAGAGAGGGGCAGAGATACAGGCAGAGGGAGAAGCAGGCTCCATGCAGGGAGCCCTATGGGGGACTCGATCCCGAAACTCCAGGATCACACCCTGAGCCACCCAGACATCCCAGTATCCTATTGCCCTTTATCCTATTCTTTGTTGAGTAATGTTATCCTGAAAAGATGTTGGATTTCATCAAATGCTTTTCTTGATTTCATCAAATGATTTTTTTTATTACATCTATTAAGATAGTCATGGGATTTTTTTTTTATTATTATTCTATTAGTATGGTATGTTATACTGGTTGATTTTCCTATGTTGAACCACCCTTGCACTCCTGGTCATTGTATGTTATCCGTTTATTTTTTTTAAGATTTTATTTATTCGGGATCCCTGGGTGGCACAGCGGTTTGGCACCTGCCTTTGGCCCAGGGCGAGATCCTGGAGACCGGGGATCGAGTCCCACGTCGGGCTCCCGGTGCATGGAGCCTGCTTCTCCCTCTGCCTGTGTCTCTGCCTCTCTCTCTCTGTGTGACTATCATAAATAAATAAATAAAATATTAAAAATATATATTTTATTTATTCATGAGAGACACACAGAGAGAAGCAGAGACACAGGCAGAGGGAGAAGTATGCTCCCTGCGGGGAGCCCGATGTGGGACTCGATCCTGGGACCCTGGAATCACGCCCTGAGCGGAAGGCAGACACTCAACTGCTGAGCCACCGAGGCATCCCCACTCTAGTCTTTATTATTCCTTTCTACTGCTGGTTTCAGGTTTAGTTTGTTCTTCTTTTTCTAGTTCCTTAAGGTATAATGTTAGGTTATTGATTTGAGATCGTTTTTCATGTACGTTTACAGTTCTAAATTTCCCTTGTAGCACTGCTTCTGCTCTATCTCGTAAATTTTGTTATGTTGTGTTTTTGTTTTCATGTGTTAGAGGTATTCTCTAACTTCTCTATGGCTGTTTTTTTTTTTTTTTAAGATTTATTTATTTATTTTTATTTATGATAGACACTGAGAGAGAGAGAAAGAGGCAGAGACACAGGAGGAGGGAGAAGCAGGCTCCATGCCGGGAGCCCGACGTGGGACTCGAACCCGGGACTCCAGGATCGCGCCCCGGGCCAAAGGCAGGCGCCAAACCGCTGAGCCACCCAGGGATCCCTCTATGGCTGTTTAACAATATATTGTTTAATTTCCAGGTATTTGTGAACTTTCTGGTTTTTCTTCAGTTATTTTCTAATTTCACTCCATTGTGTTCCAAGAACATACAAGATATGACTTCGATCTGTTTAAATTCAATGAGATTTATTTTGTGACCTGACTGTGGAGGCCGAGAAAATTAAGGCCATTCCACCTCAAGTTTAGCATTAGCACAAGTACAGCCATCTTAGGCCCCTGTGAATAAGAGCTGAACTTTACAGGAAAAACTGCAGAATGTCCTTGACAAGGAATCCCATATCACAAAGACAACAGAGCTCAGAATGCCCTCGGCAGGAAATCCCATATCAGATCTTAAGAAACTCCCCCACCCTGTCCCCCATATTGGAATGGAAAAATTCCTCCACCCCTTCTGAAATTCCCTAGACCAGCCCATAAAAAACCCAGCTGTAACCCACTTCGGGGTCCAAGCCCCTGCTCTGCTGTGTAGAGTATACTTGGACCCAAGCTCGAGCTTGTAAATAAACCCTCGTGTGTTTGCATCGGTGTCGGCTCCTTGGTGGTTTCTCGGATTCGCAATCTTGGGTGTGGAGATTACTAAAAAAATAAATAAATTTTAAAGAAAAAAAAATGCTACCTGGGTGGCTCAGCGATTGAGTGTTTGCCTTTGGCTCAGGTCGTGATCTGGGGGTTCTGGGATGGAGTCCCACATCAGGCTCTCTGTAGGGAGCCTGCTTCTCCCTCTGCCTGTCTGCCTGTCTCATGAATAAATAAATAAAATCTTAAAAAAAAAAAAAAAGAATGTGTATTCTGTGGTCATTGGGTGGAGAGTTCTGTGAATCTATCTGGGGAGTCCATTGGTTTAGAGCATCATTTGAGTCTATTTCCTCTATGACCTCTGCCTTGTTACATCCATTATTGAAAGTGGAGTATATGGAATAATATTCAGCCATTTAAAAAAATGAAACCTTGCCCTTTGCAGTGATGTGGGTGGAACGAGAGAATATGCTAAGGGAAATCAGTCAATCAGAGAAAGAATTATCATGTGATCTCACTCATATGTGGAGTTTAAGAAGCAAAACAGAGGATCATAGGGGAAGAGAGGCAAAAATAAAACAAGATGAAATCAGAGAGGGAGACAAACCTTAAGAGACTCTAAATCATAGGAAACAAAGTGAGGATTGCTGGAGGGGAGGGAGTGGGGGCTGGGGTAACTGGGTGAGGGGCATTAAGGAGGGCACGTGATGTGATGAGCACTGGGAGTTATATTAACACTGATGAATCATTGGCCTCTACCCCTGAAACAATAATACATTATATGCTAATTAATTGAATTTAAATAAAATTTAAATTTTTTAAAAAATAAATTGTTCTAGTAGTCACAAAAATAGAGCTACAAGAACAACTGTGATTCTGCTGTTTTAAACTTGTGAACATGGGGTGCCTGGGTGGCTTTGCTATCACAAGACCCTGAACATATCTTAAATATACCAACCTAATGGGTATGGTGTGGAGTGATATTTATAATTTATTATAACTTTAATTTTCATTTTTCTATGTTTAATAAGCTTCAGGGTTGTTGTTTTTTTTTTTTTAAGATTTTATTTATTTGACAGAGAGAGAGGGAGAGAGAGCCAGAGACCACAAGCAGGGCGAACAACAGAGGGAGAGGGAGAAGCAGACTCTGCACTGAGCAAGGAGCCTGATGTGAGGCTCGATCCCAGGACCCTGGGATCATGGCCTGAGCTGAAGGCAGACACTTAACCAGCTGAGCCACCCAAGTGCCCCAGTTTTAGGTTCTTTTTATGTGTTTTTGCTACTTGGTTCTCACCATCTGTGAACCGCCTGTTCATATCTTTAGTCCATTTTTCTATGGAGTCGTGCTTTTTTTTCTTACTGACTGCATAACCTAACGGAAGGAGAGTTCATCCACCCAACGAGCACCAAAGCCAGCAAGGGCCCCACTGAGTGTTTGCAAGAAACGAATAAAAAAGCTGTTTATGGGACGCCTGGGTGGCTCAGCAGTTGAGTGTCTGCCTTCAGCCCATGGCATGATTCTGGAGCCCAGGGATTGAGTCCCATATCAGGTTCCCTGAAAGGAGCCTGCTTCTCTCTCTGCCTATGTCTCTGTCTCTGTCTCTCTCTCTTTGTGTCTCTAATGAATAAATAAAATCTTGAAAAAGAGAAAGCTGTTTATGGGATTATTGCTAACCAGGAGAACAGAGAGCTAAGGCTCTAAAGACCCCAACTCCCTGAGGGTTTACAAACAGAGGATTCTCATTTCTTTCCTTTTCCATTTTTTTAAAATTCATTTTTAAATGGGCACCATGCCCAGGGTGGGGCCCCGAACTCACCCCCCCTGAGATCAAGAGTTGCCTGCTCTACTGACTGAGCCAGCCAGGTGCAGCAGAGTGAGGACTTTAAAAGGGTATAAATTGGGACCCCTGGGTGGCTCAGTGGTTGAGGTCTGCCTTTGGCTCAGGTCATGATCTCGGGGTCCTGGAATCCAGTCCAGCATCGGGCTCCCCGCAGGGAGCCTGCTTTTCCCTCTGCCTGTGTCTCTGCCTCTCTCTCTCTCTCTCTCTTTCTGTGTCTCTCATGAGTAAATAAAATCTTTTTTAAAAAAATATTTTATTTGAGAGAGTGAATGAGAGAAAGAGAGAGAGAGCACGAGCAGGAAGACAGGCAGAGGAAGAGAGAAGCAGACTCTCTACTAAGCTGAGAGCACGATGCTATGCTGGGCTCTACCCCAGGACCCAGGAATCATGACCTGAGCAGATGCTTAATTGACTGAGCCACCTAGGAACTCCTGGTCGATTTTTTAAGAAGATTGTATTATTTATTTATTTGAAAGACAGAGCATGAGAGGGAGGAGGAGCAGAGGCAGAGGAGCAGGCCGACTGCTGAGCCCAGATCCTGATGTGCTCAATCCTATGACACTGATATCACCATCTGAGCTGAAACCAGGACTTGGACACCCGAACAACTGAGCACCCTAACCCAGTTGATTTTTTTTTAAGATCTTTTATTTATTTGGGAGTGTGCAAACAAGTGTAGAGGGAGGAGGGATAGAGGGGGAGGGAGAGGGAGAGAACCTCCAGCACTGCACTGACTGCGGAGCCCAATGTAGGGCTCAATCTCATGACCCTGAGATCATGACATGAGTTGGATGCTAACCAACTGATCCACCCAGGCACCCCCAATTGATCTTTTTTTTTTTAATCTTTTTTTTTTTTAAAGTAAGCTCTGTGCCCAATGTGGGGCTCAAACTTCCAACCCAGAGATCAAGAGTTGCATGCTCCACTGAACTGACTTAACCAGCAAGACTCCCTTTATCATTTTTTTAAAGATATTGATTGATTTACTGATTCATTCATTCATTCATGAAAGACACAGAGAGAGAGAGAGGCAGAGGGAGAAGCAGGCCCCATGCAGGGAGCCGGACGTGGGACTCGATCCTGGGTCTCCAGGATCACACCCTGGGCTGAAGGCAGGCACCAAACCACTGAGCCACCCAGGGATTCCCCGCCCTTAATCATATTTAACCTTTAGTTTTAAAACTTTTTTTTGGAACCTGGGAGGACCCATGACCACCACACTCGCCCACACCAAACCCTATGCTCATACCAACTGTCCCAGACTCAGCAGCCATGGTGGTGATTGCAGTACTTTATTAGGCAAAGAAATGTAGTTGTTTTCAACATCTCCTCTAAGAAAGGAAGCTCAAAAGTGGTGAGCCAGCCAAGCCCTGCAGAAGTTCTGCTTCTATCTGAACTTCTGCAGCAACACACAGATCTTCTCCTTGACCATCGGATCCAGTGTTGAACAGTCCCACTCTGCCAACTTCATCAGCCGGTCATGGGCCTCCCAGAAGAGGCCAGAGCCAATGGCCAGCTCCACCCTCATGCGCCACTCAGCTAACCTGGAGCTATTGAGGAAGACATTATAGTTGCCTCCCATGGGCTATAGATAGATGAAGAAGAAGGAGTAGTCAGGCAGAAGGAGGGAGAGGGGGACCAGCCCTACCTATAGGTCCCTATAGCCTCAGGGGCTCTCCTAATCTGCCTCTACCAAGAGTGAGTCTGTGACCCACCCTACTCCCTGGCCTGGGCAAGGGGTCAGACATTATGTGATAGATGTGGGGTGGGGACTGGAAGATCAGAATCTCCAGGATTCTTGGCCACTGGTCTTGCTCCAAGGCTCCTAAATCCCTCTCTGAGGTGACACCTGGCCCAGATGGCTCCCACTTCAGCATGAAACCTTCCATGGGTCCTGCCTTCTTCTGGGAAATCCCTTATTCTCAGATGAAGGTGCAACGAATTCAGTTCTTTTTCCTCCGCATTGAACCTTCCTCTGTAATCAGGCTCAGGCCCTAGAGTGGGTGACCCAGCAGGTAGTCTAAGAAACATGCACCCAAAAAGCTTGGGGCCTCCAAAATGGGGTGGGTGTGGGTGAAATATAAGGGTTAGGGGTGAAATATAGGGGACTACACCACTTGGGCCAGAAACACTGGTTTTTCCTGGTGATGGTCTGCATTAAAATAGACACTTTACATACTGGCCACAGATTACGTTGGCCTCTCAGGACATTGGCCAGAGTCTGAACTGGCCATCTCGCACACCAGCCAGGTCAGAAATGGCCACCCTCCCCTGCGTGTAGAAACCACATAAATGCCCACACCTGGGTGTGCCCCCAAACACACAGTGGATGCCCCTCAGACTCAGAGCTGTGTCTGGAGCTCTAGAAAAGAAGCTCTCAGCCGGAAGGACACTTTGATGGCCTCTGTACACTTCCTGGAGACTCCAGACACTGGAGACTTCACCAGCCTATAATCAAAGCATGGCCCCAATGGTCGCAGAGGAATCTCACCTGTTCCCAGGCTCTGTCCATCACCCCATCCCACTCCACACCTGCATCATCTCCACCAGGGCCACCAGGTCAGCCAGTGAGATGTGATCCCCGGTGATGAACATCTTGTCCTGCAGAAACTTCTCCTCAAAAAGCTGCATGTTTGTCCTCACCTCTGTCAACATCTGTTCTGTCTTCTCGGCTGGAACCTCCTCACCTGTGATCCTTGGGATCAGCATCTGGCCAGGGTGGGAGATGGGAGGGAAGAGGAGGCTGCACTCTAATAATCCCATCTGAACCTCCGCTCTTCAGCACCCTTGTCTGCTGGAGAGGTGTTGGACAGAACCAAGGATGGAAAGTAGGTTCATTCCTTTTAGTGATTCTGGTTGGTAGAAGTCACCTGGGGCCACAATTCAGTGGGATTTTGAGATTCCTGCAGGGGCAGCCATGGTGGCCCAGGGGTTTGGCGCCACCTTCGGCCCCGGGCCTGATCCTAGAGACCCAGGATTGAGTCCCATGTCGGGCTCCCTGCACGGAGCCTGCTCCTCCCCCTGCCTGTGTCTCTGCCTCTCTCTCTCTCTCTCTCTCTGTGTGTGTGTGTGTCTGTCTGTCTGTCTGTCTGTCATGAATAAATAAATAAAATATTAAAAAGAGAGAGAGAGAGAGAGAGATCCCTGCGGGAAGGAATCCTGTAATTGGTTAGTGAGGTCTGTCTCAGGCATGAGATAAGCAGTAAAGGCACATACACCAGCTATGGGTCATCTTCAAATTTAGTGATCTCTGTGGGCCCTTCAGCTCTGATGTTTTCTAAGTCAGTGAAATTTCTTGAATCCTATTCTGGCTTGAGTAATACCAGCTTCTCCTGGGTGCCCTTCCCCTTGTTTTTACAAGGCTTTTTCATACCCAGTGGTTCATTCTATACTCCCATTAGCTCTAGAAATCTAGGCAGGCAGGAGATGGAGCCAAGGAAATGAGGCTCAGGAAAGGAGGGAGATCTCCTTGAACACCCCAGTAGTCAGCCCTAGCCTGGACCCACTCACCTTGATCCAGAGGATCCTGCTCATGGGCAGCTGAATGGCAGTGTGCTGCCAAGCCATGAACTCATCCACACGGGCGCGTGTGTGCAGGTCTGGTGGGTACCAGTGCGAGGGTGTGCTGTACTTGCGGCACAGGTAGAAAAGGATGGCCACGCTGCAGAGAGAGAAAGTCGGGGGGCACTGCTCTTTCCTTCTGTTACCCCACCACCCCAGTGTGGTCTGGGCCCAAGGCAGGGCCTCCAGCCAGAGATGGGCTCTGGGCACTGACATTTTTCTCGGGAAAGGATGAGCCCAAAGGATGCCAAGAAAAGCAGTCAGTCAACAGTCAGTAAGAGAAGACAGAGAGACTGACAGGGTGAATGGGAGTTGCTAGATGGCATCAGAAAGGGCAGTCTAGGTAGTGGGAAACATGTATGGGAATTCAGGGGTAAGAGGTAGCATGGCAGAGAAAAGAGAGTTGGGGGCAGCCCCGATGGCCCAGTAGTTTGGTGCCTGCCTTCAGCCCAGGGTGTGATCCTGGAGACCCAGGATCGAGTCCCACATCGGGCTCCCTGCATGGAGCCTGCTTCTCCCTCTGCCTGTGTCTCTGCCTCTCTCTCTGTGTGTCTCTCATGAATAGATAAACTAAAAAAAAAAAAAAAAAAAAAAAAGA
This sequence comes from Canis lupus familiaris, assembly GCF_011100685.1. Taxonomy (NCBI): domain Eukaryota; kingdom Metazoa; phylum Chordata; class Mammalia; order Carnivora; family Canidae; genus Canis; species Canis lupus. Next base: position 28,650,026 of record NC_049247.1, read on the forward strand.
GAGTTGGTGGATGTGACCAGAAGAAGGATGGGGAGAATGGTCAGAGACAGCTAGAGATACTGTGGAGGCCACACAGGGAGGCCCTTGGTGATGCGGGAGGCTATGGACTTAACCCTCAAGGTTCTGGTTATATAAGCAGGAGGATGAAAAAATCCACCTTGAATTTTAGAAATATCCCTTTGTCCTATAACTCAGTAGCAAGAAAACAAATAATCCAATCAAAAAAGGACAAAGAACTGGAGGAGACATTTTTTAAAGATGTCCAGATGGCCAGCAGACACATGAAAGGGTGCTCAACAACACTCATCAGCAGGAAAATGCAAATCAAAACCCGCAATGAGGGGACACCTGGGTGGCTCAGCAGTTAAGCCTCTGACTTCTGTTCAGGTCGTGATCCTGGGGTCCCAAGACTGAGTCTCACATCAGGCTCCCTCCATGGAGCCTGCTTCCCCCTCTGCCTATGTCTCTGCCTCTCTCTGTGTGTCTCTCATGAATAAATAAAATAAAATCTTAGAAGAAAAACAAAACCACAATGAGATATCACCTGTGAGAATGGCTGTCATCAAAAGGACAAGAAATAACAAATGTTGGCAAGGATACGGAGAAAAGGGAACCCTTGTGCACTGCTGATGGGAATGCAAACTGGTGGAGCCACTGTGGAAAATAACATGGAGGTGTCTACATAGAACCACTATATGATCCAGCAATTCCATTTCTGGATATTTATCTGAAGGAAACAAAAGCACTGTAACAAAAAGATATCGGCACCCTCATGTTCACTGCCACATTATTTAGAATAGCCAAGGTATGGAAACACTTAAGTGTCTATCAGTGGATGAAAGAATAAAGAAAATGTGGTGTAAATATACAATGGAATATTATTCAACCATAAAGAAGAAGGAAATCCTGCCAAGAAAGAAAAAAAAACCGCTCTGGTAGTGGGTGGAGGGGTTCTGAGGAGAGCAGAGGCCACGGGGGTATGGGGAGGGTACAGACTGGAGGCACCATTTGGAGGAGATGGTATTGCTTTTTGCTGGTGGGGGGCAGGAAAGGAGGAACTCAGGGTAGACACAGGTGTTTGAGGAATCTAGGATGTCTGGGGCCCTAGAGAGCCCTAAGCCAGAGTCTGATAGGACATCAAAGTTGAAGGTGCAGGTGCCTGCCCCACCTACCCTGCGCACACACCCCTCCCACCGCAGCCCCCAACACTGCCTGCGCAGTCAGCAAGTGAGAAGGGAGCAAAGATGGATGGGGAGAAAGGAAGGGAGGGAGCAGGTTGGGAGGGAGGAGGGAAGCCCCAAAGGTCCACCTCTCTAAGAAGGGGGGAGTTGTCAAGGAGGGAAATCCTAAATCTTAAACCATCTCAGTTCAACCCACAATAACCCTGTAAGATGGGTCCCTGTATGCTTACAATTGAGGAAACTGAGGCTGAGAAATATAACTCACTTACCAAAGACACACAGCCCATGAGTGACAGGATTGGGGTTTGACCCCAGCAGCCTGAGCCCGAGTCCGAGCCCAAGCCGGGGCACTGCTCTTGACCACCTGGTGTTGTGCACGACCTTGACCAGGACCAGGGGGTGGAGGGGATGGATGGAGTCAGGATGGAGTCAGGTCGGGAGGAGTGTGAATGGGCAGCAGAGGCAGGCAGAGGCTTGCCTCACTGGCCCAATGCCCCTCCCCAGTTTGCAACCTCTGGGAGCACTGTCCTTGGTGGCCAACCCCTGGGTCATGACTGCTCTGGGCAGACGTGTTGGTGGCTCCCAGTCCTGACTGGTTCCCCCAAGTTGTCTGTAGCTTGTGCCACTCTGAGCCCACAGCCCACTGCCACACTCAGTGTCTCTTTGTCCTGTGATTTGAGATCCCCACTGCTCATTCTCTGGCATCAGCCTTCCGGGCTCCCACACCGGGAGCACCAGGGCCAAGTAGGGCCCATCCACACCTCTGTATTTGCGAATGCCTCCTGCCACCCCTCCTGCCACCGTAGCAGATCAGAGCTTGCTGTGCCTGCAGGAGCCCCATCTTCTGGGGACAGGTACCCCGGCTAGCATCACAGTTCCTGGCCTTCTGTCTGCCTAGCACCTCCTCCCCAACTTTTCTCATGAGGACCTGCTCTGTCATCTTTAATCCAGTGATTCTGGCGAGAGTGACTGGCAGTCAGGGGCCCCAGTGTGCCTGCCAGTGAGTGGCCCACAGGCAGGAAGGGGACTCAGACTAGGCCCATGCATGCCCTTCTTTGGGAACTTCAGATACCCTGAGAAGGAGAGGCTGATCCTTTTCCAGACAGACAGACAGGGAGATGGCCAAAGGAGAGATCTGGTACTGAAGTACCAGATTCCCCTGGCTGGGGGGAGTGGGCGGCGAGGGTCACTGGAGAAGACCTCTGAGGGAGGAGCGGATTTACCAGACATGGAGAGCATATAGTTCCGAGATCCAGGCTGGGGAGCTAGGCCCACCAGGTGAGAACACAGAGCCAAGAGAAGGCAGAGAGGAGGAGCCCTGGCACTAAAGTTGGGGCCTTGCTCTGGAGAGAACACCGAGGGTGCAAGGGTGCGGCGGGACGATCATTTGCTAAAGACATAAGGGTGCGTGATTTGTGAATCCATGTGGCCAGTTCAGTAGGAACGCTGCCAGCTTGGACGGAGGGGGACAGAAATGAAGTGAAATGAAGGGGAGTGAAATGAAGGAAGGCTGCTGGGCTTCTGTGACAATGGCCGACAGAGCTATCCAACTGCAAACTTGGGTTAGCCTTCAAGAAGAGGGAAGGGGGGGTACCTGGGTGGCTCAGCGATTGAGCATCTGCCTTTGGCTCAGGTCAGGATCCCAGGGTCCTGGGATGGAATCCTGTATCGGGCTCCCTGCATGGAGCCTGCTTCTCCCTCTGCCTATGTCTCTGCCTCTCTCTCTGTGTTTCTCATGAATAAATAAATTGTCTTAAAAAAAGAAAAGAAAAGAAAAGAAAAGAAAAGAAAAGAAAAGAAAAGAAAAGAAAAGAAAAGGAAAGAAAAGAAAAGAAAAGAAGAAAAGAAAAGAAAAGAAGAAAAGAAAAGAAAAGAAAAGAAAAGAAAAGAAAAGAAAAGAAAAGAAAGGAAAGAAAAGAGAAGGGAAGAGTGACCCAGAAGGAGGTTCAGAGGCCAGTAGGGCTGCCCTGCCACTAGTGGGCCTGGAGTGGGGCAGTGCAGGTGGGAGTTGAGCTTCATCCTCCCTGGTTCCAGAGTGTGGGGCCACCACCCTATGGGCCCAGGGGACAGAGCATGGAGCCAAAAGGATGATTCTCAAGCCTTAAAATCTAAAGTGATTTACCCTGCTGGGTTCCAGACTTGCTTGGAATGTATGAGATTCTCCCCCCTTCCTATTTCTGTTTGGGAATGGGAATATCCACCCTGTGCATGTTCCTCCATTGCATATATTTTTTTAAGATTTTACTTATTTATTTGACAGAAAGAGAGAGAGAGCACAAGCAGGAGGAGAGGCAGAGGGAGAAGCAGGCTTCCCATCAAGCAGGGAACTGGACATGGGGCTTGATCCCAGGACTGTGGGATCAGAACTTGAGCAGAAGGCAGACACCCAACTGACTGAGCCACCGAGGTGCCCCTCCTTGTATTTTTTTTATTATCATTTTAAAGTAATTTCTACAATACCCAACATGGGGCTTGAACTCAAGACCCTGAGATCAAGAGTCACATGCTTCACCACCTGAGTCAACCCAGCGCCCCTCCCCATAGTATTTTGGAAGCAGGACAACTCCTTATCTGGTTTCAGAGGTTCACAGAGAGAGTGGAACTTTGCCCCAGGATGAATCATACCCTGGGAACGCCTGGGAGCTCAGCGGTTGAGGATCTGCCTTTGGCTCAGGATGTGGTCCGGGGTCCTGGGATCAAGTCTCACATTGGGCTCCCTGCATAGAGCCTGCTTCTCCTTCTGCCTGTGTCTCTGCCTCTCTCTGTGTGTGTGTGTCTCTCATGAATAAATAAACAAAATTATTTTTAAAAAAATCATGGGGATCCCTGGGTGGCTCAGCGGTTTAGCTCCTGCCTTTGGCCCAGAGCGTGATCCTGGAGTCCAGGGATCGAGTCCCACGTTGGGCTCCCTGCATGGGGCCTGCTTCTCCCTCTACCTGTGTCTCTGCCTCTCTCTCTGTGTGTCGCATGAATAAATAAATAAAATCTTAAAAAAAAAAAAAAGACAATACATTTCTGTTGTTCTAAGTCATTCAGTCGGTGATAATTTGTGACCACAGCCCTAGGAAAATAATCCAGGCCCTGGGCCAGCAGAGGTCCTGTGGTCCACTTAGACGACATACTTCAAAATTATGACATCACCTCTGAAACAGTCTGAAAAACAGTCAACCTCAAATCTTACCAAACTTCTACTTCCAATGACCAATTTACAGGAAACGAAAGGACAGGAAAACCATGTAAACATGACACCATAAGAATACAATCAGCAAAAACTCAGATTGTGGGAAATTCCACAAGAGGAAGGACTCGGATTCTTCAACCACAGCAAAAATGCAAAGGCAAGGGGTGCCTGGCAGGTTCAGTTGGCTGAGCATGTCCCTCTTGATCTCAGGGTCCTGTAGGTATGGAGACTATAAAAAAAATGCCAAGGCAAGAGAGGTGGGTCATGGAAGGGGCTATAGAAGGAAAGAGACCCAAGAGACAGATCACCAGTTGCAATACTTGGCAGTTTTTTGGAGTGGGATTGAAATGCACGAGCTACAAGCTATATATGAGATAGAGACTTTTTTTTTTATAGACTTTTTTTATATAAGTAATTTTCTTTTCTTTTTTTAAAAATATTTTATTTATGTTTTTGACACAAAGAGAACACAAGCAGAGGAGCAGGAGAGGGAGAAGCAGTCTACCTGCTGAGCAGGGAGCCCAATTCAGGGCTCAATCCCAGGACCCTGAGATTATGACCTGAGCTGAAGGCAAACACTTAACTGACTGAGCCACCCAGGGCCCCTAATCAAAGACTTTTGAACAAGATAATGCTTGAAATCCAGGCGTTATTGTTAATTTTACAAGGTGTCATCATGGTATTGTGGTGATGCTTTTTTTTTTTTAAGATTTTATTTATTTATTCATGAGGGACACAGAGAGAGACAGAGACACAGGCAGAGGGAGAACCAGGCTCCATGCAGGGAGCCCGAAGTGGGACTCGATCCCAAGACCCCTGTGTCATGACCTGAGCCAAAGGCAGACCAACCACTGAGCCACCCAGGCATCACAATGATGCTTAAAAATATTTATTTGTTTGTTTGTTTGTTTGTTTTTTTGAGAGAGAGTGTGTGCGAGCAGGCAGGGAGGGGCAGAGGGAGAGGGAGAGAGAGAATCCCAAGCAGACTCCATACTAGTGCAGAGCCCGAGGTGGGGCTCAATCTTACAACCTTGAGATTATGTTCTGAGCTAAAATCAAGAGGCAGACACTTAACCTACTGAGCCACCCAGGTGCCCCTGATGTTTGTTTGTTTGTTTTCAAAGAGCCCTTATCTCTTAAAAGTATTTTCCTAAACGTTTATGGATGAAACGATGGGTGGTTGGCAGACAGGGGAATAGAGCGGGTTACAGGTGATGTAAAATGGGCTCCCCAAGTGGACCAATGTTGGAATTGGGTGATGGGTACCATGTGGAGTTTGTTATACTCCTCATTAATTAGTTTATTCTACTTTGATATATATATATTTTTTTCATAGTAAATAAAAAATAAGCACTAGCATGAATCTCCTAGGAGGAGCAGAGATAGATGGTGGGAGTGGGGACCTCTGGGGAAGACTTACCTTTCAGATAAGATAAATTTTCCATCTTTGAGGCTGGGTAGCTTCTTCAGGGGGTTGATCTCTATGTATTCCTTGCTGTGGTGGTGACCTGAGAGGGACAGGAAAGGTCTGAGGGTGCTGGGACTCCAGGGAAGAGAGAACCAGGTCTCCCAGAGGCAGAAATGCCTTCCTCCCTATTTTCTCTAGGAGGAAAAACAGTCCCAGAGGAATACCATGGCTAACTTCAGGTCCAAGGGCCAGTCAGTGACAAAACAGGGATTAGGATCAAGACTCCTGACCCCATCCCAGGCTCGGTGACCAGGACACCCCGTTGGCTCACAGGAGTCAGAGCCCTCCAGCCCCCACTCCCAGCTCTGGGCCTGAAGCCACAGCCCATGAATCAGCAGAACCGCTGGAGGCCCGGGTCCCACCCCCACTCCTATAGATCCCTCTAAAAGGGGCGAGGCAGCCAGGAGCCCCAGCCGCAGCACACAGCTGGAATCCAAGAGAGAACCTCTCAAGGGCAATCAGTCTATGGGGAGTTTTGTTTTATTGTTGTGTTTTGGGTTTTTATCTCCTCAAGGTCACTACTTTACATTTTTAACATTTTAAAATTTAAATTCAATTAATTAATGTATTATATATTATTAGTTTCAGAGGTAGAGGTCAGTGATTCATCAGTATTACATAACACCCAGTGCTTATCACATCACGGGCCTTCCTTAGTGCCCATCACCCAGTTATCCCATCCCCCACCGCCTGCCTCCCTTCCAGTGACCCTCAGTTTTGTTTCCTATGATTTAGAGTCTCTTACGGTTTGTCTCCTTCTCTGATTTCTTTTTTTTTTTTTTTAATTTTATTTATTTATTCATGAGAGACACACACAGAGAGAGAGGCAGAGACACAGACAGGGGGAGAAGCAGGCTCCATGCAGGGAGCCCGATGCGGGACTTGATCTGGGGACTCCAGGATCACGACCTGAGCCAAAGGCAGATGCACAACCCCTGAGCCACCCAGGCATCCCTCCCTCTCTGATTTCATCTTGTTTTTTTTTTTTTTTTCCTCTTGTCCTCTATGATCCTCTGTTTTGTTTCTTTTTTGTTTTCTGTTTTGTTTCTTAAATTCCACATATGAGTGAGATCATATGATAATTCTTTCTCTGATTGACTTATTTCGCTCAGCCTAATACCCTCTACTCCATCCATGTCATTGCAAATGGGAAGACTTCATTTTTTTGATAGCTGAGTGATATTCCATTGTATATATATAGCACATCTTCTTTATCCTTTACCTGTTGACGGACATCTGTGCCCTTTCCATAGTTTGGCTATTGCGGAGATTGCTGCTATATACATTGGGGTGCAGGTGGCCCTTCAGATCACTACATTTGTATCTTTGAGGTAAATACCTACTAGTAGAATTGCTGGGTCATAGAGTAGCTCAATTTTCAACTTTTTAAGGAAACTTGTTTTGTTTTAAGTAAGCTCTGCTCAACGTGGACTTGAACTCAGTTTTTCTTATTTTTCTTTTTTAAAGTAACCTCTCTGCTCAACATTAGCCTCAACTCACAACCCTGAGATCAAAAGTCCACACACTAGCAACTGAGCCAGCCAAGTGTCCCAATCTATTGGGAGTTTTAACCCTTCCGCAGCCAGCTGCCTCCAGTTGGAAACATTTCTGGTCTGGGTTCCCACCTCATTTCAGAGCGCCTGGTCTCCTCCACTATGTTCTAGAGACTTCTGCTTCTGCAACCTGAGCCTTTACGAATCCCCTCGATGCTTGGGATAGCATTGGAGGCCAGCACCCTGCACCTCACTCAGGGTCTGTGTTACCCTAAGCAGGTATGGACCAAAGCAATGGTCTTGACTCAGGTTTGGATGACCACACACTTCTGCGACCTTTGTCAACTGATCAGAGGTGCTCCAGCTAACAAGATGTTACCCTCTCGCGAGAAAAAGCCAAACGCACTGGATGGGAGACCAGAGGACACTCGGCAGCTCTGCCTTCCACTTTACCTTATAAGAGTCTGTTCCTTCCGTTGGGAAACATTTCTTCCCCTGTGGACTTAAGGAGGTGGAGTCTCCTCTGCATCTCAGCTTAGAGACACCCTGACCCTGTGCCCTGCCCCGCTCCAGGGCCAGACCTATGCAGGGCAGCAGGAGGTGCCTACCTTTCAGCAGATCCACAAACTGGAAGTCAAAGGGGATGCTGTTCTTCTTGGCAAAGATATAGACAGCACGGCAGGATGCTGACAGGAGGTCCAGATAGAGCTCCAGGCCCATGTTGAGACACACGTTGGGCACCCCCACCAGCCACAGCTGCCACACTCTGAACCTGGGCCTAGATGCAACCTAAACCCCTGGCCCTGGCCCTGGCCCTGTGCCTATCAACCTTCTCCAACCCAAGCCCAGAACCCCACATTCTAGAACTTCTTGTTTCACTTGGTATTGTCATGGGGCCAGGAAGCCAGGAATTCTCACAGCAGCAGGGGTTCTGGGAAGACTCAGGAGTAGACTAGAGGGGCAGCCCGGGTGGCCCAGCGGTTTAGCGCCGCCTTCAGCCCAGGGCCTGATCCCGGAGACCCTGGTTCAAGTCCAACTTGAGCTCTCTGCGTGGAGCCTGCTTCTTCCTCTGCCTGTGTCTCTGCCTCTCTGTGTCTCTTGTGAATAAATAAATAAAATTAAAAAAAAAAAAAAAAAAGGAGTAGACTAGAGAGAGGTCCCTGGCTTAGGGACAGGAGGCATGGGCCACCTGCAGCCCTGCCCTACCCCTCCCTCTTGGTGCATGTGCATGCCTGCGGCCTGTGTAAGAAGGACTTACACATGGGAATTCTCAGGGCCAGAACTTCATTGCAGAATGCAACCCAAGGGGCTCTGCAGGGTCCAGAATGAGGATGGGGCAATGAGAACCAACCACGGAGGGTTTCAGAAGTAGGGATTGGGGGTAGGTATAGGTCAGTCTAGCCTAGACTGTAGCAAGGAAAGCATTGAACAGGAGCCTGGGGAACAGCCAGGGCACTGCGGACAATGCCACCATGCAGAGAAGCCCAGAAACTTCTGGCCTGGCTTGGCACTGGCAGTGGCAAGTGGAACTCAGCACCTGGCAACTCTGGAGGGTAACTGGACACTCGGGGAGGCCTTGGGGCTGCTCACTCTCAGCTGTGTCATCACGGAAGATCTCTTGGCCCTCTAGATTCTGCTCAGAAGTGGGGCTAAATGAGGCCGGAGACAAGCAGAGGACACACAGCACGTTTATTGCGGGCAGGAGAGCGCAGGGGAGCAGGCCCCGTTGTCGCATCCCTCTCAGCCGAGCCTCTCCAGCAGCCGATGCACCAGCTCCTGGGCCAGCTTGGGGTCACGCTGGGCGTCTCGGGGGTCCCGAGGCTGTAGCACAAGCTTGTGGGCCTCCTGGACGAGCTCAGGGCCCAGAGCTGCCTCCACTCGGGCTCGCCATGCTGCCAGCCGGGGCCAGTCTCGGAAGAGGTCACAGCCAACGGCAGTAGGCTGGGGAGACAGGGTAGCCGGAGCAGGGGGCTCAGCCCAGGACCCAGAGTCCCCCTCAGGGGGCAAGCAGGCAAGAGAGGCTCACCTGCATCAGCTCCGTGAATGCCATCAGATCTGCCAGGGAGACCTGCTCGGTGGCCAGGAAGGGCTTGGCAGCCAGGACCTCCTGATCCAGGTGCTGCAGAGCTGGTCTCAGCTTGCCCATCAGCCGATCTAGCCGCTCCTGGTCCACAGGCTGACCCGAGAAATGGGGCAGGAGGGACTGGGCCGGGGACAATAAGAGGCAGCTTACCCCGGGCTCCTCCGAATGTCCCAGGCACCTGGCCATCCCTCCTTGGCCACCAGCCCTCCCTCCTAGCGACACCCCCGGGCTCTGTATTCAGAAGGATTCTGAGGAGTGGATCAGACACAGGAGAAGAAGCCTGTGATCACGGATGCCCACTTGGGATGGGGTGGGCGGCTTGTATGCCCACCGGTTCCTTCCGGCCTGGGGGCTCCAGCTCCTGCCCAGGCCCGCACGGTAGGGCAGGGCGGCTCACCTTGCACAGGTAGACATTGGTAGCAGGCAGCTGGACGGCGGTGTGTTGCCACGCCAGGTACTCGTCCACACGGGCCCGGGCCTGCAGCTCAGGAGGGTACCAGTGCTCCGCCGTCTGGTACTTGCGGCTCAAGTAGAGAAGGATGGCCACGCTGTGGACCCGGGGGGTGGGGGGTGGGGGGCGTCAGAGATCTCCCACCCTCAGCTCCAGGCAGGCTCCCACAAGCAGGGTGATTTGACAGCGTTTCTCTCCAAGGCCACCTCCAGGGGAGGAAGTCCCCATCCCCTCATCCGCAACCCCCATCCCCCTCCAGTTGCCCCCCCCAACTGCTCCATTCCTCATATGCTCCCCCCGTCAGCCCACATTGCCACCCCCCTCCCTACCATTACCCCAGCCAGCTCTCTGCCTCCAGGCCCAGCTCGCTGGCATCAGGGTCTTACTGAGCAGGAAGGGGGGGGAAGGCGGCCTGCCATGGATGCCCTGCCCAAGGGGTCTCCAAGTTCCCTCCCAGGCCATTGCCTGGAGCCTGGAGGAGGGGATGGAGGAGGACCCCCTTTCTTGGTTCCCCGCCCCCAACCCTGGGCTTCTGGTACTTCGAGACCAGTTTCTGTTCTCAGGCAAGTTCCAGGAGGGGGGGGTGTCATGTGACTCCCCCATTTTACAGAGGAGAAACCTGGGGCATGGAGTTCTGTGACCTGTCCAGGCCGAGAGCAAGGATGCGAGGAGCTGGGATTCACAGCCCAGGGCAAATCGGGGGCTCTCAGGTCCCTGGCCCCTGTGGCTGCAAGGCCAGGTCTGCGACATCTGGGGAGGGCCAGCCTCGAGCTTGGGTCTTCCTGACTGGCTCCAGCCCCTTAGTCCAGCCCCCTGCCTCCAAGCTGGGTGAGCTAAAAGGAGGAAGTGGGGGCCTCAGGTTTCTGCTTTCCTCCCTCCTGCTCCCCCAGCCCTGAGGCCTCTGCAGACCCCAGGACCCCATTACCTCTCCGCCAGCAGGAAGTCCCCATCTCTGAGGGCAGGTACCTTCCCCAGAGGGTTCACCTTCAGGAATTCAGGCTTCAGGTGCTCCCCTGAGGGGTGGAGACCATGAGTGGCTCAGCAAGAGTTCGGGCCCCTGGACACCCCCTCCACGGAGCCCAGGCTAGTCAAGGCTCACCCCGGCCTAGCTCCACGGGCCGCAGCTGGAAGGGAATGCCATTTTTCAGGGCGAAAATGTAGATGGCACGACAGGGGGGTGAGTACAGGTCCAGAAACAGCTCCGGCGGCATGGCTGCACCTCCGGCTGCCCTCACCTTCTCCACTCAGGCCTGCGTCCAGGGCTTGGTTCGGCCCCTCCAAAACGGGGCCTGAAGAAATTCGCTAGCCTCGCTAAAACCTACTTCCTCTGAGCTACGTACGAGCTGGGCGCCCTGCCAAGCCTCCCCACCTCCTGGCCTCTGTGGAATGGAGGCGGGCTGGGCCCCCTGCCAAGCCTCCCCACCTCCTGGCCTCTGTGGAACGGAGCCGGGCTGGGCACCCTCAGCCTCGCTGTGCCCCTTCACCCAGTGTGGCCACACTCCCCAGCCTTGTCCATTTGACTCTTGGCCTTCCTCTTGGACTGTCCTGTGTACTTCCAGAACCCAAGTCTTGAGAGGCTGAGGGCTGGGCTGCAGGTAAGGCCTCCATGGGCCCAGAGAACAGTCATGGGTGGGTTGGGAGTTGGGAGCTGGGGCTTAGCACCCACCCGGGCACACGCTAGCAGGGTGGGTCATGGAGCAGGTAACAACCAGAGCAGACCTGAGCCATGGACTCCCAGGAAGCTGCCTCAGCCTCATTCTGTGACCTGAGGAGGTCAGAGCCACTCCCTGGCTTTCTTGACCCATGCATGACCCATTGTCATGCCTTCCCCACTTCACAGGAATTGAAGTCTTCCAGGCAGGACTTTTAGGGACAAATTCCATCCTCTACAAACACACATACTCATAGGACATGTGACTTGGGCAGGGTTGTCCCTACCCTTGGTTTCAAGGACAGTTTGTGGCCTGGCCCGGCTAGTGAAGACCCCGTAACCCTTGGCCACTCTGACTGAACCAGGTGGTCCTAGGGCTGGGGCAGGAAGTTCTGGGAAGGAGGGACTGGGACAAGGCACAAAGCTGACCCCTGCTGAGGCCCATGTCCTTCCCAAGGAGAGGCTGGAGAAGGAGCACAGCTCAGACTCTTCCCCAGTGGAGAGGTAGGGTGGGCCCGGGCCACCCCCAGGAGCCAGGCTGTCCAGAGCCAGCCTTCCTGGAGCCCAGACAGAAGGGAGGGAAGCCAGGCAGGTCAGCAAGCCTCAGACTCGGCCTGCCCAGAGCCATCAGTGAGCCCAGCACCCCAGGAACTATAACTCAAGCCTGCACAGAGATCCCCCAAGCCAGCTGGGTTTACCACATTGGACGGGGGCCACTGCCATGGGGTAAAGGGGAGGAGTGAGAGAGGGGACGGATAGACAGAGGGAGAATAACCTGGAAGCAGGCTGGGAAGACAGAGGGAAGAGGGCAGCAAGGAACTCATATCTTCATTTACCCATTCATTTATTCATCTAGCAGAGAGTGAGACTCAGAAACAGAACAAAAACAGTGGAGGGAGAAGAACAACGGTAGGGGACCAGAGAGGAGACTTTCTTATGTCTCCCAGCCTCCAAGCAGGACCTATAATGTCCTCTGTGGGGTCCCCAGGAGGGATTGACAGCCTGCACCAGGACCTTGGGACGAGGTTGAGGGTCCCGGCACAACCCTGCACCCAGGATACCCTCCATTCACTCTTGCCATGCCACCTGCATGACCACCCTTCCCAACACAGCATGGTCCTGGGGTTCATGGGCAGGCCAGTACTGAGGCTTTGATTCTGGGGTCACCAGCACAGGAGGCAGGGAGAGCCAGGTCATGGACCCCACCTGAGACCTAAGGCTGCCACAGGACCTGAGGGAAGTCAGGGAGGGATCCCACCTACCCCCTTCCAGGGGCAGGCAAGAGGTGGGGGTGGGAGGGTTCTCCATCTGTTGAACAGAGATGGCACCCCCCGCGCCCCCTAGGCAGGGTCAGTGGAGGGAGGCTGGGCTACTGTTCTGAGCTAGTGGCTTCTTCAGCACCATAAGGTCCGCCAACATCACCTGGACTGGAGACCAAAGCTCTGCCTCAGAAACTGGTCTGTCCCTGTTCCTGGCCAGCTTCTTCCTGGGCACCTGCATACACATGAGCAGAACCAGCACCTGTTGGGTGGGGGAAGGGGGGGCTCAGTCTGCAAGCCTCCACTCTCCAGCACCTTGGCCCTGCTCTCACCTGTCATATTCCCTGATCACTCACCTCACCTGGGTCCATACGGGCATGCCCAAGGTGTCCTGGGCACCATCATCAGGCCAGCTCGAGCCCTCATTCACGTGGTCATGGGCCTACAGGCAAGATGGCATTGGTGGGCCACCATGTGGTGTTTGCAGGCAGGGAGGGGGCAGTGGACTTGAGGACCTGGTACCCAGCCATTCCCACTGCCCTCAGAGCCTGCAGGCCCCTAGCAGAAGTCTCTGCCATTGATAGGTTCCCCTTCGTGCTGTCCTTGTCCCAGCCATCCTGCTCCATGCCCCCATCCAGCGGTTGGGTAATGCCCCTAGCTGGTCACATACCTGGGCAATGACAGTTCCTGGGAACTAACCCCTCAGCATGGCTCCAGAGCCCGGTGCTCATCTCGCCGTAGTGACCTTGGCCTGCCAGCATGCCCTTCACCATGCCCGGCTACTGGAAAGCCCCAAACACATTCCACCTCCTGCTTCCAGCATTAATTCAAGCCCTTACCTCTGCCAAGACCAATTCGGGATTCGAGGTCACTTCCAGAATTTCTTCTGTCTCTCCTCCTGGCAGGCAACCTGAGGATCCTGCTGCCCCCCACCTTTGATGGTACCCAGCGTGGCTAGTCTAGCTGTGGCCACCGTCCAGGACATAGTTCTCACTGACACTGAACTCAGAGTGACTCTTCAACTCTACTTTCATTTACTTCTGATATTTTATTGCAACGTCTGTTGAAAGCAAAACCATCCAATTGTGAACAAAATGTAGCTGGTGTGGTTCTAGAAGGCACAGGCTGCCTCCAGCCTCAACCCTCTGGGGAAAGATGAAAAAGGTGCAGGAAAGCAAGCAAGTGTGAGGACTCTCTGAGAGGGAGGCCACCGGCACAGGATCTAAGAGGGAAGACAGCCACCAGGAACCCCCAGGGCAGGACAGATGTGACAGGGGAGCCGCTCAAGGCTCAAGCCAGGAATGACACAGGATGGGTAGAGCAGGGACACAAAGTAGGAGCCCGGAAGGATGAGCTCCAGTGGCCGAGGTTAAGGACCCCATTTATTGGTTGGCAGTGACATCTACTGTCACCTCCAAGAACTGCAGCCACATGAGCCATGTGACTTAGTATGGAAGGTCCTGAGAGACTAGGGACCCTGGCCCTGTCCTAAAAAAACAAATCACTTGACAGAAAAACAGACCTTGGCAAATGGAACCGTGAGTAACTTCAAAGTGTTGTGTGCTTTGACCTGTGCAGTTTCTGTTACATAAGTGCAATTTCCCAAAAGTTTTGGGTTGAGGCACATGGTTGATGAGAAGCCCTTGGTTTGTAAAACAGGTTGTAGGCCTTGTGATGAATAAAGACGCTGCGTTCTTTCCTCCAGAGACCCCCACTAGGATGCTAGCGAAACCAGAGTTAACAGGGTAGGTAGCATAGCTCAACTCTTCCCCCCAAACTGTTTATTCTCTGTCACCTTGTTTCTGTAAGATAATATTCATGTTTGACAGCAAATGTTAATTTAGTTGTTTTGCAAGAACTCAAGGTTTCATAAAAAAGAAAACAGAACCTAGGACCACTGACTTCCCCCTTGGGCACAACAAAATGAAATTGACCCTCCCATACTCAGCAACTTCCCGAAGCTGATCTTGAGTCACCTGACTCTTGTCCCCTTTACTCAGACCCTCTTTCACTGGCCTTTAAGAATCCCTGACCTGGGGATCCCTGGGTGGTGCAGCAGTTTAGTGCCTGCCTTTGGCCCAGGGCGCGATCCTGGAGACCCGGGATCGAATCCCACATCGGGCTCCCAGTGCATGGAGCCTGCTTCTCCCTCTGCCTGTGTCTCTGCCTCTCCCTCTCTCTGTGTGACTATCATAAATTTAAAAAAATAAATAAATAAATAATAATAATATTCATATAAATATGTGTGTGTGTTATCTTCTTTATCCATTCATCTATCAATGGACACTTGGGCTGCCTCCATAATTTGGTTGTAGTAAAAAATGCTGCAATAAACATAGGGTTGCATATATCTTTTTGAATTCATGTTTTCAGGGGCTTTTCAGTGGCTCAGTTGGTTAAGCATCAGCCTTCGTCTCAGGTCATGATCCAGGGTCCTGGGATCAAGCTCCACATGGGCCTCCCTGCTCAGTCAGGAGTCTGCTTCTCTGTCTCCTTCTGTCCCTCTTCCTTGCTTGTGTTCTCTCTCTCTCTTAAATAAATAAAATCTTGAATTAATGTTTTTATATTCTTTGGGTAAATACCCAGCAGTGGAATTACTAGACCATATGCTGGCTCTGTTTTTAACTTTTTGAAGAACATCTGGACTGTTTTGCAGAGTGGCTGCACCAGTCTGCATCCCCACCAACAGTACACGAGGGTTCCTTTTTCTCCACATCCTCACCAACACTTGAGAAGGTGTGAGCCTTGTCCCTTGTATCCTTGTGTGGTAGCCTTTCGAATAAATGCTTTCCTTGCCACACACTCGATGTCTCGGTGATGGGCTCTGCTGTGTGTTGGACAGGTGAACTTGGGTGCAGTCACACTAGCATAAAATAGAAAGGTGTACAAATAGGAAGAAAGGAAAACAGGAGCAGGGCTTTGGTGGGCATGCGTTCAACAACTGAGAGATGAGATCTAAAGCAGGGATATGGGAAGGAGCCCATCTCCAGGCCCATAGGGCAGACATACGGGCTACAAGAGAGGGGCTCAAATGGTTGAGCCCCCAGAACATCTCAGGGAAGCCAGCAACAGCTGGGTCAGGTCAGGGGCCTTCGCTGCTGTGCCAACGTCAACCTCGATTAGGGTAGAGGACTCAAAGATGCTTATCCATCCGTATCCCAAACACGATGCTTGGGTATCAGGGCCCTTCACAAATGACACAAGAGGGTCACAGGAGAAGAAATGCAAATGGCTCCTAACACTTGGAAAGTACCCCGTTTTGGGTTGCCTGGGTGGCTCAGCGGTTGAGCTTCAGCGGTTGATCTGCCTTCAGCTCAGGCTGATCCTGGGGTCCTAGGATTGAGTCCTGCATTGGGCTCCCTGCATGGAGCCTGCTTCTCCCTCTGCCCGTGTCTCTGTCTCTGTGTGTCTCTCATGAGTAAATAAAATCTTTAAAAAAATTACTGTAGCCCTTGAAATATCATCTATATCCTTTAGTAGTTTGCCATTCTTTTTTTTTTTTTTAGTCATTCTAATTGATTTCTGAACATTTTGTTGCCCTAGTAACAATCTTATATATTGACTTGTTATCTGTGAGGTTACTTTGGTTAACTATGAGGAGTGTTACTGAACATACTTTGATTATATACATATGACTGTGTAATAAAACCAATAATTCTTGGTTTCTTATTCAAGTGTCTGAGTCTTCACTATATCTTTTTAAGGCTTTATTTATTAGAGAGAAAGAGAGTGTATGCAAGTGGGGTGAGGCACAGAGGGAGAGGGACAAGCAGACTCTGCACTGAGTATAAGCCTGATGCAGGACTCAATCTCTGACCCTGAGATCATGATCTGAGCTGAAATTAAGAGCCAGACACTTAACCGACTGAGCCACCCAGGCACCCTGAGTCTTCATTACATTTAAAAGACCAAAATAAATAAATAAATAAAAATAAAAAATAAAAGACCAAGGAGGGGATCCCTGGGTGGCTCAGCAGTTCAGTGCCTGCCTTTGGCCCAAGGCGTGATCCTGGAGTCCCAGGATCGAGTCCCATGTTGGGCTCCTGGCATGGAGCCTGCTTCTCCCTCTGCCTGTGTCTCTGCCTCTCTCTGTGTCTCTCATGAACAAATAAATACAATCTTTTAAAAAATAGAAAAAATTAAAAGTAAAAGACCAATGACATTTGTTGATTTTAAGTTGATTTTGTTCTTCGTGCTGTTGAATTTTCAGAGCTCTTTATATATGGTGGATTTTAGTCGTCTATTGATTAGAACTCCTGCACATGAGAATAAGCACTGCCAAGGACATTAGGTGTCCTACCTGTGCAGAGCTCCTCCAGGAGCCAGAAACAAAAGACTAAGGCCAGATGGAAAGAATTGAAAAGGACAAGTAGGAGACTAAGAAGGAATCTTTATTGCTAATCTCCTGGGCTACAACCATCAGCTCCCATTCCAGACTCCTCAGGGGATCCTGGAAATACGAAGCAGCATATAAGGATAGACTTCTGGGGCAGGGTCCGGGATCTTTTTGTTGGCCGCCTGCTCCAAGATGTTCAGGATGAGACCATGGGTCTCCTGGCAGAGATCCATACCCAGGAAAGCCTCCAGTCGCTCACGCCATGCTGTCAGTTTCGGCCGTCCCTCAAAGAGGTCAAAGCCAACGGCCACAGGCTGCAGGGACAAACGATGGGAAGGTTACAGTGATCCTGAGGCCCCAATGCCAGGACCACTGGCACAGGTGTCAGGTCCCTTTCCCACCCCTTAGCTGAGGCCCAGCACCATGTGGCCAGTCTCGGCCCAAGAGCACCTGCGTGAAACACCACACACAGGAGAGAAGCAGAAAGTCAGGGCAAAAGCACCAGTTTAGACAGAAACCTGCTCTGCAATTCTGGGCAAATTCCCAGCTTTCTCTAGGCCTCAGCATTTCTGTCTAGTGAGGGTGGCGACAGGAGGGATGCTGTCCACAGATGTTGCTCCACCGGCCATGCTCACACCTGTATCAGCTCCTCCAGTGCCATGAGGTCGGCCAGTGTCACGTGCTGGCCTGTGAGGAAGGCCTGGTCCCTCAGGAACTTGTCCTCTAGCTCCTGCAGCGCCCGGTCCATGGCGGCCCTGTTACGCTGCACCTTCTCCTCAGGCAAGTGGACCCCAATGAGCGGTGCCAACACCTGATGGGCAAAGGGTGGGCTCAGGTGTGGTCCCCACCCCCACCCCCAGGTCCCCGGCAGCCAACACCCCGCAGATGGCTCTCCTCACCTGAGTCCAAAGGGGCACGCCGAAGGTGCCACGGACGCAGTCGGCATGCCAGCCCAGGTACTCATGGATGCGGGCACGGGCCTGGAGGTTGGAGGGGTACCAGTGGTCCGCCGTCGGGTACTTGCTGCTCAGGTATATCAAGATGGCAGTGCTGGGGAGAAGGGAGGAGCGGTGGCGGTGAGGATCCTGGGTCCCATGCCTCAGTGGGGCTCTGGGGCTCCTCTGGGCCTCCCCCCCATCTGCAGCTCCCTGGGCACTGCCTCTGGTCTCCCCCGACTCTGCCCTCCCGTGTCTCCGTCCTTGGCTGTCTCTAGCATGGATGCTTGGCCAGACCGTCTGCTTTGCCCTTTCATCCCTGTGATACAGTGGCAGCCGCCCTGTGAGCTGGAGATTTGTCATCCCAGCTGCACGTGAGGAAGCTAAGGTTCAGAATCATTAAGTAACTAGTCTGAGGCTCAGAAAAGGCTCTCTGGGCCTCTGGAATCTTGCATCAAGGCCCCTGCATGTTCAAGTGTATGGGCTGAGGCCCAGGAGGGGAAGCATGTCCTCGGATCTGTCGTGGGTCCCCTCTGACAGGTCCTCGGGCCGTCATGCCTGTAGTCGCCCAACCTCTTGTCCTCGACCTGCCTGGTGGCTGGCCCTGAGGTGTCCCCTGGAGGTGACTCTGGAGAGCAGCCTGAGGAGCCAGGAGAGGCCCTTTCAGCCTCCGTTTGTTGAACCTGCTCTATCGAACTGGACAAATGTCCCCATGTCCTCTTCTAGTGCCCTTCAATCTGGGGATGGGAAGGCCCTGGGGTCCAGAAGGAGAGGCTGAAGACAAGAGGGGTAAGAGCGATGCTGCGTCAGCCCCCTAACATCCTGGTCACCCCCAGCCCCAGCTCTACCCTTCCCTTTGCCCTCGCCTGCCCCACAGGGTCCTCTGGCACAGGGCAGGCCAGCCAGAGGCCAGGTGGGCTGGGGGCTGGGGCGAGGGGGTAGGAAGCACTGGAGGCAAGAGGGCTGGGCCTGGGGGGGAAGCACCTTTCGCTCAAGATGAAGTCCCCATCCTTGAGGGCAGGGACCTTGCACAGGTTGTTAATCTGGGAGAAATCCTTGCTCACGAGCTGCCCTGTGGAGGAAGAAGTCAGCAAAGCTTAGAGCCAAGAACCGAGGCTCTGCGCTCTCCCTGTCGTCCCCAGCGAGCCCTGGGCCAGGCTGGGCCTCGGGTCAGGGGTGAGGGCAGCCTCCCTGCCCCGCCCGGTCCCAGGGCAGCTGAGGGGTCGGGGCGCAGGGGGGTTAGCTGACCAGGCCCCGGGAGGGCAGGGGGCAGGGAGCCAGAGAGGCCTCCGCGGTTCCCACCTCTAAACTCTCCCCTGGTGGCCAGCTCCCCAGGGTCTTTAGGGCTTTAGGACTTTTTTTTTTTTTAAGATTTCATTAATTTATTCATGAGAAATATGAGAGAGAGAGAGAGAGAGGCAGAGACACAGGCAGAGGGAGAAGCAGGCTCCATGCACCGGGAGCCCGACGTGGGACTCGATCCTGGGGCTCCGTCCAACCGCTGAGCCACCCAGGTATCCCAGGGCTTCAGGACTTCAAATACAGGCTCTCAAGGCAGGAACTGTGAAAATCCAGTTCAGCATTTACTCCTCATTCCATAGAAAAGTAACATTATCCTCCTTCTCAGAGTGAAAGTTAAGGTTCAGAGAGGGTCTGCGGCCCGTCCACGGCCACACAGCAGAGGGCAGTCTCCAGTGGGAGATACCAGAGAGCAAAGGCAAAAGAAATGCAGATAAAATCACATTTCCTCACAATTTGCAGCCCTTCCAAAAAATACCTGAGACGGGCAGAGTGTGACTTTCCTCAAAGAATTCACAACTGCCTTAAAGTTAATGCTTTGCTAGAGGTAAAAAGCAACCTAACTCTGACAATCAATACCAGACCTCCAGGATCCTCTAAGTCTTCTTTGACCTACAGAAGTCCCTTTAGGGACTCCCTTTATCTCTACACGCCACCCAAGTCCAAAATATATCATCAGTTGCACCTTATAAGCCCAGAGCAGCCCTTTCTCCATATGGTCCTATCCCCGTGCTTTAATAGAAGCACCTTTAAAATTTATTTATCTATCTGCTTACCTATTTAAATATCTAAATCTATTTATTTAAGAGAGAGAGGGAGAGAACATGAGCAGGAAAGGCAGAGAGAGGTAGAGAGAATCTCAAGCAGACTCCATGCTGAGCACAGAGCCGGAGGTGGGGCTCAATCTCAAGGTGGGGCTCAATCTCGTGACCCTGAGATCACCAGGTGAACCCAAACCAAGAGTCAGATGCTTAACCCACTGAGCCACCCAGGCGCCCCAGTCACTGACAGTTTCTGAATTTCAGAGGGTTCAGGTACAAAAAAGTTAAATGCTTCAATGTGTTCACAAAGGAATATTTTATCCTATTTCTGTATATCACGGATATCTAAAAGTTTCCTTAATCTGGAAGAGTAAAACAGAGAACCAAGAACATTTCAAACAGGAGTCACCAAAACTATAATCATCTTCCTCAGTTCATTTAGTCCTGTTAATTCGTGCTCAGTTTGAATGCAGCTTTTTTAGTTAGTTCTGGAAATTCTTACCCACTTTAGCTTTATTATGATTTTAAAGAAATCAAAATCCTGTATTTATCCAAAGCCCTTCTAATGACTTTTAATTTAACACATTTTGCAAGAGCACCAGAACAATCTCCATAAATGACAAAGACTCAAAATGAACATGGCTAAAGATTCGATAGGAGTTTATTATTTGTGTGTGTGTGTGTGTGTGTGTGTGTGTGTGTGTAATACTAGCTGACAAGGAAAACCAGTTACTTCTGTGACAAATAACACCTCAATAATCACAATATCAAGTGATGGTCTTATACCAACATATTAAAACTTTAGGAATTGTGTATAATCTCTAGAATAGCACTTACCCAAACAACATAAGCTAAGGCTTATCATTATTTTTTTTTTAAACAATGCTTCTCAAGTAAGCTAACGAAGCACATGCGTAAATAGGATTACAGATCATTACAAAACTTATGTAGTTAACCAAGGTGGCAGCAAGAGATTCCAAAGGCGGGGCACCTGGGTGGCTCAGTGGTTGAGCCTCTGCCTCTGGCTCAGGTCGTGATCGGGGATCCTGGGATCAGTCCTGGATCCTGGGATCAGTCCCGCATCAGGATCCCCGCAGAGCCTGCTTCTCCCTCTGTCTGTCTCTGCCTCTCTCTGTGTCTCTCCAGGATCACGCCCTGAGCCCCTAAGCCTAAGGCAGACACCCAATCACTGAGCCACCCAGGCGTCCCTAAGCCAACAAACTTAAATTAGTGTGAATACCCCCGCTTCCACTCTGAAATCAATCGACTTTCCCCATTGTCCATTTCTACCTGGGATACTGGTGGGGAAATCTGAAGTGGGTGGTCTAAGTCCAAGGGGGTGCTCCTCACTCCTTGGCAGTGAGGGTAGGAGCAGGAACCAGTGGCGCCACAGGCACAGGATGGTATAAGAGCCAGTTTGGCAGACAGCACCCAAGGTGGTAGAGAAACAGGGGGAGAGGGAGACAGAAGAGGTGAGGTGCCACCAGGGAGGCTGGAGGCCAATAAAAGCCCAGAGGGCAGAGAAAGGACCCCAGTTCTGAAGCTCATCAGCTCAGAGAGCACACATGGTGGTGGTTTTCTTGCCACTAACAAGTGAAAATACGCAGTCCCACGTTGGGCCAGAGGAGACAGGGAGCTTGCCTGAAACAAAAGGAGTTTCAGCGCTGCTTGGGAATATTCCTTAAAGTCCCCATCCCGAGATAGACTAAACAGAGACAATTCGCTCCAATTATCATAGCCATTAACCCGGGAAATGAATGAGCGAGAGGCCCCCTCCAGCCCCATACAAGAATAACCGGGGTCTATTAGGAGGAACAGTGAGAGTCAACATCCCTTCATCACAAATGGCCTGGGTTTCCTCCAGCAATCTGGGTTTATTAGGAGGAGGAGGAGGAGGCCTGTTTAGACAACCATGTATCCAATATATTGGGAGGCGCTTGTTAGCCTGGTTAGCAGCCAAACACGTTCCATGAGAGGTCCTTGGGTCAGGTTCCTGATTTAGGGCCATGCCTACCTCCATCCATTTGCCCTGTTTCCTGCAGAAGAGATCTAACAGATCATACAGAAGTTTAGTGTCCCATTAATGGGCCATTTTTCCTCCTCTCTAAGGAGTACGGAGGCCATGGACTATTACAGGAGATCAGACTTCTTTTTCTTAAATCGTGCAATGTGAATAGTTTCCAAGGGATTAAAAAAAGGCACCCCAAAGGAGACTCCTTGGGAAGCGAAGATCCCATACTTCTAAAAAAGGAGAGAAAGTCCAAGGAATCCCCACACTCCAACTCCCAGGTATTATATCACACAGGATATGTCAGCGGTTCCTGGTGTCAAAGAGACCAGAGGAATCCTTTGAAGGAAACGATTATGAGCACCACCCAGCCCTATAGAATGGATGCTGGCATCTCCCCTCCCACCTTCTAAAACCCTGCTTCCAAAAAACAAACAAACAAACAAAAACCTGCTTCCCCATTGCCTACTATGCTACAAGTAGATGCCATGACTGGACTCCAAAATATGGAGCCATGAAGAACCCACTTTTTTTTTTTTTTTAAGATTTTATTTATTTATTCATGAGAGAGACAGAGACACAGGCAGAGGGAGAAGCAGGCTCCATGCAGGGAGCCAGATGTGGGACTCGATCCCAGGTCTCCAAGGTCACGCCCTGGGCCGAAGGTGGCGCGAAACAGCTGAGCCACCTGGGCTCCCCTGAACCCGCCTTTTTAACCCAGGAGAAACATTAGGAAAATCTTACAAAGTGAAATGACCCGCTTTCATATTTAAATAGTAGGGGACATTGACGGAGAATAGTTAAGATAGAGAGGCACCATGGTCTAAGCAACAATCCAACACACATAGTCTTTACAGACAACTTACCTAGGAAACGATCCCCAGTTGTGTGTGTGTGTGTGTGTGTTTAAGATTTTATTTATTAGAGAGAGAAAAGGAACTGAGGTAGGGGCAGAGGGAGAGGGAGTTGTATACTTCCTGCTGAGCTGGGAGTGGGATGTGGGGCTGGATCCTGGGACCCTGAAATCATGACCTGAGCCGAAGGCAGACGCTTAACCAAAAGAGCCACCCAGGTGCTCCAGGTTTGATTTTGTTTTGTTTTTAAGGTTTTATTTATTTAAGAGAGTGCGCAAGCACGAATGCGGGGAGGGGCAGAGGGAGAGGCACACTCCCTGCTCCAGCTTAGGTGGCTGTCCCATGCCCAAGAAAGACAATTTTGAATAATAATAGGAATCATGGGGGATCCCTGGGTGGCTCAGCGGTTTGGCGCCTGCAGGCTCGAGTCCCACGTCGGACTCCTGGCATGGAGCCTGCTTCTCCCTCTGCCTGTGTCTCTGCGCCGCTCTCTCTCTCTCTGTGTCTATCACAAATAAATAAAATCTTTAAAAAAATAAAAAGAATAGGATTAAAGAGGGGACACTAAGTTTCTAGATCTTATTATAATTCCGGCCATGTACTAGCTTCCAGCAGAAAGGTAGGTTAGGGACACGTGGGTGGCTCAGCGGTTGAGCACCTGCCTTTGGCACAGGGCATGATCCTGGAGTCCCTGGATGGAGTCCCACATTGGACTCCCTGAGGGGGAGCCTGCTTCTCCCTCTGGCTATGTCTTTGTCTCTTTTTCTCCGTGTCTCTCAAGAATAAATAAATAGAATCTTTAAAAAAAAAAATTCTTGAGGGGCACCTGGATGGCTCGGGTCCTAACTAACCCCTGGGTCCTGGGATCGAGCTCCACCTCTGGCTTCCTGCTCAGCTGAGACTCTGCTTCTCCCTCTCCCTCTGCCTTTCCCTCTCGCTGTCTCTCAAATACATAAATAAAATCTTAAAAAAAAAAAATTCTGACCGGCTCAGCGGTTTAGCGCCGCCTTCGGCCCAGGGCGTGATCCTGGAGACCCGGGATCGAGTCCCACGTCGGGGTTCAAGGAGTGAAGAGTTATATACTTTTAATTTGGGGGAGGGTAAAGACGAAGTTTCCAAAAGGTTTTTCTCATGTTAAAGAAGACTTACGGGATCCTGGAGGCCTGGCTATTGTCAAGCTAAGGTTGCCCTTTTCCCTCTAGCAAAGCAGTAACAAGGAGACGGGGAGCGTTCTGGGAGGAAGGGCCGACGCGGCCCGTCTCAAGCACTGGTCAAGGGGCTACAAATTGTATGGAAATTTAATTTTAATCTACATTTGTTTTGTCTTTGTTCTCCTCCGGAAGGTGCGGAGGCTGCGGGGCCGGGGCCGGGGCCGGGGCCAGGGTGGGAGAGGGGCGGGGACAGGGACCCCCAAGAGCCGCCCGGCCCACCTCTGAATATGTCCACGGGGCGCAGCTCGAAGGGGATGCCGTTCTTCTTGGCGAAGATGTAGACGGCGCGGCAGGGCTGGGACAGCAGGTCCAGGTACAGCTCCAGGCCCATGGCGGGGCGGGGGGCGGCGGGCGGCGGAGCGGGCCGCCCGGGTTATAGGGCCCGCGGCTCCGCCCCCCGGGGCTCCGCCCGCCCCGGCCCCCACCCCCACCCCCACCCCCACCCGCCTGCGAGTGCTGCTGCGGGCGCCGCGGTCCGGCCGCGCGGGGGTCGCTGAGGTCCCCCGGGGGGTGGCGCACTGGCGGGTGTGGCCCAGGCTGCCGGGAGCGCGGGCTGGAGGCAGGATTCAGGGAAGAATCGGCGGCAGTGGGAGCTGCCCACCCGCAGGGCTGCCGTGGTGCGAGCTGCGGGTCGGCGTCGGTGGGAAACGCCCGGCCTCCGGGCCGGGGGACGACAGCCCACAGCTAAGCGTCCCTCCCTCACCCGCCCCTGGATGTGATCCCCGAGGCCGCCCCGTGCTCTAGCCGGATCTGGGGGGAACCCGTCCTCTGGGCCCCGACCTAAGCAGGCGGCTTCAGAGGGCTTCCCTGGGATATTTGGAGTTGCGGTTCGGGGACAGGAGGCGAACGTGGGCTTCCTAAGCTGGGGCCGCCCTGCGCCTTGCTCTCAATTTCAAGCTCAGCGGGCAGGCTGGCCTGAGAGAAGGCAGCTTAGTCACAGAGAAGGAGAGTTGGGAAGAAAACCAGCTCCTGATCCCAGTTCCCCTGTGGGCCAGCTGTACCTCTCCCTTATTGACAACTGGAGTTTTCCAGGAAATCCCTCGTTTGCCCTAAACCACTTGGAACTGAGTTTCTGTCCCTTCTAAAGAAAAGAATCCTTGGGCAGCCCGGGTGGCTCAGTGGTTTACAGCCACCTTCAGCCCAGGGTGTGATCCTGGAGACCCGGGATCAAGTCCCACATTGAGCTCCCTGCATGGAGCCTGCTTCTCCCTCTGCCTGTGTCTCTGCCTCTCTCTCTCTCTCTCTCTCTCTATCATGAATAAATAAATAAAAGCTTTAAAAGAAAGAAAGAAAAGAATCCTGACAGTCAGCAAGGAGGGTCCAGGTGCATAGTGGCAGAAATTTAGATAAATTATGGCCTGCAAAATAAATAAATAATAAAATAAATTATGCCTGCAGGTGTGTGGAAGGCAGACTTTGTACCATGAACTTGGCTATTTAGTTGAGATTTCCAAACAAAGTGTTCAGGGAGTGTGGCCTGTTTCTTCTTCCTGCTATCAGTATAATATGTGAGCAGAGAGATTGAGGGAAGAACTGTCAAGCAAGAAAACTGAACCTGAACATGATGATTTGAGGGAATCCTTAGCCTATTCAGGTTGCAAGGACCCCTAAAATTAGGAGGCTCACTATCAGGAAAGCACAACTCAGCATCTCCTGGAGGTCACTGATGAGTTTTATACATGCACACCTCGGCTTCTTTGGGCTTGAAGTGTGTGTGCTGTATACAGGGCGGGGGGGGGGGGGGGTGGGCAGGTAGGAGGAAGTGAAGGGTTATATGGCGGTGTTGGGGTGGGGCACCTATACGTGCTTGCTGAGAATATGGAGGGCATGATACAAAAAAACCTGAGTTTAAATCCTGACTCTGTCACTCAATAGCTACATGACCTGGAGCATGTTATGAACTTCTTTGAGTCCTGGTGTCCTTTGCTATCAAACGTGCTAATTCCTCCACTCAGACTCAGGTCTGTTGTAAGACATAACTTTCAAAATATCTATATAAAATCACTGAGCCCTGTGCCTCAATTAGATGTTAGCTTCCTTCTTTCTACTTGTATTTTTATTGCTGCTTTTGTGTTTGTTTTTTAAAGATTGTATTTATTTATTCATGAGAGAGAGAGGCAGAGACACAGGCAGAGGGAGAAGCAGGCTCCATGCAGGGAGCCCGGTGTGGGACTCGATCCCGGGACCCCAGGACCCCGCCCTGGGCCGAAGGCAGGCGCTCAACTGCTGAGCTACCCTGGCGTCCCTTTATCACTGCTTGGCGTGCTCATTTTCATATTGCTACAAAGTCCATCATCTACTTGTAATTCCTTCAGCATAATGTTCCTTCAGGTTTGTATATATCTCATATGTGGGCCCAATAGAATGATATTTGTTATGTCACTAAATTTGACTCCCCAAATAGGCACATGTGTCAATCTTTCTACCTTTTGTATGTGACACCCTTCTCCTGACCGGCCCCTGCACCCACTTCCTGTCCTCCTTGCTACCTTGAAACTTCCAACACTGTGACAGTGCTCAGTCCGAGCCCCGAGATCAGGCCCTCCTGGAAGGATCTGTTCCATAACTCTGGTCTAACAGGACAGTGAGGGGTTGAAGAAAGCAAACTCCCAGGCTTTGGATGAGATAGGCCTGCAAACAGGGCCATTTTCAGCTTCTGTGTTGAAGCTCCCCATGAGGCAAGGTCCAGGTGAACCCGGTACAAGCCTTTAGAATCCCCTGCCGTTGAAGTCACACAGGGTATGCTTAATTAGTCCCAACGATGAGCTGTGACAACGTGTGTGGGATATTGCCAACTAGAGAAGCTCATTAGAGACTTTGCCCAGGGCTTTTCTTGGGGGTTTTTCTTGATCCCGTGCCTGGCACATGTCCAAATTCCAGACTCCCAAGAGGAAAGAATAAACCATATTGGTTGGACCAACAATTTAGGTACAGTGAGCTACTCTTGATGGTCTGAAGTTAATAATGATGGGAAGCCTCCCAGAATATACCCCAATGGAGAGCCAACCTTGAAAGCAGACCTTTCAAAGAATAGCAATCAGGCCTGTTATATTAACTTTTCTGTGCAGTCTACCCCTCAGTCCTTGGCCGAGGTGTCTTCACAGCAAAATTATTATCAGTAGAACCCCACACGACTGGATGAGACCAGTATGCAGTACTGATCTCAGTTATGCCTTTTTTGGGATCCTGGACTTAGCTGATCACAAGAAAGCCCACTAACCATCAAGACCATCTTAATATGCTGGATGGTTTCTTCTTTCAGTTTTTTTTTTTTTTAATGTATTCATGAGGGACACAGAAAGAC
Source organism: Canis lupus familiaris (assembly GCF_011100685.1). Taxonomy (NCBI): domain Eukaryota; kingdom Metazoa; phylum Chordata; class Mammalia; order Carnivora; family Canidae; genus Canis; species Canis lupus. Next base: position 28,677,501 of record NC_049247.1, read on the forward strand.
ATTTTTGTATGACTTAACCAGAAAGATATATCATGTTACGGAAATGATTGGGTTAAAATCCTGAAGTTGCGACAATTTCTAATGGGTTTGCATAACCTTCCACCTCTTTTGTCCTGATTATGTAACCAGTCCTAGAAAAGATTAATCTTTCTCTGACAACAGCTTTTAAGTTATACTGCCTTCCTCCTGTGTGTGTACTGGGGGAAGGGGAGCGATGGAGAGTCAGATGATCAGGGTATTGCTGCCCTCATCCTGAAAAGCCATCAGACAACAGCAGTGAGACATCCCAGACAGCAGGTCAGGAGTCCCATCTGGGCAGAGGGGTCATAGTCCCTGCGATGTGCCCTCCCTCGATTCCCAGCTTTTGTGGGATTCACAGGTAAGGAATGGGGTCAATTTCTGTATCTGAAATACACAGCAGAACAGCATATGGTCCAAACAGAAAACAAGCCCTTTTGTGCAGGCATGTGTTTGTGACCCAAGTCAGGGCAGCCAGCACCCATGATGTTTTCATAGTTGTTAAAAAAGAGACAGCAGACCCAAAAGGGACTCACTCATGCTGAACCTCACGTAAGAAAACTAAGACTTGGGATCCCTGGGTGGCGCAGCGGTTTGGCGCCTGCCTTTGGCCCAGGGCGCGATCCTGGAGACCCGGGACCGAATCCCACGTCGGGCTCCCGGTGCATGGAGCCTGCTTCTCCCTCTGCCTGTGTCTCTGCCTCTCTCTCTCTCTCTCTCTCTCTGTGACTATCATAAATAAAAAAAAAAGAAAGAAAACTAAGACTTAAATATCTAACCTAATGGCAGCTTTGACCACCATCCCAATAGTGTAATCTTTAACTACTTAATATGGAATTACATGGTCAGCACTAATAAAATAATCTGCCCAGTGGACCTATTCTGTCCTCTTTAGGAGGTGTCTTCACCGGAAACAATACATTTTTGGCATAATTTCCTTTTTCTACCTCCTTTCTGCTTTTAAAACCCTTTCCTGGGCAGCCCCGGTGGCGCAGCGGTTTAGGGCCACTTGCAGCCCAGGTGTGATTCCGGAGACCTGGGATTGAGTCCCTTGTCAGGCTCCCTGCACGGAGCCTGCTTCTCTCTCTGCCTGTCTCTGTCTCTGTCTCTGTCTCTCTCTCTTTATGAATAATAAATAAAATCTTTTAAAAATAAAGAAATAAAAAATAAAACCCTTTCCTTTTTTAGGTGCACCTGGGTGGCTCAGTCGGTTAAGCATCTGCCTTTGGGTCCTGCTCAGCGGGGCGTCTGCTTGTCCCTCTCCTTCTGTCTCTTCCCCACCACTTGTGCACCCTCTCTCTCAAATAAATAAATAAGTAAAAAAAAAATTTTTTTTTTAACTTTCCTTTTGGGACGCCTGGGTGGCTCAGCAGTTGAGCATCTGCCTTTGACTCAGGGTGTGATCCTGGGGTCCGGGATCGAGTCGGGGCTCCTGTGGGGAGCCTGCTTCTTCTTCTGCCTGTGTCTCTGCCTCTCTCTGTGTCTCTCATGAATAACTAAATAAGTAATTTTATTTTTATTTGACTTTGCATGAGAATAAATAAATAAAATAAAAAATTTTGTTTATTTATTCATGAGAGACATAGAGAGAGAAAGGTAGAGACACAGGCAGAGGGAAAAGCAGGCTCCCTGCAGGAATCCTGATGTGGGACCCGATCCCAGTACCTGGGGATCACGTCCTGAGCTGAAGGCAGATGCTCAACCACCGACGCATCCCCAACCTTCTTTTCGTATAACTAGCTGGAGCTCTTTTCTACTTGCTACTTGGGATGCTACTCACTTCATGAATTGTTGAGTAAAATCAATTTGATCATTATATTTACTCAGTTGAGTGCCTGGATGGTTCAGTTGGTTAGGCATCCACCTCTTGATTTTGGCTCAGGTCATGATCTCCAGGTTATGAGAGTGAGCCCTGAGTGGGACTCTGCCCTGGGCAGAGTGCCTGCTTAAGATTCTCTCTCTCCCTCTGCCGCTCTGCTGCCCCCACCCCATCTTGGGAGCTTGTACACACATGCATGCTCTCTTTCTCTAAAAAAAATAAAAAATAATGAAATTGCAGCCTAGGGGGCAAGATAAATAGCCTCTGTTAATTAACAAAATATATAGCATGCCTGATACACATTGCTGAGATGCTTTGCTGACCCAGACCAGGGAAGGGAAACACTGATGCCAGAAAGACAAATTCATTGGTCTTGAAGGTTACCCAGTGCCTGACCAATCAGAAGAACCTGCAACCCCAAGCCTCTTACTTTTGATTTTTTTTTCCCTTAAAAACCCTCACTTACAAGCCATCAGGGAGTTTGGGACTTTTAAACGTGCACTCCCAATTCTAGGTGGGCCACACCAGTTAACAGCCCATCTCTCTTCATGCAAAAATTCAGTGTTCTTGTTTGACCTACTGCACATTGGGCAGATGAACAAATTCTGGTGGTTTGGTTGAATAAGCTAGCACAGTTCCTACTCAGGCTGAATTAGACCCCAGCTGATAGTATCAGATTTGAGCTCAGAGTCCACTCTGGGCAATTAAGATTGGATCTATGAGTCAGGATTCCGAAAAAGCCGGTGGCTTTTCTTCTAAGATATTGCAGGGCCAGACAGCAGAGTAGGTTCTGAATCCAAATGGCAAGTAAGGTTTCCCTAAGCCCTTTATACTTTCTCTGACTTAGAGTCTGAATTAACCTCCCACACTCGCCAAAAAATATGTATGTCCATCAGGCTGGAAGATCCATCAGCCTCAAAGGATCATACACCTGATTTCATAAGAGCCCTCGAGCAAATCAAACACCTTTTTAAAGCTCCAAATGTGTATTTCCTTTTTTTTTTTTTTTTAAAGATTTTATTTATTTATTCATGAGAGACACAGAAAGAGAGGAAGAGACATAGGCAGAGGGGGAAGCAGGCTCCATGCGGGGAGCCCGATGTGGGACGGGAATCCAGGATCACGCCCTGAGCCAAAGGCAGACACCCAACTCCTGGGCTACCCCGGTGTCTCCCAAATATGTATCTCCATGTGAAGATTGTCACTGTTCTCTACATCATCCTTTTTTCCAGAGGCTCGAGGCAAAAACCACTGGCTATGGAAACTTGCTGTTTTTTCAATACTCAAAAGAATTTAAATGTTAACCAGCCCACTGGCAAAAAGCAAGGAAGTTGTGCCTCATATTACTTTTTCTTCCCAGTTTTCCCTGATTGGGATGATCCCTCTAACATTTATGAAATTAAAGTATATGACATTTTATATCAATTGTACTATGGATCTAGATTGTTGGTTTTTTTTTTTTTAAGATTTTATTTATTCATGAGAGACACACAGAGAGAGAGGCAGAGACACAGGCAGAGGGAGAAGCAGGCTCCATGCAGGGAGCCCGACGTGGGACTTGATCCCGGGACTCCAGGATCATGCCCTGGGCCAAAGGCAGGCGCTAAACTGTTGAGCCACCCAGGGATCCCTGGATCTAGGTTGTTAGAAAGAAAACTATGGGTCCAATATGGAGTCATATATGTTGGTAGCCCCATGTGAGCAAACCAAGACTTAATACCTAACCTAACTGCAGTTCCAGCACCCGAGGACCATAATCTTTAGCCAATCAACATGGGGTTTCCTGGTCCACATCAGAAAATTTACTGACAATCCCTTCCATTCCCCTAAGGAGAGTGACTTTGTCTAAAACAATGGATTCTCTGGTAATAATTTCCTTTCTGCTCCCTCTCTACTTTTAAAAACCTTTCCTTTTCTGCAACTCGATGCAGCCCCTTTGCCTTTACTAGATGGGGTGTGGCCAGACCGATGAATCATTCATTTAACAGAGCCAATTTGATCTTTTACATTATTCAGTTGCATTTTCCTTGTTTAACCAAGTGCAAATAGCTACAAAATACAAAGCCATTTTTTAAAAACCCTCCCCTCCTTTTTTTCCCCATTGCAAGTTTGCTTAAACCCTTGGCAGAAAATCCAGCATTTACTGGGTTAACAGGCTCTAGGAAAGCTCCGGGTTAGAATCTGAGGGGAACTGCAGCTGGGCGGAAGAAGGCTGGAATTGGAGCATTGCGGTGTGTTTTTTTTCCCTCCTCTGGCTTGTAGAAAACTTTGCATCGGCCCAATAAATGGATTAACTTTCTCCCCCATCTCATTTGGAGGAACAAGCAGGGCAAACTTTTAACTTCTTTGGCTCTCCAAAAGTTCACCTTTGAGCATTGAGGGGGCCTTTTGATTCCTGATGCCAGGAGGTGGATCCAGAGGGAACCGGGACCAGCCAAGAGGATCCTTGGCTTTAGGACAGGATGGAAATCAAACCTGAGGCAGCAGGAAGTGAGAGTTCATTGAAGATAAAGAGAGAGCAGAGAACAGAAAGAGGGAGTGTCCAGGATACTTGGAAAGGAGGGAGTCTCTTCTTTGTTCAGAGTCTGCAGTTGCTACCAGGGATGGTGATCTGGTGCACGTGTTCTCAGGCATCCAGGAACCACTTAGAACAAAGACGATGGCCCAGGTGTCCTTCCTCAGAGCCAGGAGGGTCTTGGCGTTGCTGTCTAGCTCAGGTGGTCTGACATAGACATAGGGTAGCTTCCTCCACTCACTGTTGCCTGGTTCTTCTTTAGATGTTATTTATCCTCGAGCAGCATCAAGTCCTTGTGCTTTACAAAGAGGATGTACGCTATTTACAAGGCGTGTGTAAATTGGGGTGCACATCCTAGCAAGAATGAAAGGAGGGAAAAGCAGATTTTTTGGAGCTTTTCAGTTTCCCAGTCTTATCTCCCCTCTATGGGATTTTTATCCTCCTTATTCTTTGTAAAAAAAAATTTTTTTAAGTATTTTATTTTTTATTTTTGAGAGAGAGATGGGGGAGGGGAGGGGCAGAGAGAGAGGGAGAGAGAGAATCCCAAGCAGGCTCCTCGCCCAATGCAGAGCCCAGCTGGGGGCTTGATCCCACAACCACAACCTAAGCCAAAACCAAGAGTCAGACACCCAACTGACTGAGCCAACCAGGCACCCCACTCCTTATTCTAAAGGAATGTTGAAGGGCAAAGGTCTCATCTTCTGTAACTTCTTCAGACTGGAAAGGATTGTAGACTCTGCCTATTGGGAGGCATAAAAATTCCGAGCTATCAGGACCCCTGGGTGGCTCAGTGGTTGAGTGCCTGCCTTTGGCTCATGTCGTAATCTTGGAGCCCCTGGATGGAGTCCACATCGGGCTCCCTGTGGGGAGCCTGCTTCTCCCTCTGCCTATGTCTCTGCCTCTCTCTGTGTGGTTCTCATGAATAAATAAATAAAATCTTAAAGAAAAAAAAAAGACCAATGAGCAGAGTGCCTGGCTGGCTCAGTTGGAAGAGCATGTGACTTTTAATCTCAGGGTCATGAGTTCAAGCCCCATGTTGGGTATAAAGATTACCAAAATAAATTAATTTGTTAAAAAAAAAAAGACTTAGGAAAATAGGTTTGATTCTGGACAAGTGAACCCAATCTGAAAGTACTTTTGGGTTTTACTTCTGAGGAAGTAGGGAGTTAAAGTTAAACCTTCCCAAAGTTAAACCTTCCCAAAGTTAAACTTTGGTATGAGCTGATCTTCATGTGATCCATTTTTCTTTTCTTTTCTTTTTTTAAGATTTTTATTTATTTATTCATGAGAGACACACACAGAGAGAGAGGGAGAGAGGGAGGCAGAGACACAGGCAGAGGGAGAAGCAGGCTCCATGCGGGGAGCGTGATGTGGGACTCAATCCCGGGTCTCCAGGATCATGCCCTGGGCCAAAGGCAGGCGCTAAACTGCTGAGCCACCCAGGAATCCCCTCTTTTTTTTTTTTTTTTTTTTTTAAGATTTTATCTTTAAGTACTCTCCCCCCTCAACGTGGGGCACAAACTCAACCTCAAGATAAGGAGTTGCACACTCCACCTGCTGAGCCAGTCAGGCCCCCCTCCATGTTTTTAATAAAACCTTGCTCCCTGGTAGTATGCAACAGATTGCTTATCTTCAATGGGGTATGAAAGTATTTTATTTCTATACTTGTGGAGAGCCTGCAGTACTTTACCCAGGCTAGTAATTTTATTTATTTATTTATTTATTTATTTATTTATTTATTTATTGAAGAGAACATGAGCAGGGGAAGGAGCAGAGGGAGAGGGAGAAGCAGACTCCCTGCCGAGCAGGAATTCAATCCCAGGACTCTGGGATCATGACCTGAGCCAAAGGCAGACGCCTAACCAACTGAGCTACCCAGGTACCCCAGACTAATGATACATTTTAAAATTTTGTTGGTTTCTTCATCAAACGATAAAGTTGCAGTGAGAAAACTTCTATATATTAATTCAAAAGGGCTCAATTTAAGAGTCCCCTTTGGTGCCACTCTTATTCTTAGTGAAGCAATCCATAACATTTTATATTCATGTCTCATGAGTCTCTTGACAGAGTTTTGCCAAAGTTTCTTTAAAGATATGGTTTGGGGGACACCTGAGTGGCTCAGTGGTTGAGCGTTTGCCTTCGGCCCAAGGCATGGTCCTGGAGCCCTGGGATCGAGTCCTGTATCGGGCTCCCTGCATAGAGCCTGCTTCTCCCTCTGCCTTTGTCTCTGCCTCTCTCTCTGTGTCTCACATAAATAAATAAATAAAATCTTAAAAAAAAAAAAAAAAGATATGGTTTGGGGAAGAATGCTTGGATGGCTCACTTGGCAGAGCATACAAATCTTAATCTAGGGTTTGTGAGTTCAAGCCCTATGTTGAATGTAAAGATCACTAAAAATAAAAATCTTAAAAAAAAGATATTGTTCATTTTTTACATTTTTCCTGAAGATTTAGGCCTCCATGAGGCATAACAGATCCCTAGAGCCACTGATAATGGTTGTGTTAGCAGGAAAGCAGGGTCCTCATCACTTTGTAGACTCTGAGGAAGTCCAAGCCTAGGTATGACTTCCTTTAATAATCTTTTAGAAACTTCTAAAGTCTTTTCTGTCCTAATGGAGAAGGCCTCTACCCACCCTGTAAATGTATCCACATAAACCTTACCCCAGACAGGGTAACATCTGAGTTAAGTCAACCTGCCAGTCTTCCCCAAGGTAAGTGTCTCCATGTTGAACTGGCTTAATGAAGGTGGGGGAGGCATAGGATGGGTCCTTGGGTCATTTCTGACACAAAGCTCATATGCTCTGGTAACTTCTCTTACCGTTTTGGTTAGATTCTTCTCTCTGAATATTTGCTGTACTGGATTTGCCATAGTATCTCTACCAAAGTGGGTGGAGTCAGATATTTGCTTAATTATCTTCCACTGTAGTGCCTCAGGGAGTATATATATATATATATATATATATTATTTCATTTATACCATCCTTTGAGTCGACCTCAAATCCCTTTTGTGAGGCCCACTGAGCCTCAGAGGAAGTATAATTTGGACTTCTTTGAGGAGAGCTTCTGGAATCAGAGCTAAAGCCTGTGTAGCCAGCCCTTCATCTTTCACTGCCACTTTCACTAATGTGTCAGCAAAGTCATTTCCTTGATTTGTCATGGTTTGGTTTGTTTGGTTCCTTCCACAAGATACAACTGCCACCTCCCGAGGTATGTATGTCTCTTACAATGTTAAAATTTCCTCTTTGTGTTGTTTATAGGGGAAAAATTTGAATTTAATAGTCTTCATCTCTTCCAGATGGCTGCATGGGTATGAAATATTAAGAAGCCACATTTAGGGGCACCGAGGTGGCTCAGCTGTTGAGTGTCTGCCTTCAGCTCAGGGCATGATCCCAGGATCCGGGATTGAGTCCCACAGCAGTCTCCTTGCAGAAAGCTTGCTTGCTTCTCCCTCTACTTCTATCTCTGCCTCTGTGTGTGTGTGTGTATGTCTCATGAATAAATAAATAAAATCTTAAAAAAAAAACAAAGCCACATTTTTTAAAAATATTTTATTAATTTACTTATGAGAGACACAGAGAGAGAGAGAGGCAGAGGGAGAAAAAAAAATTTTTTTGCATTGAAAACGTTTTTCTTAATTAGAGGCTGAATGCTTTTGTGGCCCCTGGTCCTATGGAATATTACCTTTTCTTTTTTTTAAGATTTTATTTTATTTATTTATTCCAATATTATTCCAATAAAAATTCAATTTCCTTACCCGCCACATCAAGGATCACCTGAGGCTCCTGGTGTGTTATGTTGAAATGTCCAGGAAGAGCCATAGGAGAGCTCAGGCCCCTGTGGTCCTCCTTAACCTCGGCCAGCAAAGGTTTCCAGGCTGGACACCTTCCTTTGAAGTCAGGGACAATACTGTCTCCAATGGCCCTCCATCGTGCAGAATGCACCTTGATGAGGGCCCAGCCTTTTGCGAGCCAGGGGCTGTAGTCTGGCTTTGCCAGACTCTGGCCTTGCAGGCTTCTGTATTAGGTGGTCCTGGGGTGGCATGGTGCCCAATGCCATGGCTCAAAGTTGGGCATGCCATTTATTTTGGACAAACTTGTCCTCCTTCTCTGCCCTGCCCTATTACTTTTTTTTTTTTTCTAAGATTTATTTATGTTTGAGAGAGAGAGACAGGAGAAGCAGGAGGGGCAGAGGGAAAGAGAGAATCTCAAGCAGCCTCCTCAATGAGTGAGGAGCCTCACCCCTGGATCAGGACCTGGGCCAAAGTTAGGAGTCAGAGACTTAACCAACTTGGCTACCCAGGCACCCCTGCCCAGTCTCTATTACTAAATATAGCCAAAGTCTTATCCAACAATTGTTTCATAGGAGCTTGGGGCCCACAGCTGCCTTCTGTCATTTTCTCCTGATACCTGCTGTAGATTGTAGGATAAAATGCACGGCTAACAGTGACTGCCCTTCTGGAGAATCAGGGTCTGCATTAGTGCATTAGTGGAAAGCCTCCACTAATCTACACTGAAAGAGAGCTAGGTTTTCTTTTCTTTTTTCTATTAAGATTTTATTTATTTTATTTGAGAGACAGAGCAGGAATAGGGAGGTGGGAGGGGGAGAGGGAGAGGGAGAAGGACCAGCAGGTACCCCTCTAAGCAGGGAGCCTCACACAGGGCTCAGTCCCAAGACCCCAAGATTGTGACCTGAACTGAAGGCAGATGCTTAACTGACTGAGCCACCCAGGTTCCCCGAGAGAATGGTTTTCATCTTTTCCTTGAGTTACTCCCCTTCATCATAATTAATGGCTTGACTATGTATGCATTGTTTCCTTCCCTCCTCTATGGTACAGGAAATAAGACAGTAATATCTGTAGGTTTCATCAAGTCAGCACAAATGTCAAAGTCATTTCAAGGATGTAAATCTGCCAATTTAGGAGCCTGGGCCATATAAACTTCACATTGTCCTTTTAATCTGGGGTCCCCATGCAGGACCACAATGGCCAACACATAAGGTGCTTCATTCCATTTTTCTTGCCTCTTACAAGATAAATCAGGCTGTATCATAATTCAAAGAACTACTTGTGGCCAGATTTCTTGGTTCCCCAAGGGATTTGGGGGCCAAACCTCATTATTTACTTTTTTTTAAAGATTTATTTATTTATTTATTTATTTATTTATTTATTTATTTATGAATGATAGAGAGAGACAGAGAGACAGAGGCAGAGACACAGGAGGAGGGAGAAGCAGGCTCCATGCTGGGAGCCCGACGTGGGACTCCATCCCAGGACTCCAGGATCACGCCCTGGGCCAAAGGCAGGCGCTAAACTATTGAGCCACCCAGGGATCCCCTCATTATTTTTTTTAAAGGATTCATTATTTATTCACTAGAGACACACACACAGAGAGAGAGAGAGGCAGAGACACAGACAGAGGGAGAAGCAAGCTTCCCACAAGGAGCCTGATGTGGGACTCGATCCCAGATCCTGGGATCACACCCTGAGTCAAAGGCAGACGCTCAACTGTGGAGCCACCCAGGCGTCCCCCAAACCTCATTATAATAGAATATTAGTGGTTTTTTTTTTTGTCTCTCGACTTACCCAGCTTAAACTGTGCCCAATTATGTAGCAAACATTTTAATTTTTATTTATTTTTTTTAATTTTATTTATTTATGATAGTCACAGAGAGAGAAAGAGAGAGAGGCAGAGACATAGGCAGAGGGAGAAGCAGGCTCCATGCACCGGGAGCCCTACATGGGATTCGATCCAGGTCTCCAGGATCGCACCCTGGGCCAAAGGCAGGCGCCAAACCGCTGCGCCACCCAGGGATCCCTGTAGCAAACATTTTAATGAGAAATCTTGGAATGCTCACTGTTGGCCCCCATGTAGGACTAAAAGCAGGGAGTCCAGTTGGGCAAAGGGATAAGATTTTAAGGAAATATTGCTTGGAACACCAGAGATTCAAGACATAGAATAGGGTCATTGGCTACAGGGGATATGACTTCCAAAAGATGTTGGAATTTGGCCAAGAAAGATTTCCTGAGACATCTTTGGTGCAAAATACTTGCTTTTGAAGCAAGGTTTCCAGGACCTTGAGGGGTTTAGCTCCTATTAGGAAAAGGTCATTTGGGATCCCTGGGTGGCACAGTGGTTTAGCGCCTGCCTTTGGCCCAGGGCGCGATCCTGGAGATCCGGGATCGAGTCCCACGTCAGGCTCCCGGTGCATGGAGCCTGCTTCTCCCTCTGCCTGTGTTTCTGCCTCTCTCTCTCTCACTGTGTGCCTATCATAAAAAAAAAAAAAAAAAAAAAAGGAAAAGGTCATTTATTACTCTCTAATAAAACCTTAGTCATGGGACCTTTTAGATGTATACTGGGTTGTCATATGCTTGGGGGATGATTGCCAACATATATTTGGGGAGGTAGAGCTAAAGGAAGTTTCCAAAGATATATTTATATGTTTAAACATTTATACGTTTAGGGACACCTGGGTGGCTCTGTGGTTAAGCGTCTGCCTTCAGCCCAGGGAATGATCCTGGAGTCCCGGGATTGAGTCTCACATCAGGCTCCCTGCATGGAGCCTGCTTCTCCCTCTGCCTGTGTCTCTGCCTCTCTCTCTCTGTGTCTCTCATGAATAAATAAATAAAATCTTAAAAAAAAAAAAAAAAAGGCTTCTTTAGTCTTATAGATTCACCACTGCAGTCTCTGCCTGAGTACCACCTGGTGTTCTCTGTGTGAGGTGTGTCTTCACCTCATCCTTTCTCCCTCTTCGCCTGTTTTTTTTTAATTTTTTAAGATTTTATTTATTTATTCATAACGATGCAGAGAGAGAGAGGCAGAGACACAGGCAGAGGGAGAAGCAGGCTCCATGCAGAGAGCCTGATGTGGGACTCAATCCCGGGACTCCAGGATCATGCCCTGGGCTGCAGGCGGCGCTAAACCGCTCCGCCACTGGGGCTGCCCTCACCTGTTTTCATAAGGGCGCCAGTCACACTGGGTTGAAGCCCACCCTATTCCAGTATGACCACACCTTAACTGATTACATCTGTGATGATTCTCCTTCCAAATAAATTCACATTCAGAAGTACTGGGAGTTAGGACTTCAACATATCCTTTGGGGGGACACAATTCAATGCCTAACACACAACAAATCTCAAGCAGGATCAAAATGAATAAATCCACACATAGACATATTATATTGAGACTGTAGGGGCGCCTGGGTGGCTCAGTGGTAGAGCGCCTGCCTTCGGCTCAAGTCATGATCCCAGGGTCCTGGGATGGAGTCCCCATAGGGAGCCTCCTTCTCCCTCTGCATATGTCTCCACCTCTCTCTTTGTGTCTCTCATGAATAAATAAATAAAGTAAAAAAAAAAAAAAAACCTGTAGGATACTAAGGACAAAGATTTGGAGAGAGAAGAAGAAGGGAGAAAATGTTGAGAATCAGGAAAACTAACTTCTCACAAGCACCACAGGAATCCAGAAGGGAGAGGAACCTATCTTTAAATGCTGCAAGAGGGACACCTGGCTGGCTCAGTGGGTAGAGCAGGCAACTCTTGACCTTGGGGTTGTAAAGGTTGAGCCTCACGTTTGGTGTAGAGATTATTTAAAAATAAAATCCTAAAAAAAATAAAATAAAATAAAATAAAATAAAATAAAAAATAAAAATAAAATCCTTATTAAAGGGCCTGGGTGATGCAGTCAGTCAAGCACTTAAGCGTCTGACTTCTGGTTTCAGCTCTGGTGGTGATCTTAGGGTCTGGGGATCGAGCCCCATGTCAGTCTCCACACTCAGCACTGAGTTGGTTTGAGATTCTCTGTCTCTGCCCTTCCCCCTACTTGCACTCTCTCTCTTTTTCTCTCAAATAAAATAAGTTTTAAAATTAAAAATAAAATAAATAAAATAAAATCCTTAAAATGCTGCAGGAAAGCAACTGTCAATCTGGAATAACAAAATCTCTTAAAAATGAGGGCGAGAGGTATACCTGGGTGGCTCAGTGGTTGAGCTGTCTAGAATCAAAATCTGAGATCCAGTGCCCTTTCCCAGAACTCAACTGTGTGGTCAGAAGGTGAAGATTTCCTTATAGCTGAGGATATTTTTTAAAAAATGAAACACTCATTGTGAAACTAATTAGATTAAGAACTATTCTAAAATGTATTTTGAGGGGCTCCTGGCTGGCTCAGTCAGATGAGCATGCAACTCTTAATCTCAGGGTCATGAGTTCATGCCCCATGTGGGGTGTAAAGATTACCTATATAAATAAAAACCTTTAAAAAATAAAATAAAGTGTATTTTGAGCAGCGGCAACAATATTAATGTAAGTTTGTAACATTATGAACAAGATACTTCCTTTACTATGAAAAATACAAACACAAAAAGCAGATATTTATAAAATACATATGTATTTATGTACGTATATATTGTTGATACAAAATGAACAAAGCTTTCAGAATCTCTAAAAGAAAGAAAGAGGTTTATTTGAGCCCAAGGGAGGACAGTTGCCCAGGATACACAATCTTCACAAATAAGGGAGTGCTCCAGGGAAGAAACATTTGGTGTAAGGTTATACCAGATTTTTTACAGAAGACGTTACAAATCAGACAAAAGACATTTCAGAAAGTTATAGACTTGTTTGTCTTAAGCTTTATGTGTAAGGCTGCATGACTTCAGTCTCATGGGAATTTAAGGGGGTTTTATTCCTTAAGTCTGAAATGGGTTGGGTTTTTTTTTTTTTAAGATTTATTTATGTATTTTAGAGAGAGAGAGAGCCCACAGCGGGGGATGAGGGGTAAGGAGTGGGCGGAGGAAGAGAAGCAGACTCCCTCTGAGTTGGAAGCCGGATGTGGGACTTGACCCCATGGCCGCTGAGATCATGAGATCATGACCTGAGCTGAAATCAAGAGTCAGATCCTCCACCAACTGAGCCACCCAGGTGCCCCCAAAATGTTTTGGGGTGGAGTTTTTGTTTGTTTGTTTGGTTTGGTTATTTGTCAGCAAAGCAGATGTATAAGGTACGCTCAGGACAGAAATAGAGCCCATGCTTTGAAATCTGGTCAGGTCATTCCGAACCTTGCTTCTCTGAGGCCCCAGGCATAGGGCCCACAAACATTAAAAGGACTGAGTCAGGGCAGTCCCAGTGGCGCAGCGGTTTAGCGCCGCCTGCAGCCCAGGGCGTGATCCTGGAGGCCCGGAATCGAGTCCCACGTCAGGCTCTCTGCATGGAGCTTGTTTCTCCCTCTGCCTGTGTGTGTCTGCGCCTCTCTCTCTCTCTCTCTCTCTCTCTCTCTGTGTGTCTCTATGAATAAATAAATAAAAATCTAAAAAAAAAAATTAAAAAAAAAAAAAGGACTGAGTCAGGGCAGCCCTGGTGGCTCAGCAGTTTAGCGCCTTCAGTCCAGGGTGCGATCCTGGAGATCCGGGATCGAGTCCCATATCGGGCTCCCTGCATGAAGCCTGCTTCTCCCTCTCTCTGTCTCTGTCTCTGTCTCTGTGTGTGTGTGTGTCTCTATGAATAAATAAATTTTTAAAAATCTTTTTTAAAAAAAGGACTGAATCTGAGCTACATATGTATTACTTTTTTAAAATTTTTATTTATTTATTCATGAGAAACACAGAAAGAGAGAGGCAGAGACACAGGCAGAGGGAGAAGCAGGCTCCCACAAGATCCCCATGTGGGACTCATCCTGAACCCTAGGATCATGCCCTGAGCCAAAGGCAGGTGCTCAACTGCTGAGCCACCCAAGGGTCCCAAGATTTTCTATACACTTTCAACATTGAAGGCTATAGGGAATCAATTTAGTGCCAGTAGACGTACTAACAGAACAGTAGAGCGTAGGGACGCCTGGGTGACTCAGGTCATGATCCTTGGGGTCCTAGGATCGAGTCCTGCATTGGGCTCCCTCCAGGGAACCTGCTTCTCTCTCTGCCTATGTCTCTGCCTCTCTCTCTCTGTGTCTCTCATGAATAAATAAATAAAATCTTAAAAAAAAAAAAGAAAAGGACAGTAGAGTGTAAACTGGGAAAAGAATGAACTATTAGATAAATGATGCTGGAACAGTCTACCCATATGCAATTCAGATAAAATTGGATCCTTATGTCATACATAAAAATTAATCTGCCATGGAGACAGGATAGTCAGAGGCAACGATATGAAGAAAGACTCAGAGTCTCACTGAATTTTAAAAATTTTTTTAAAAAGATTCTATTTATTTATTCATGAGAATACACAGAGAGGAGAAAGAGAGACAGAGAGGCAGAGACACAGGCAGAGGGAGAAGCAGGGCTCCATGCAAGGAGCCTGCCGTGGGACTCAATCCCGGGTCTCCGGGATCACGCCCTGGGCTGTAGGTGGCACTAAACCACTGAGCCACCAGGGCTGCCCTCTCACTGAATTTTAATCTGCGGGACAGGGGAACCAAGAACACTCGGAGTTGGATCCCAAGGCTTTGCCTCCTCCCGATTTTATTAAGAGATCTAGCATGTTAGCTATAGAAATGATTAATTTTGGGAAACAGAAAAACATGTTTACTTCAAAGGGTAAAGGAATAGACTATTAGTTCAAGGAGAGGGAATGGAGTTGGGCAGGGGGTGGGGGTGACTGGGTGACGGGCACTGAGAGGGGCACTTGACGGGATGAGCACTGGGTGTTATTCTATATGTTGGCAAATTGAACACCAATAAAAAATAAATTTATTTAAAAAAACAAAAACAAAAGGAGAGGGAGTGGAGGAGCTCTATCTGGAGAACAACGTGGTCAAGAATCAGTGTGCGCACCCAGGAGCTCATGTATCCCTAGTGTGCCGAGGACTAGGAGATTCAATTCTCAGATAAGTTCCACAGCTGGCTCCGCACATTAATCCAAGTGGATTAAATATCTACATGTGAAAAACTTTCAGTAGAAACTACAGAATATTTTTATGACCTTGAGGGTAGGGGCAGACTTCTTAAGTAAGACACAAAATGCCCAGGTTGCTGAGTCCTGGGATCGAATCCCGCATCCGGCTCCCTGCGGGGATCCTGCTTCTCCTTCGGCTTATTTCTCTGCCTCACTCTGTGTCCCTCATGAATAAATAAAATCTTAAAAAAAAAAAAAAAGTCAACATACAGCATAGGAGAAGATATTTGCAGATGGCATATCTGATAAAGGGTTAGTATCCAAAATCTATAAAGAACCTATCAAGATAACTAAGATAACTCAACACTCAAAAAACAATCCAGTTAAGAAATGGGCAGAAGACATGAATAGACATTTTCCCAAAGAAAACATCTAGATGGCTAACAGATACAGGAAAAGATGTTCAACGTCACTCATCATCAGGTAAATGCAAATCAAAACCTGTCAGAGTGGCTAAAATTAACACAGGAAATAACAGATGTGGAGAAGAATGTGGAGAAAGGAAAACCTCTTGCACCATTCTTTGGTGGCAATGCAAACTGGCACAGCCATTCTGGAGGTCAGTATGGACAGTCCTCAAAAAGTTAAAAATAGAACTACCCAATGATCCAGCAATTGCGCTACCAGGTATTTACCCAAAGGATACAAAAATACAGATTCTGGGACGCCTGGGTGGCTCAGAGGTTGAGCGTCTGCCTTTGGCTCAGGGTATGATTCTGGAGTCGCAGGATCGAGTCCCGCATGGGGCTTCCTGCATGGAGCCGGCTTCTCCCTCTGCCTGTGTCTCTGCCTCTGTCTCTGTGTCTCTCATAAATAAATAAAATCTTAAAAAGAAATACAGATTCAAAAGGATACATGTACCCCAATGCTTATAGCAGCATTATCAACAGTAGTGAAACTATGGAAAAAGTCCAACTGTCTCCACAGACTGATGAATGGATAAAGAAGATACGAGGGATAGATAGATAGATAGATATCAGATATATATATATATATATATCTCCAAGTTGGGTGTAGAGATTACTTAATAAAATCTGTAATAAATAAAATTTATTTATTTATTTAAAAAATAAATTTTTTTTTAAGTAATCTGTACACCCAACACAGGGCTCAAACTCACAACCCCAATGTTCAAGAGTCGCACTCTCCCAACTGAGCCAGCCAGGTGCCCCCCCGAAAAATTTTAAAAAACATATAAAAATTTCTGCCAATTGAAACCAGGGATACAAGCCCTCAGCAGGCCCCACAATTAGATATATGGCTCCTAGCTACCTTTGATCAGAGTTAAGTAGCCCTTAGTTACAGTTTAAAGAAACCTGTAAAGTTGCCTCAGGAAATAACATAAAGTTGCCTCTCAGAAATGTGTGGGATGCTCTTCTACCTGAGGTGACAAACGTAACGCACCGCGTGTGCAAAAAATAGTAATTGTTTGCAGCTTAGTAATAGTCACAGGATGTGGAACTTCTGCTTTTGTACTCTAAATATGACTGACGCAATCTGGCAAGAATGTTTCCAGTCCCAGGCTCCTGAACCTGAGGACCACCTCACCACAGTTACACCAAAACCAGACGAGGTGACGCCAGGAGTGACAAAACAATTAAGGAAAGAAATATTACAGCTGCCCTAATCCCTAACTGAATGACCTCAAGATCCTTATTGTGAATTTTCACCCTTTTATTTTTTTTTTTAAGGATTTTATTTCTTTATTCATGAGAGACACAGAGAGGCAGAGACATAGGCAGAGGGAGAAGCAGGCTCCCCAAGGAGCCTGATGGGAGACTCGATCCCAGGACCCCGGGATCATGCCCTGAGCGGAAGGCAGACGCTCAACCACTGAGCCACCCAGGCGTCCCAATTTTTGCCCTTTTAAAGCCCCCACTCGGCTGCACCTGGCTGGCTCAGTCAGTAGAGCAGGCAACTCTTGATCTCAAGGGGGTGAGTTCTGGGCTGCACCCTGAGCATGGTGCCCATTTTAAAATAAATACTTAAAAAAAATAAAAATAAATACTTAAAAAAAAAAGAAAGAAAGAAAAGGAAAGAGAACCCTCTGCTTGTAAAACCTCAGGGAGTTGGGGGTCTTTAGAGCCTTAGCTCCCTGTTCTCCGGGTTAGCAATAATCCAATAAACAGCTTTTTTAATTCGTTTCTTGCAAACACTCGGTGGGGCCCTTGCTGGCTTTGGTGCTCGTTGGGTGGATGAACTCTCCTTCCGTTAGGTTATGCAGTCACTAAGAAAAAAAAGCACGACTCGATAGAAAAATGGACTAAAGATATGAATAGGCAGTTCACAGATGGTGACAACCAAGTGGCAAAAACACACAAAAGGAACCCAAAACTGGGGTGCCTGGGTGGCTCAGCTGGTTAAGTGTCTGCCTTCGGCTCAGGTCATGATCCCAGGGTCCTGGGATCAAGCCTCACATCAGGCTCCTTGCTCAGTGCAGAGTCTGCTTCTCCCTCTCCCTCTGTTGTTCGCCCTGCTTGTGCTCTCTGGCTCTTTCTCCTTCTCTCTCAAATAAATAAATAAAATCTTAAAAAAAAAGAACCCAAAACTTATTAAACATAGAAAAATGAAAATTAAAGTTATAATCAATTATTAATATCACTCCACACCACACCCGTTAGGTTAGTATATTTAAGATATGTTCAGGGTCTTGTGATAGCAAGAGCTTTGAAATATTCTAAATGCTCATGAGCAAGAAATGAGAACATGGTGCAGAGTGAAAATGAGCAGATTTGAAGCTGTGCCCCTTGAGGTTAATGAGGTTGAGATTAATGGCAAATTCCTTTTTGACAATGATTTTTCATTTATTTATTTTTTTATTATTTTTTTTTAATTGGAGTTCGATTTCCCAACATATAACCTAACACCCAGTGCTCATCCCGTCAAGGGTAACGGCAAATTTCAATTTGATTTGATTTTTAAGTAACCTCCACATCCAACGTGGGGCTAGAACGCAAAACCCTGAGATCAAGGGTCATCTGCGGTGCCAGCTGAGCCAGCCAGGCTGCCCTGAGACTAGTAGAAAACTTAAAGCTTGTTTTTCAGAGACCTGCTTCTCTCTGGTCAGCCTGTGAGCAAGCAAGGCCTTGCAGTCTTCACCCGGCCTGAGAACTCATTCAGTTACACCTGCTCTCAGAAGATGCCCACCGCCCTCTCCTTGACCTATAGGTGACCATCCGGTGTCAGAGGCCTCATTTGGCCTCATTCTAATGTCAAGTCTCCACCCCAAGGTGGTGTCATCTAGGTTGGCTCAATGGGCAGCTCCCTCCTTCCTCATGAAGTCACACATTCCCCCGCCCTTTTCATTAATATATGTGTGACTCCAACCCCCGTGATTATAGAACCGTGTTCTCAACTCAGGCGCGGAGACAGATTTTTGAACCAGCCTCCTGTCCCCTCGCTTGGCCGCATTGCAACAAAGCTTTTTCTCTGCAAAAGCCTGGTGCTACGGTGTCTGGCTTTCCGTTGCACGCCAGCAAATAAGCTCTTTCCGGCTCAGTAACAAATTTGGCGACGGCAAAGGGGCTCTAAATCCAACTGGACACCGTTGCCGGGGGCTCTTTTGCCCCGTGTGGGGTACTGGGTTCCGAACTCTCTCTGCACGGGCGGAATCAACCTTCGGTGCTTTCTTTGGGGCAGAGAAACTTGTTTGGGGTTCGGAAGACATCCTTTGGGTGAGTAATCATGGCACAGATGACTTACTGCTGGTAATTGGGTTCCGACCTCAGCGGAAAGGGCTTGGGTGGGGAATTTCCCTTTGGGGGAAAGGAAAACAGGGCTTACACTCCTAGAGGTTCTCTTGGCTCTTTGGATTTCTTGGGAAACTTGTCTGTGCAAGAGTGACTCTGTGTGACCCGCTGAGAATTACTGCAAATACCAAGCTAGAATGGGAAATGAGCATTCCATCCCAAAGTGTAGCCCCTTGGGCTGCGTCCTTCGGGACTGGGCAGTGCTCACCAATAAACGCATGACAAAGAAAAAGATGATATCTTTCTGTAATACTGCCTGGCCACAATATTCCCTGGATTCGGGAGAACGGTGGCCCAAGAATGGTTCCTTAAATTACAATACTATCTTGCAGTTGGATTTATTTTGCAAAAAGGAAGAAAAACGGCTGGAGATCGAATATGTACAAGCGTTTATGTTATTATACCAGCGTAAGGATATTCAGAGAAAATGTAATATTTCGGCGCAAGGGGAGAGTCCCCAGAATGAGGCCATTTCACCCGGGTCTGATGATAAGACAGAGGATTCCTTGTCCACCCGGTTAAACACCGCTACTCCCCCTCCGTCTCCACTGGGAGGTGCCAGGGCCGCCGTCCCGCCACGGTCGGCACCTCGGGCCCCCACTCCGTCCACTTCCCCTCCGGATCCCGCAGGCCGGCTAGTGGTCTCTCCCTCTCAGACCTGCCAGGTGACCCCGCGGGACGAGGGGGGCACCCAGCCTCAGGCAGGGAGATTCCCCGGCATACAGTGGCCGATCGGCGGAGTTTACGGGACCCGGCAGCTGCCCGGTGTCATCTTTGTCCGCCCCCCGTTATCCACCTCCGACCTGCTTAGTTGGAAAGTCCACATGCCGACGTACCGAGATGACCCCATTAAAATGGAGAGTCTTTTTGCCTCTATTTTTGCTCTCCATCATCCCACTTGGGCAGATATTCAAATCCTCCTAAATGTCTTCCTCACGTCCGAGGAACGCAGCGTGGTCCTAAAACAGGCTCGCGCCGAAGCTGAGAAGATGCGCGAGCAGGTCCCTAACAGCCCGGTGCGCGCGCTCGCAGACGTGGCCGTACCCGCCGCCGACCCGAGGTGGAGCCCTGCTGACCGCGGGGACAGGGACCAGCTGGAGCATTACCGCCGCTGCATCCTTCGGGGCCTGAGGAACGGAGTCCCGAAACACAGAAGCTTCGATAAAGTTCTGCAGGTCAGACAGAGGCCTGACGAGGACCCCTTTGACTACTTGGAACGGTTGTTTAAGGCCTATCGGCAGGGCGCGAACATAGACCCGCAGGCTCCAGAGCACCTACCCTTGGTGAACGCCAGCTTCGTGAGGCAAGCTGCCCCTGACATTCAAAGGAAATTGCAAAGGCTGCGCGGGGCTTTAGGAATGCCCACCCTGCACCTGGCGGAGCTTGCTTCCGAGGTTTTCCGAAACCGAGACAAGGTCCGGGAGAAGGAGGCGCGGCGCAGGATGCGGCAGCAGGCAGCCTTGCTGGCCGACGCGGTGAGGCAGGCGCGGCCCGCACCTCACCAGGCTCCGCCCCAGCCCGGGGCCCATCCCCAGGGAAGACACCCGAGGCCCTCAAACTCCAGATCCAGAGGCCACCCCAATGTAGGGCCACACCAATGTGCCTATTGTAAACGACAGGGACACTGGAAAAAGGAGTGCCCCTCTCTGAATAAGTAATGTGAAGGTGACTCGGCCAAACTTCCAGATGCCCCACGCCTCTTCCCTCCCCCATCATGCCCGCAAGAACTATCCAGAATTAGGGGGCCCAGGGACTCCTAACAGCCCTACGGCCTTCATTGAAATTTCCCACGTGGAACCCTGGGTCATCTTATTGGTGAAAAAGACCCTGAACAGGGACGCCTGGGTGGCTTAGTGGTTGAATGCCTTCGGCTCAGGGCATGATCCTGAGATCCAGGATAGTGTCCCACTTTGGGTTCCTTGTAGGAAGCCTGCTTCTCCCTCTGCCTGTGTCTCTGCCTCTCTCTCTCTCTCTCTCTGTCTCTCTGTCTCTCATTAATAAATTTTTAAAAATCTTAAAAATTTAATCAATTAAAAAAAAAGACACTGAACAGATTTCTTGGTAGACACTGGTGCTACCTACTAAGTACTGAATACCAGGAGCGCCTGGATAGCTCAGTTGGTTACTGTCTGCCTTCCGCTGAGGTCATGATCTCAAGGTTCAGGGGTTTCCCCCTCTTTTGTGGATCTTTCTGCCCCAGCGGGGAGTCTACTTCTCCCTCTCCCTCTGCCCCTTCCCCCTCCCCTTCCGCGTGTGCTTGCGCTCTCTCTCAAATAAATAAAATCCTAAGTACTGAATATCAAAATGACTAGGTTGATGTCAGAAAATATGATGGTGACAGGCGTCTCAGGAGAATCGCTACAAAAAGCCTTTTCTCCAAACCCTTGAATGTCAAAAGGGGAAACCTCAAGCATAGTTTTCTCTATATGCCTGAATGTTCAACAGCACTGCTGGATACTGTTTGTTTTCAGATCCCACTGAAAACAAATCCACTAGCCGCCTGCAGAGGCCCTTGGACTGACACAAAGGAAGGTCACTGCTAGGATTCTGGCCTATGAACAAGCA
This sequence comes from Canis lupus familiaris, assembly GCF_011100685.1. NCBI lineage: Eukaryota > Metazoa > Chordata > Mammalia > Carnivora > Canidae > Canis > Canis lupus. The sequence goes on from NC_049247.1 coordinate 28,699,036, forward strand.
AGGCCTTTTTAGGGTCCAAGGACAGGCTGCCCCCAAATATGCTACTTTGTCAAATTGAGTATTTTAAATAAAGGTTACATAAGAAGGACTCCCAGACCCTCCTCTGTTCCCCTGGAAATAAATCTTCCATGTGAAAAGTGCTTGTACTAAGAGGTAAAAAGAAGGGGCAGCCCGGGTGGCTCAGCGGTTTAGCACCTGCCTTCAGCCCAGGGCCTGATCCTGGAGACTGGGGATCAAGTCCCATGTCGGGCTCCCTCCATGGAGCCTACTTCTCCCTCTGCCTGTGTCTCTCATGAATAAATAAATAAATAATAAATAAATAAATAAATAAATAAATAAAATCTTTAAAAAAAAAGAGGTAGGACATTTTTATCACCAGAGATAGAGATTTATTTATTTATTAGGGAGAGACCTCCCTAGAGAGAGCACAAGCAGGGGGAGACAGAGGCAGTGGCAGAGATGAGAGGGAGAAGCAGGCTCCCCACTGAGCAGGCTGGATCCCGGGATCATGATCTGAACCAAATCGAAGCCCAGTGCTTAACCAGTGCTTAACCGATTGAGCCATCCAGGTGCCCAAGATAGAGACATTAAAGCCAAGAAAGCTATAAAAATAAATCTTAGTACCTTGTGCTAACCTACTACCTCAGCACAAATTCAGCTTAGAATTCTTTACCAATTGGGGGTCCCTGGGTGGCTCAGCAGCTCAGGACCTGCTTTTGGTCCAGAGCATGATCCTGGAGACCCGGGATCGAGTTCGGCGTCGGGCTCCCTGCATTGAGTCTGCCCGTGTCCCTGGGTCTCTCATGAATAAATAAATAAAATCTTAAAAAAGAAAAAGAATTATTTGCTAATTAGAGCCCCCAAACACCTCTTTTTTCCTTGTCCTGTAAATTCCTCACAAATGTATTGTCTCGTTGTCTAAAACGTACAAAAACTGCCTGCCTAGGTCATTTTTTTGAGTCTTGATTTTATTATTGGGCTTTGTGGGCACATAACAAAGATTTGGGTTTTTTTTTCTTCTGTTAACTTGTCTCCTGTAAATTGAATTCGTAGTCCAGCCAGGAACACCCTGAAGGTAGAGGAAGAATTTTTCCTTCCAGGTAGTTGGCATAACTACCTTAGTGGGCAAGATCTTTTCATTTGTGGGGGCAACTGCTTGCCCCAGACACTGCCCCCACCGAGCTCCTGGGGCATCTGACAATACAGCTGGCAGCAGGTAAGATCAGCCTTCTGGAATCTGTCTGCAGGTAAGTTGGGTTTTTTGTTGTTGTTGTTGTTGTTGTTGTTGTTTTTTACCATGTCAGCCTTCTGGAATCTCTGTCTGCAGATTCCAGACTTCTGGGAATCTCTGTCTGAGTCTCAGAATGGTGAGAATCTTTTTTACTCTCTAAATTCAGATTAGCAGGAGAAAATATTGTGGACCTGGCTCCTTGGGCTTAGCAACTCTTAGGACAAATTTGGCAGCACACTCTTTGGTTGCTGATCCATTTTTGTCCCAGAGATTGTCTTTGTTGGTCTGTGTCTTCTGTGCCCTGTGTTCAAAAAAAGGAATTACCAAGGGCAGGCACACCCTAGAAGCCTGATTTTTCCAGCTCGCCTCACAGACTGATCAGTTCACAGTTCTCACCAGACCAGGGTCTGTTGGAGCAAACTTTGCTGAGAGTTCCCTATATAAAAACCAGATGAAGTTTTTCCTTTTGTCTTGTTTTGTGTTCTAAGAGCTTGGCTTTGTGACCAATGAGAACATTGTCTCTGGTCTCCATCATCCGGAGGGTGCACTTACTGGGGTGCACCTTGGTGCCCAAATAGGCTAGGGATCCTAGACACTCAGTTACAAAAAGCACCCTCAAAAAAAAAAAAAAAAGCACCCTCAGTTGAGCAGCTGCCTTCATTCACCTCAAGTCATGATCCCAGAGTCCTGGGATCTAGCCCTGTGTCCCCGCGTCAGGGTCCCTGTTCAGTGGGGAGTCCGCTTCTCCCTCTCCTTCTCTCCTGTTTGTGCTCTCTCTGTCACATAAGCAAAATCTTTCAAAACAAAAGGAAAAGCACACTCTGTCCCTCTGTGTCACCTCTCAGGAGAGTTTATCGTAAGGAATCTGAGCCCATAGGGGGCACTTATCACCTCAACCTTTGTTGCAGGTTAGTGCTGACAAAATCCCATTCCCCTACTGCCCAGTGTCACAGATTAGTGGGTCTGTGACTGGAGGCATCTCAGATTTGTGGGAGACCAGAGACACAGTGTTCACCACATCATGCTTACCACTTATGAAACCAAGGTCTAAGAAAAGACTATTTTGTGGGAATAAACTTTTAGGTCAGGAGGACTTTATCATCTGTGCCTTCTCTGAATGCCACTTACATTTTTGGTTAAGCCATTAAAAAGCTTATTGGTTTGAGTCACTACTAAAATTAATAAGATCCTCTCCACCAATGACCAGATGATAGATCCTTTAAATTGGCTATATTTAAATAAGTAAATAAATATTCTTTATCGAGAGCTCTGAATTGTCTTATTAGAATAACTACTAACCTTAGGTGATGTGATATGGTGTGATGTGATGTGATGTGATGTGATGTGATGTGATGTGATGTGATGTAATGTGACGTGATGTGATGTGACGTGATGTGATGTTTGGGGTCCAGGAGTGAAGAGTCAAGAAAGGATTCTTGAGACGTCTTCAGTGCAGAAAAAAGATGGTTTTATTAAAGCATGGGGAAAGGACCCGTGGACAGAAAGAACTGCACTAGGGTTGTGAGGAGTGGCTGATTATGTACTTCTAAGTTGGGAGGGGGTTAGGGATAGCATAAGTCTCTAAGGAATTTGGGAACAAAATTTTGCAGGACCTTGAGAGGCTAGCTGCTGTTATAAGATCATTGACTATTGTCTAGTAAACCCTTGGTCATGAGACCCCTCACATGTGTATCAGTGGGCCATGTGCTTGGAGGATGATTGCCAACAGGGATCTTGGGGAAGTTTCCAAAGGGTTTTTTATATGGTAAAGTCTACAGGATCCTAGAGGTCAGGCTAATGTCAAGCTAAGGTTGCCTTTTGCCTTTAGCAAGGTATTAATGATGAAGTTTTGAAATATAGGTGAGGTTTAGTGGGGTGAGGTCCAGAGCCAACGACCAAGAAAGAATTCTTGAGACATCTTTGGTGCAAAATGGTAGTTTTATTAAAGCCCAGGGACAGGACCCGTGCGCAGGAAGAGTGGCTGCCCCGGGCCTGTGGGGGTGGCTAATTATATACCTGGCAGTGGAGAAGGGTTTGGGGAGAGCATACTCTCTAATGAATTTTGGAAATAAGGTTTCCAGGACCTTGGGGGGGCTAGCTCTTGTTGGGGAAAGGTCACTTATTACTGTCTAATAAAACCTGAATCATGAGACCCTTCAGCTGTGTATCCGTGGGCCATGTGCTTGGGGGATGGTTGCCAACATGTATGTTGTGGGGTAGAGATAAAGGAACTTTCTAAAGGAATTTTTATATGTTAAAGTAGACTCACAGGCTCCCGGGGGTCGGGCTAAGATTGCCTTCTGCCCTTAGCAAAGTATGAACATCGAGGCAGTTGAGTCTGTAGAGGAATGTCACTCTGCCTATTTCAAGGACTTGTCAACGTGCTTTGTCCTCAGCTAGTCCTCTGTTCCCTCATCATTCACATGAGGCAGTTGAGTTCCTGGAGGAAGGTCACCCTGCCTGTCTTAAGTACTTGCGAAGGAGCTCGCAGTTGTAGGGAAATTTCATTTTTCCACATTTCTTTTGCCTTTGTTCTTCACATCATTAAGGGACTCCCTTGGAAAGATACAAGAACAAAAATTCAACTTACGACAAATAAATGTCCACATCCAATGAAAATTCACCTTCTTAAAATCTAGCCCCATTTGCCGGTTTTAACTTCCTTTTCCCTACAAGATTTGCAGACAGCACTCCAGCCTAACCTCTGGGTTCGAAGTATACAGTCTACTCTTACAAATGCTGAGAGCCAGAAAGTGAATTTAGCAGTAGCTCCTGGGACTCATGGTAGGGCTCACTTTGCTTTAATCAGGCTCTGGCAGCTTCAGGCATTTCTGTGCAGTGACCCTTACAGATGTATCTTACATACACACCCCACACACACAACCGTGAAGGATTCCTATCCCTTGACCAACAGCAGATCTTTTAAGTGGTAAAGCCCTTGTTCCTCCACTTTCAGAAGATCCTACCAAATTTAGAAAAGAATTTTTATTTTCTTATGTTTAAAGATTTTATTATATTTTTTTAAGTAATCTCTAGACCCAATGTGGGCCTTACACTCAACCCCAAGACCAAGTCAAGTGCTCCATTCACTGAGCCAGCCAGGCAGGCGCCTCAGAGAGGATTTTTTTTTCTAATTAGTGGCTTTAAAAAAAACTTAATAAAGAAATTTTTGAGATAAATAAAAATTAATGGCTATTCACAACTGCACTCTCGGAGACCTTGACTGGCTGGGCTGGGTGCTCTTGTGGCCGGGGATTGATAGATAACGCTGCGGTTAATTTGGCCCTAGAAGAATGCCTCCCCTCCTTCACAGAAGAGACAGGACCAAAATTTCTCCGCAGCCCTCCTACAAATGATCTCCAAAAGGCCAATATTCAGAGACTAATAGAAGCCAACATTAAATTGTATACTCAAAAGGAAGGCTTTTGTTAAAATGCTTTATGGATTTTGCATAAATCTTTCAATTCCCATTTTTGCTAAAAATCTCCCTGGTTTAAGCAAAAAAAAAGTTGGGGCGCCTGGCTGGCTTAGTCAGTGGAGTATGTGACTCTTGGTCTTAGGGTTGTGAGCTTGAGCCCAGCACGGGGTGTGGAACCTACTTTTAAGGAAAATTTTAAAAAGTAGGCCAATATTCTGATATTCAGGCAGTGCTTTGGGGAAATTAAAAACAATCACCTTTGTTTTGCAAATCTATCCGAAACCAGAAATACTACTCAATACTACTCTCAAAAAAGGTCAAAGCTCATCTACCTTTATTAATCTTAAAACCTCCTCTAGAGGGATCCCTCGGTGGCTCAGCTGTTTAGCGCCTGCCTTCAGCCCAGGGCGTGATCCTGGGATCCCAGGATTGATTCCCGCATCAGACTCCCTGCCTTAAGCCTGATTCTCCTCCCTCTACCTGTGTCTCTCATGAATGAATAAATAAAATCTTAAAAAAAAAAAAAAACCCTCCTCTATTTCTCTCAAAATGTTTATAGATATTATATAGATCTATAATAATATAGATATTAAAGATCAGATTATTGGAACAGAATTGTCCTGTACTTAAGGGAAAAGAAAAGGTAAACTTTAGGGATCCCTGGGTGGCGCAGCGGTTTAGCGCCTGCCTTTGGCCCAGGGCGCGATCCTGGAGACCCGGGATCGAATCCCACATCGGGCTCCCGGTGCATGGAGCCTGCTTCTCCCTCTGCCTATGTCTCTGCCTCTCTCTCTCTCTCACTGTGTGCCTATCATAAATAAATAAAATAAAATAAAAAATAAAAAAATTTTGAAAAGGTAAACTTTAGATGGCAAATACCCTGAAACTCGAAGGAAAAAAAAAAAAACAACTTTCATTCCTTCTCAGTCCCTTAAAGTTATAAATCCTATTATATCTTTGAAATGTGAATATAGCATACCAGCGCCTGGAACAGAAGAAAAAAAGGGGGAGAGGAGGCCTTTTCAAAATACAAACTGCTATAAAGGCAGTTGAGTTCCTGGAGGAAGGTCACTCAGACCTAGCAGACCGGTTAGAAGTGCTCAGACTCTAGCACTTCTAATAACAGGCAGTTCTGCTCCAAATACCCACCTTGGGGGAAACTTAGATATGTTCTCTATGCCTTTTTGATATAAATTTTCTTTTTTTTTAAGATTTTATTTACTTATTAATGAGAGACACAGAGAGAGGCAGAGACACAAGCAGAGTCGGAGAAGCAGGCCACAAGCAGGGAGCCCGATGTGGGACTCGATCCTGGGACTCCAGGACCACATCCTGGGCCAAAGGCAGGTGCTAAACCCCTGAGCCACCAGGGCTGCCCTGATATAAATTTTCTACCCTCATCTTCTCTAGGAACTAAGAGCCATTCTTCAAAATGCAAACTTCAGGAAAAGTTTTTTATCAGGAGAAAAAAAAAGAGAGGGGGGGGGTATTTGGATATCGGGTCTATAGTGTCCTCTTCACAAATATTAATAAAAACCAAAGCTTTAAAGTTTGGAGGCCAGACCCACGGTCCCTGAACCTGTTTTGAAAGCATAAGAAGCATGAGCAGAACTATAGTTGTATTAGTTGCATTATTAGCTCTGTCTTCTGTTTTGTTCTCTACCTATAATTAATGTTTTACGTACCCCTTAACCTCGTGCACGATGGATCATTACCTTTGCCTCTTTATCCCCACTCCCTGTTTATCCACTGCCTGGATAAAGTAATAAAGCTTTACTTCAAAACCTGTACCTCAGACATCGGTGTGTTGCACATCAGGTGCACAGGTTTGAGTATGGTAACAATTTTTGTTTGCATCTGTCTGGGTAGGACTATATATCTATATCTATACCTATTTATAGATTTATAGATATATATACCCAGTCATACCCAGATAGATTGATCGATTTGATATGAGATATTTTCTTTACCTCCAGATGGTGTTGCTAAAATTAATCTGTGATAGAGTTTTATTTACTTGGTTTGAAGGCAAATGCTTGTGTAAGATTTGGGCATTCTAAATTCTCAGAAAGTGAGAGACTCAAATATTTTTCGAATTCACATGATCTGGGAAAATATTTGGTACTAAAGCTAATTTAAGGTTGTTGGTTTAATTAAAATAGAAATGTCTAAATGTTATCAACATTAAAACTAAAACTTTGCTTGTAAATTCAGTAAATAAAAAAAAAAACCTAAAACTTTTATTCGGCCTGGATTTACTTAAAGTCAAATAAGTTGATGTGATCTCTGTTACAAATTAAAATAATCATAATAGCTTGAGGAGAGGGGCTCCTGGAGGGCTCAGTAAGTAGAGTAACTTGCAACTCTTGATCTCGGGGTTGTGAGTTCAAGCCTCAATTAATCTCAATTAAGACTACTTAAAGAAATGAAATCTGAAAAGGAATAATAATAGTAGCCTGAAAGCATGACTGACTTTGTTCGATGTCTCTTGAAGATTTTATGGATAATTTAAGCATAAATGTTAAGAACAAGTAAATTAAAAAGATGTGAAAAAGTGGGGAGGGGATGCCTGGCTGGCTCAGTCAGTAGAGCATGCGACTCTTGACCTCAGGGTTGTGAGTTCAAGCACCATGTAGGATGTGGAGCCTACTTAAAAAGGGGGGGGGGGCGTTGAAGATTTTATTTATTTATTTGAGAGAGAGAGAGAGCACCAGTGGGGTGGAGGGGCAGGAGGAGAGAGAAGCAGACTCCCCGCTGAGCCAGACTGGGTTGGATCCCAGGATCATAACCTGAGCCAAAGGCAAAGGCTCAATTGACTGAGCCACCCAGGCACCCTTATAAGCAAACCTTTAAATAGTTTCCAAAATCTTCGATAACGTAAAACTTCGAAGTCGTACTAAGTTAAATGATGAGTTAAATTAAATTCATTGAATATCTGGGATCATTTCCAAATAGATTTTAAACATTAAGCACTAAAGCATAGGTTTATCTACTTTTGTCTTAACCACACAGAGAAACTAAAGATAAATTTGGGTCTGTTAGCAAAACCTTTTTTGTGCTTTATTAGAAGGTTATACTATGAAAAAAATCACAAGCTTCTGAATTATGAAATGTATTCATTAGTCAATCTAAAGAATTCTAATGTAACAGTTCACAATTGCTTCCTACTTAAGTTTCACTAGATATCAAGGTTTCCACGAGTTAAGAATTCTAATAAATATCATTAAAAGTACTGGGAAAATAAAGGAAATGATTTATTGCAAGGAAAGTAAGATACGTGTTTTTGGTTAAAAAAAATCTGAGAAATGAAAAAATATTTTTGTTGAAGGAAAATAACTTTTTCTAAAGGAAGGCTAATTATTTAAAGGGGGAAAACTAGTGCAGCCCGGGTGGCTCAGTAGTTTAGTGCCGCCTTCAGCCCTAGGTGTGATCCTGGCGACCTGGGATCGAATCACACATCAGGCTCCCTGCATGGAGCCTGCTCCTCCCTCTGCCTGTGTCTCTGCCTCTCTCCTCTCTCTCTGACTCTCATGAATAAATAAATAAAATCTTAAAAAAAAAAAAAAAAAGAGGGAAAACTCAGGACAAAATCTGAATGTGGGGAAAAGAAGAGTTGTAAAAGCTTTGTTTTTTAAAAAAGCAAACACCTTTGGAAGGGAATTTTATGTGGTCAATAGTGGCTAAGGTTAAAATAAGTATATTTTAAGATGAGTTTTAATATCAAAAGTTTTGCTGTTACAAAATTAGAATTTTCTCTCTGCTAAAAGGGAAGTGTTTTATTAGATTATTAGTTTGCTTTTTATGTAAAAATTGTAAACAGTGTTTAACTTTAATGTAAGGAAAACAAAGATTCTGTGTTTTCTCTTTATCACATTTTTTATTATCCAAAAAACTGAGTCTTAATATCAAGAGCTAGGTTTTGCACACAACTATGTATCGTCAGTATTTTCCTTTGAAATCTTCTGTTATCACTTTGGTTAAATAAATATTGTTTCCTAAGGCTCTGTAATCCAATGACATGTTTAAACCTTTTGATATATTGATTTGATCAATGAAATGTTCATACTATGAATATATTTGACATACTTCCCCAAATCAAATTCTAAAATAAAGTCTTTTGACCACAATCTAAATGAAATGTTGCAGAGGGAAATTTCAAGAATGTTGTGAGGGGCGTCGAGCTGGCTCAGGGCAGTAGAACCTGCAACTCTTGATCTAGGAGTTGTAAATTTGAGCCCCAGGCCCCAATTTGACTGTAGAGATTGCTTAAAAATAAAATCTTTAAAAGAAAACAATTTGTAAAAATGAAACTAATTTGGCTTGTTATGTTAAATCACATGGGAAGTGATGTCAAATAAGTGATACTAAACCCTCTTAGATTATGTTTGTATAGGTATTGTATTAATATAAGTGTTCTAAAAATTGAATAAAACTCTTGGGGATCTGATATGTCCTAACATGTTATAACTTTGTCATATGTCATAGAAATAAGATTTTCTTATCAATTGCATCATAATGGACTCTATTTTTTAAAAAGATTTATATACTTATTTATTTGAGAGAGAGAAGGATAGAGCATGAGCAAGGTGAAGGACAGAGAGGGAGAGGGAAAAGCAGACTCCCCCCTCAGCAGGGAACCCAGCGTGGGACTCGATTCCAGGACCCAAGGATCACGACCTGAGCCAAAAGCAGACACTTTACCAACTGAGCCACCCAGGCACCCCTGTAATGGACTCTCATCAGATCTTTGACTGTGGTCATTACATCTTATTTACAGACAATTATAGTTTTACTCGGATGCTTTTATAAGAAACTTTGCAGATGTGCTTCAGTGAGACTCACGGGAAGAACTCTGGATACGGGTTACTTATAACCCTAAGATCATTTGACTGAAATAAGAATTTCTGGAACTAGTCGGAAAACTGGATTCAAGAATTCAAGAATTATTCAAGAATTATCTTATTCAAGAATTAATAAGACTGAATAAATGGAGAAAGATAATTATAATTTTGCCACATTTTTGTTGAAAACATCGCTGATTTTTTTTAATGTTTTGTTTTTCCTGACTTAACACATTTTTTTCCTCTCTCTCTTTTTTTTAAGATTTTACTTATTTATTCACGAGAGACACAGAGAGAGAGAGACAGAGACAGAGGCAGAGGGAGAAGCCGACTCCCCGCTGGGAGCCCAGTGTGGGGGGGACACCCAATCCCAGGACCCCAGGATCATGACTAGAGCCTAAGGCAGACTCTAACCGCTGAGCCACCCAGGCGCACCCCAAGAAAACTTTTTTCTCTTAAGCTGTGGCTTACAGCAATCTGATAAAATATTCTTTGTAAACAAATATGAAACATTTGTCTTTTTCTCCCTACCTGAACCCTCCAGATTTCAGAAATTCTCTCAGTGAGTGTTCTTTCCTTTATGGCAATCATAGTTATTTGCATAAGTGCAGTAAGAATCTGTTCTTATAAGATGACACCATTGGAAAGAAACACTGAGGTGTTTTGTTTTTTTTTTAACCAAGGCTTTACTGGAATGTCATGTTTGAGAGAGACATCCATAGTCTCAGATATGACCAGACAGCTTTAAGGAACTCAGGTTGACTTGATGGAGCCAACAAAGCCCCTTGGAAATACCAGCCTGGTACCTTCTTACAGGGTTCCCAGCAGCCTCACCAGGGAGTAAGGAAGGTCACTTCCTGGCAGGTGCAGGAACCTCAGAATAGACTGGGGACCTCTAGAAGAGAGGAACTAACCCAAATCTATAGGTATTGCAGGCGAAGTATGATGGCAAGTGTTTGGCTTGGCTTCTGGCCTTGAGAGGCTATTAAAAGTTCAATCTAGAGATTCCTTATGAAAAATTCCAATAAAGCAGATTTAGAAGATCCTGTACAGTCAACTGCTATTCTTGCTGCACTTATGTCAATAATCAAGCCCAGCTGTTGTTGTTTTTTTAACTAGACTTAATTTTTAAACAAATCAGTCCTGATTTTTTTTATCTTTGGTAAAAATGAGGGTGATGATAGAGAGAAATATGTTTCATTAAAACCCCAATGTAAATATTAAATGCTGATATCACTCATATACTGAACTAGATCCTGATTTCTTAGAATTTCCTCCAATGGCTGGCTACAAGTCTCCAACCAGCATTTAAAAAATGTTTCTTCTACCTTCTGAGTTGGATTCATTTAAGAAGTAAAACTGAAAAAAAAAAAAAAAAAAAGAAGTAAAACTGCCCTTTTTCCTCAAGCCCTGCAAACTACGTATGACCACCCCAATGCAAACTTCAGAGAAATCACAACTCCTGCATAGAGGATCGTCATCCCTGCTGCTCTGTGAGCCTTTAGAAAATCACCAGAGACACTCCAACTACAAACCAGGCAAATCTGTCAAATAGTCACAGCTTGCTCTCGCTCTCTCTGAAAATGCTTCGAGCCTGACATCTGGAAATCTTGACTGCCCGTCCTAAAAACTCACAAACTGGATTATAATTTGATCCCAATTATTAGCCACCATTTTTCTTTTATTCTATAGATGGGCCTCTTATGGATCACCTGATTGTTTAAACCATAGGCCTTATTTTGAGAACATACCTGCTTCATCACCTCCTGAAGTGAATCTAACGAAACTGATCTATTCTCAGAACTGAGACTGATTCAATAAGACGGAACAATCTACCAGTTCAACTTTTAACATGTGAAACTCCCAGGGAAGTTTCCGAGGGGAAATTGTAGGGGCCAAGGGTAGGCTGCCCCGAATTACGTCACTTGGTCATACTGATTATTTTAAATAAAAGTTACTTAAGAGACAGTCTGCAAGAAGGACTCTCAGGCCCTCCTCCTCCCCTGAAAGCAGGAAATAAATCTTCCATGTGAAAGGTGCCCTCTCTATACTAAGAAGAAACATCTTTATCACCAGAGAAAGGGACAAAACTTGTTACTTTGTTACTGACCTGCTGCATCAGCCTAAATTCTGCTTAGAATTCCTTACTAGTTAAAGCTCCCAAACACCTGTTTTCTTTATCCTGTGAATTCCTCACAACCCTATTGTCTCTTTGTCTAAAACATATAAGATCACCTGCCTTGGTCATTTCCTTGGGTCTCCATTTCATTAATGGACCTCCACGCACTTAAAATAAAACTTGTTTTTTTTTTTTTTCTCCTCTTAACCTGTCTCCTGTAAATTGAATTCTTAGTCCAGTGGGAAGACCTTGAGGGTAGAGGAAGAATTTTTTCTTCCTGACACCCTGCATTCATTTTGTTTATATGGGCTCTCAGAGCATGTGAAATGAGGACAAAATGAGGCCCCTGACAAACTCCATCAGGGGCCTCATTTTGCCTCATTTCAGTGTTTAATCTCCACTCAAAGGTGAGCAGGGGATGTAGGTTTGCTCAGTGGGCATGCTCCATCCTTCTTCATGAATAAATTCCCCCCTTTTCTTCAATATGTATGTAATACCAACCTTTATTTATTTTTTAATTTATTTTAAGATTTTATTTAGTTATTCATGAGAGACACAGAGAGAGAGACAGAGACAGAGACATAGACAGAGGGAGAAGCACGCTCCATGCAGAGAGCCCCATCCGGGACTCGATCCCTGGACCCAGGGATCATGCCCTGAGCCAGAGGCAGACGCTCAACCACTGAACCACCCAGGTGCCCCAATCTCAACCTTTATAAGGTCTTGTTCTAAGCTCAGGTTGTGGAGACAGATTTTTTGAGCCAGCCTCCCATCTCCTTGCTTGGCCGTTTTGCAATGGAGCTTTTTGCAAATGACTGGTGTGACACGGGGTTTTGCTTTCCATCGAGGGGGGCAAGCAAACTTGCCAGTGCCAACAGCTCAGGCCCACACACAGAGCTCAGACAGCTCTTCAGCAAAAGCTGAAAGGGAACCAAAACCATGGTTAAATAACAAAATTCCACCAAGTAAATGTGAAGATCTAATTGGCTTTATTCAACGGTTCATGAATTAGGCTGCATCCCATCTAGGACGTAGACAGGTGCTCCAAGGGGTTGTACAAAACGGAAGGTTTTTGTGCAAGGACAATAGGGGCAAGAAAGTTATACACAAAAGAAGACTTGTGGGGATCCCCGGGTGGCTCAGCGGTTTAGCACCTGCTTTTGGCCCAGGGCATGATCCTGGAGTCCCAGGATCGAGTCCCATGTCGGGCTCCCTCCCTGCATGGAGCCTGCTTCTCCTTCTGCCTGTATCTCTGCCTCTCTCTCTCTCTCTTTATGTCTATTGTGAATAAATAAATCTTTCTTTCTTTTTTTTTTTTTTTAAAGAAGACTTTTTCCAGGTGAGGCCACTTTCTAGGGGGAAAGGCAAATGTCTTTCGCAGATTACCTCATCTTTCTTGGTAGGGTAGAGAGGACCCAGGTGGCCAAATCATTGACAGTGAGTGAAAAATTACTAGATTACTTTTTTTTTAAATTTCATTTATTTATTCATGAGAGACACAGAGACACAGGCAGAGGGAGAAGCAGGCTCCATGCAGGGAGCCCGACGTGGGACTTGATCCTGGAGACCTGGGATCAGGCCCTGGGCTGAAGATGGTGTTAAACCGCTGAGCCACCCAGGCTGCCCGGATTACTAGATTACTAACTGCCAGTTTAGGGCCACATTTCTGGGGGAGGTTGACATTGCCATTAGGTTATATATAAAGCCTCGGGCAGCCCGGGTGGCGCAGCGGTTTGGCACTGCCTGCAGCCTGGGGTGTGATCCTGAAGATCCAGGATCGAGTCCCACGTCGGGCTCCCTGCATGGAGCTTGCTTCTCCCTCTCCCTGTCTCTCTCTCTCTCTGTGTGTGTCTCATGAATAAATGAATAAAATCTTTAATTAAAAAAAAAGAATATGGGGGATCCCTGGGTGGCTCAGCAGTTTGGCTCCTGCCTTCGGCCTGGGGCGTGATCCTGGAGTCCCAGGATGGAGTCCCACATCGGGCTCCCTGCATGGGACCTGCTTCTCCCTCTACCTGTGTCTCTGCCTCTCTCTCTCTGTGTGTGTCTCTCATGAATAAATAAATAAAATCTTAAAAAAAAAGAATATATATTAAGCCTCCAGTTTGGGAAGTCAGTCTAAATGGGGCCTGTGTGTATCTTAAAATTTTATTTTTTTATTTTTTTATTTTTTATTTTTTTTTAAATTTTATTTTTAAGTGATCTCTATATCCAACATGGGTCTCAACCTTACAACCCAGAGATCAAGAGTCATTGCATGCTCACTGACTGAGCCAGCTGGGCATGCCCCCACCCTCATGGTTTTTTTGTGTTGTTGTTTTTTTTAAGATTTTATTAAGACCTGATCCCAGCACCCCAGGATCAGGACCCCAACTCAAGACAGATGTTTACCACTGAGCCACCCACGCATCCTTGGGTTGTTTTTTTTTTTTTTTTTTCTTAACACCATGTAGGAGAGGCAAAATTTTACCTTTACCCTCTTCAAGTTTTTTCAGCAGAAAATTAAATGACACAAGGTCAACAGAAGAAAACAATATATGTATGTATTTATTTATTTTTAAAGATTTTATTTATTTATTCATGAGAAAGAGAGAGAGAGGGGCGGAGACACAGGCAGAGGGAGAAGCAGGCTTCTGCAGGGAGCCTGATGTAGGACTCCATCCTGGGACCCCAGGATCACGCCCTGGGCCAAAGGCAAGCACCAAACTGCTGAGCCATCCAGGGATCCCTCATAAATGTATTTAATACAAGTTTCATGTGATATGGAAGCCTTCGTAAGAAACGAAGACCCACAGAAATGGCAAAATCTACATGCTTTTAGGTTGAACACAGAGAAACAATTGTGGGAAGGTAAATTATGTGGGGAGGCTTAAGGACAATAGCTATTTTAGAAAGGTCTATACAAAAAAAATTTTAAAAAATAAAAAGGTTTATACAGAATTCATACCTATTTTTTAAGATTTTATTTATTTCAGGGACACCCGGGTGGCTCAGTGGTTAAGCGTCTGCCTTCAGCCCAGAACATGATCCTGGAGTCCCCGGATCAAGTCCTACATCGGGCTTCCTGCATGGAGCCTGCTTCTCCCTCTGCCTGTGTCTCTGCCTCTCTCTTTCTGTGTCTTTCATTAATAAATAAATAAAATCTTAAAAAAAATTTTATTTCAGAGAGAGAGCGTGTACGAGCTCATAGGGAAGAAGGGCAGAGGGAGAAGCAGACCCCCAGGATCAAGACCTGAGCCAAAGGCGGATGCTCAACCACTGAGCCACCCAGGCGTCCCTGAGAGTTGACCATCCTTAAACTGCTTTGTGCTCACTACTTTCCTTCTGGCTCTTCCTTCCAGTGCACTCCTTACGTAAATCTTTCAGTAAATCTTTTGTGGGGAATCCAAGAACTGAAGCCTCCGTTCACACAATGCAGACTCTCCCACCAGTAACTTTTAAGAAAAAGGAAAGTCAGAGTGATTTTTTTTTTATGAGAACCAAGATAAAAGAGATAATAGATAAAATTAAATTTCCTGGGACACCTGGATGGCTCAGTGGTTGAGCATCTGCCTTCGGCTCAGGGCGTGATCCTGGGGACAGGGATCGAGTCCTACATCCCTGTATGGAGCCTGCTTCTCCCTCTGCCTGAATCTCTGCCTCTCTCTCCCTCTCTCTCTCATGAATAAATAAATAAAACCTTTAAAAAAAATAAATATCCTTACACCTTACAGCCTATTGATAAATTTGTGAGACAAGCAGAGTGTGACATTCCTCAAGAAATTCACCACTTCCTTAATGCTAATGCTTTGCCAGAGGCAAAAAGCAACCTTGGCCTTGAGGATAGCCCAGACAGCCAGGATCCCATTAGTCTTCCTTAACATATGAAAATCCTTCTGGGGTCACCTGGCAGGCTCCGGCAGAAGATTACCTGCCTCATCAGCTCCGGGCTGGACATGAAGTGTAGGCCCCACATGAAGTGTAGAGATTACTTAAAATTTAAATCTGAGTGACCGCCTGGGTGGCTCAGTCAGTTAAGTGTCTGCCTTCAGCTCAGGTCATGATCCCGGGGTCCTGAGATGGAGCTTCGCTTTGGGATCCCGTCAGTGGGGAGCCTGCTTCTCCACACCCTGCTCATTCTCTCTCTCAAAGAAAGAAAGAAGGAAAAAAAAAATCATTCTAAGAAATGCTAAAAAATAAAATCTAAGCACAAAAAATCCTTTAGAAACTTCCTCTATCTCTACTCACTCCCCAGTTTAAAAGTAATCAATTGCTCCTCAAAATCTGTACTATATGGATGGAGCTTTCTGTGATTTGTCCTGCATAACTGCCCGCCCTCCGACCTGTAGGGGTGCAGGCAGGCTGAGAAATGTCGTTTGTGAGACTCCGGAGGCATCAGTGACCTTGGGAGCCTGGTTATTTGAAAGATGTTATCTGGCCTCCAGGTCAGAACTGGTCCTTCTGTTTTCAATGCCAAGAGCTATAAATCTTGCCCCACATCCCCTCCTGCTCCAGAATGGGCTGGCTCCTGGGAATGGAACCCAGGGAGGGGAGGCAGGCTCCATAGCCCAGTCTCCTTGAAAATGTAAAAACATGATAACATAGAGATGCAGCTCTCTCCAAACTGCAAGTAATCGGAAAAAAATGGAACAAACGTTTAACTTCAAACCCTGTCATTTGTCCTATAAATATGGCCCTTATGGGGATGGTCAGTGGGAAGTCTCGCTGGAAGGGAAGACACTGCCCAGCCTCTCAGCCCCCACCCCTGCCCAGCTGCCTCCACCCAGGCCTCCCCAGCACTCTCATTTACTGATATTACCCTCATCTACTTGTGGATTTCCCTTTCTTTCTGCTTCTATTAGTTTTTTTTATAATATCAATAAGGTGTTTTTCCCATTCCAAACCAAAAGCACGGCTGCCGTGAATCTTTAGAACACAATCCCAGGGCAGCTCTTTCTGCCTAGGCGCCCTGTCGCTCTGCTTTCATAAAAACCCCTTTTTGCACCAAAAATATCTCAAGAATTCTTCCTTGGCCGTCCCCCTCAGCCCACATCACATCCATTTTCTTGCATTTGCAGTTTTTCGAGTGCCTTTAACTCAAAATAGTGTGTCAGAGTGGCATCTTCTGGGGTGGCACGACCTGCGCTCCCGCATTCACATTCGCAGCTGTGGTCATCCGGCTCCCCAGAGTGGCTTCCTCCGTAGAGGCTGAAGCTAAGGGCTACGCTCACAGGTGGGGGATTCACGAGCACCTATATTGTTGTTGTTGTTATTATTATATAACAAATTTGTCAGGTTTCCCGGGGGTCAGTGGAGAGGTTGAAGACCGCAGAGCCAGGCAGTAGGGTCGAGCGTGCTTTAATAGGAAGCGCCCCCGGAGGCCCGAGCCGGGACAGTGTGCAGGCGGATAAGGAGGCGTTGGCGGGAAGAGGGGGGTAGGGGGGCTTAGGGTACGTGGCCTCGAGGCGTCCCTCCTTGTTCCGGGGCTGGTTGTCTTTATCTGGGCGGGTCCCGGCCAGTCACAGGTGGTTGGAGATTGGGCAGGTCCTGGGAACTTGTCAGGAATGATTGACGTGGCGTATAGGGGGCGAGGGCTGGGTTGTCGGAAGGTCGTTGGCCCTGGGTCGGCCGTTTTGAGGTCCCCAGCCTCGCCAGCCCAACAAAATTTAAATCAGGATGCTACCCAAAACGCCACTGCAAAAACACAAATTAAGCCAGATGAGCTTCCTCTTGGACGCAAGCCCCGCGAACGCGCTCCGCGCATCATTTCAGCAGCCTCCACCCTGCCCTGGGGGCGTGGCCAGCACCAGCGGCCCCGCCCCCGCGGGACTTGTGGCCACGCCCTCCCCACGCCGGCCCCGCCCCGCGCGCGGAGCATGCTGGGAGGCGGCCCGCTCGCCACGCCCACCCGCCGGGCCGGGCTCCCAGCTTGGTGCGCAGAGCCCGCTGGGAGGTGGGTGGGTGGGGGCGGGGTAGCGGGCGGGTTGCCCTGGCAACGGGCGACGCTGTCAACGGACGGCCAGGCTCGCGGGGGCCGTTAAGCCCGGGCGATCCGACCCGCCACTGTGCCCCGGGCCTTCTTAGGGTGCGGAGGGTCTCGGTTAGGGTGCGGCGGCCCCCGAGACGGAGGAGCAGGCGGGAAGGGAAGGGTCTGGGGGCACAGGCGGGGGAGGAGCCGCCCGCCGCGCCCACCGGGCGAGGGGAAGAAGCCCCCCGGGGCCTTGAGCCGAGAGTCCAGAATCTCGGTGGAAAGAACCAAGTGGGGCCCCCAGAAAGAGGGAAGGAAAGGGGAAGGGCGGGGGAGGACAGGAAGGCTTGTGGACTCCGGTGAAAAGGAGGACGGGGAAGGGGCGATGGGAGAGACTGAGCTGGGAGCTCTATGGCATCATTCATTCCCCAGCCTCTTAAAGCCAACTATCATGAAACAACCCTAACAGACTCCTACCTATTTTCAGAATTGGTAGCGAAAGACCGGTGGGGTGGGGGTGGGGGTGGAAGGGGAGGGATATAGAGAAATTTTTTAAATTTTTAAAAAATTTTATTTTTTGAGAAATTTTTTTAAAAAGCTCTTTTGACCTGAATCAAGAGCCTGGTTCTGGAAGAGACCTCGGAGGTTGCTTTCACATGTAGTTGGAAGTCTGACCACAGTTCTTTTGGTGCCTAAAGTTCCCTCTTACCCACCCTGAGACTTACCTTTGGGAGACTTCCCTTCTCACATAAGAAGGGTCAGAAGGACAATGGCAACGCAAGGAAGGGATGCCAGTGGGAGGATGTGAGGGAGAGGACACCATGGGGAGCCTGAGGAGGAGGAGACACTGATTTTAAGAGAAATCTGTGTCATGAACACCGCTTCCCATTTCAGGAACTCTGAGTGTGGTGGATCAAGTGTGGCCCAAGAGGAGGGGCTCAGGAGGAGACCCCTCTGGGGTAATTCTTGTCAACAGGGAGACTTCACATGGCACCCACTTCTTGCCTCGACCTCCCCCATCTGCCCGTCATTTGTTCATGCTTTGTTCATCCTTTGCCGGGGTGCCGTAGGGTCTCAGCTCTCCTCCCTCAGGGAGGATGATGGTGGACTTGTCCCTATGGACTGGGCTATGATATTAGGTGAATGACCCCTGTGCCTGTGTCCCAGTACCGCTGATTACGCCAGGAAATATCCCAATGGGGAGGTTATTGAGCTCCCAAAGTTTTCAGAGGCTGCTTTGTCGTCTGTAAAATAATCACAGCTCTGCCCCCTCCTGAAGTTGTTATAGAGACCTAATGAGAGACGGAAAGTGCCTTTAAGGGGGTGGGTGAGGCAGCTCAAATACAAGGATGTGGTGCCAGAAAGCTCCATCCACACGGTTTGTGGAGTCACTTGTGAAAGAAGAGACTAGAACCAACTTGCTGGGGCTGTGGCCTGCTACTACCACCCTCCTCACTGCCCCATTTGCCTGGAGGGCCAGGTCAGCTTGACCGGCTGCCAGTGTTTGCCCTCATTCTCCCTGGCCCTGCTGAGTCCAGAGACCTAGATTTGAAACCTGGATCTAAAAAAAGAAAAAAAGAAAGAAAAAAAAAGAAACCTGGATCTGTCACTTACTAGCTGAGTGATCTTGGGCAAATCATCTCAGCTTCCCTGCTTAAATAGAGCTAAGGTGGCCCGTGAATGAAACCATAGAAACTAAGGCATTTCTTCTGCCTCCTGAAGGAGGCCCCGCTGTGGGGGAGGAGCCCTGGCTGGGAATCTGTTAGAGACAGTTGTTTTGTCACCAACTGAAATGGCCTTGGTTTGACAAAGCACTGCAGCTCTCTCGACCTCACCAACTGCCTTGACCTCATCCCTCATGTCATGCGGTCACTTTCAATACTGTCACCTCCTTCAGCCTTAGCATTAGCCTTGGCCTCAATTTCTTCATGTATGACTTGGGGTAATAATCTGTAGGAATCAGTAAGCTTAGGATAAGGAAGCTCTTCCGACACGTTACAGTTTAAACATGTTAAGTGGGCCATTCGGTTCTAGAGAGCGGCAGATGGCATGGCATGAGAACAGAGCCAAGGAGAAAGTTTGGGGTCCCATGAATAGCTGACCAACAGGCACTGGGGGATATTGAGTCATAAGTGAAGGGATGGTTGGAAAAGGAGGCTGAATAGAAAACCAGTTGTCAACTCACTCAAAATGCTAAGGAGATTCTTTTTTACATAAAGCAATGATTTAGCTCGAGAAAGGAAATGAACTTTAGAAACAAATGCCACAAACATCACCAAGTCAAGAAAAATACCCTGACATTTTTATTAACTGCCAGACATACCTTCACCTTTAAAATATTCCCTACTTCCGTATTTTTTGACAGCAGATCACCTTTTTATGTGATCACGATTTTATAATCTTTCCTACAGAGTGAATAGAAAGATAATTCCATCTTTCCTTTGGCAGAAAGTGTCCCTGGAAGCCAACTATGAGCTAAGATAGCTATGATTAAGTAGATCCACAAGTGACTTCAAAGCACATAATCCCACTCAAACCCATCCATTAAGGATCCCCCCGATTTTACCTCCCCACCCCACCCCACTGCCCTGCCTTAGTCACATCCAAAAAAAACCCCACAGCTCCTCCCACAGGACATGTGTGACGGAATTTGCAACGGAAAGAGTGAGTGGCCCTCAACCAACTCGGAAAAATAACTTCTGCAAATTTTCCCAATGCGTCTTGACAACTGAAAGTATTGCTGGGGCCCCTCTCAGGGCAAAGGGAGGCCTTGACAGCTTTACCACCTCTGCTCTGAATAACTGCAGCTGTACATGGCCCGAGGTTAGCACCTGAAGAGTTCAAGGGAAGCTAGCACAAGCCTTTGAACGATCCTGGGAGCTGGCTGGTTTACTCTTAGTTTTGGCTAATTTTGTGTAGACGTAGATAAGCTACACCACCCCACTCACCTGCCACACACCCAGCAGGGAAGTTCCCAGGATTAGATTTCCTCCTCCCCTCTCAAAGAACCCTCACCTGCATGGGAAGAGGGTCCTTGGTTCTCCCTGCTGAGCCCACCCCTCTCTCTCTTGCACACATGTGGGTGGTCAAGCTGACCTTTGAACCACAGGTGCTCTTCCTGAAAGGGCAAGAAAAGTCAATTAGGGTCCTAGACAGTCCTTTCAGAACCCCAGACCACCTCCCCTCTTCCCCGCCTATCCTAAAACAGGATTGTTGAATGGAGCTGTAGAAGACTCATGCATAAGGCATCCACAAGTATAAAAAAATACATGTCAGCAGGGGTGGGGAAACGGGAGAGAAAAAGCATAGAAGAAGAAGAGGAATTAGAAAAAAGAGGGAAGGCGGTGGCCTGGAAAGGGGGCAGGCGGTGGGAGGAGGGTGCAGAGCCGCTCTGGGCCGGGAAGGGGGCAGGTGCCCTCTCCCTGCTGCTGCGCCTGAGGCCAGTACTGCCCAGCACTGCCCTGCCTGCCCAGTTAACTTGCCCAGTGCTGCTGGGGGAAGCCTCCTACTTGACCTCTCTGGGCCCCAGTCTCGCCTTTAAAGTAGAACTGCTACTACCTCCCTCACAGGGTTGTTGTGAGGATAACACGAGGTAATGTCTGGGGAAATTGCTTGGGAAATTGGGAAAGGAAAGGCCGCTTGCACAGGACCCTCTTATAATCCTTTCGACCAAAGGGGAAAAGTAGAGTCAGGGGCCCTGGAGCTGGGCCTGGGCCTTGCCTCCTCGGGATACCACCCTAGCCTTTACTCAAAGCTGACCCTGCCTTAGGCGGAGTAGCCCTGCTTGACAACTCTCCACACCCCGGTGCAGGTGGGCGCCCCCGGAGACAGCACTGACGGTGGAGTCAGAGACTCTGAGCTTGGTTTGTGGCCGATCCAGGGCCTGAGTCCCGACTGGCCAAGGCCCATTGGAGAAGCCTGGAAAACTGAGGAGTTGCTGTTCTGGTCTAGCCAGACCTCATCTGCTTTGGGGAGCCCAGCCTGCTTCTCCCAGGGGCTGCAGAGAAAGGGACCAGGGGAGGCCTGGGACCAGGATGAGGACAAAAGTGCATGCAAGAGGATAGGCAGCAGAGACAGTGACAGGGAGGCCCAGGGCTGGAGCCAAGGGGTCCAATTCAAAGCCAAAGTTTCCTTTCAGGCTGTGCGCCCACGGATCCACATGTCACCACTGCCCAAGGACCCAGCTGCAGGGTGGTGGGTCCAAGGCACCCTAGGCCTTTGCAGGCCTGCTTGATTGTTTCCCTGACTTTCCTCCAGATGACACCTGCTGCTAGCTCTTCCATCCCCCCTCCTGCTCCCCACACTGCCATATCTCTGGCACTTCCAGGGTGCACAGAGGGCGCTCTTTAAGAAGCAGAAAAGCTCCCCTGAAATGGTAGTTTGGGATTCATTTCCAGCCAAGAAAATGGGTGTCGGGTTCCGTGGATGGGCTGACCGAGGTCGGGGGAGCAAAGCAGAAGCTAACCGCAGCATGGATGATGAAAAGGAAGAAGCCAGACCAGGGGTGTGGGAAGGCATGGGACCAAGCGGGAGAGCTTGTTCCTCAGCTGACTGCTCAGGTTTTGGGGTGAGAGAGAGCCCTTCGCCAGTGGGCAGTTTGCTCTGCTTCACCCCCAATCAGAGAGCAGGCCCTGCTGGGCACCCACATGGCAAGACAGACCGGTACCCAAGAGAGGACCTGAAGAAGCTGGATTGAACGGGCCGGGCCCACTTTGTTTTCCCAAACTCATGGGTCCATGATATTGCTGCTGCTTGCTGAACAGAGTAGGGGGTGAGGCTGGGTAGGGAGTGAAAAGGTCCCCCAGGGAAGCAGAGGCTGTGACCCGTTCCATCCACACCTGATTTGGGGATTTAGTTTTAGATTTCCCCCTTGGCCTTTGGACGGGTGAAAACCCGGTGTTTTTTTTTTTTTTTTTTTTTAAGATTTTATTTCTTCACGAGAAACAGAGAGAGAGAGAGAGAGAGAGAGAGAGAGAGAGAGGCAGAGACACAGGCAGAGGGAGAAGCAGGCTCCATGCAGGGAGCCCGATGCGGGACTGGATCCCAGGACTCCAGGATCACACCCTGGGCTGAAGGCGGTGCTAAACCGCTGGGCCACCAGGGCTGCCTGAACCCAATGTTCTTTTTTTTTTTTTTTTTGAACCCAGTGTTCTTGAGCTCCAAGGACACACTGGACCCCACACTAAGGATTCTCTCGCTACTCTTTCCCATCCTAAATTAGGTCCAACCTCAAAATCCAAATTTGGCTCAGAGGTGCAAAGAAAATGACAAAGATACTGTAGCGAAAAAGTCAACATAGAAATGCCCTCTCTCATTATGAATTGCCCAGGGTAAACATCCAAATTTAAGAAATTAAATCCTCTTGCCCTTTTACAAATTAAAAATCAATCAATCAATCAATCAATCAATCAATCCCCTTGCCCTTTTAGGTTCAAGTTCAAAGAAATAAAAACTGAAAGTCGTAAAGGCAAAGGATGAAAGCCCGAAGCACTTCACAGTGAGCCTGGCTGGCTGTCAAAGCCCAGGGCTGTGAACCGCCCAAGGCCCCATGCCCGCCCACCCGCCCAGCAGGCATAGGGTCCTCCTCTCCAGCTCAGCATTTTAATTAGCCTCTCGTGGTGTGTGTGAGCGCGCGCGCTCGGCTTTTACAAGATCCTGAGTTACTAGGATGGAGTAGGTGGTGACATCCGCAGAGCCCTGCCCGCCCTGGGGACATCCCCAGGGATGCAGGCTGCCGGCGGTCCCCAGAAGCCAGTGATCGGCCCGTGTAGGCACCTCTTCCCACTGCCTCAAGACCCTGGTAGAAATGCCCCAGCAGCCATGGAAGGAAAGTGGACTGAAAAGAGTGATGGACCAGGATGCCACGCCCCGGGAGTCTGGCCCCGCCGAGTTAGCTTTGGGCGGCTCAGCCTGTTGGGGGGTGCAGGGAGCAACTTCCACCCTCCTCCTCTGAAGCAGCTGTGCCACTCCATGGGGCTCCGTGGCGGCTTCTTCCAGGAGCCTTGTCATGTGTTTCCCACCATGTGCTCCTGGCCTTGAGTGGCACTTGTTTCTGCGACACAGTTTCCAGGGGGCCGGGGTCTGTCTCCACTGTGTGCACAGTTTCCGGCTGCAGGATGGCTCGGCTGCGCCCCTAGCAGGTGCACTGTGCTGGTTCCTG
Organism: Canis lupus familiaris; assembly: GCF_011100685.1. Taxonomy (NCBI): domain Eukaryota; kingdom Metazoa; phylum Chordata; class Mammalia; order Carnivora; family Canidae; genus Canis; species Canis lupus. Next base: position 28,722,752 of record NC_049247.1, read on the forward strand.
ACATTGGTTTAAAATCCCTTTTCTTCACCACACCAAGGGCTAGCTGTTTTTGTTGGCTTCCAGTGCCTTCCATCCTTTAACAGTTTGCTCGCTGGTCCAAACTTTTACTTTTTGCTGACCTATTCCTTTAGATTTTGTCTCTTAGGGTGTCCCATGGCGATAGAAAAACCAGTCAATCTCAAGTTTGTCCCAAGTATCCACTGTTGAAACAATCCCATGGCTCGACCCAGGGGAGGCCAGTCAGTGGTCACTCTGCCTGTAGTTCTTCTCTTGACGCCTGGGTCTGCCCCTCTCTGGTAGAAAGGGTTCAGCAGAGCCTTCCTGGAGCCTGCCCCATACATTTTAAGACATTCTCCCTAAGGTTCTGAGCAATGCCCAGACCCCCATGTACACAAAGTGCACACTAGATCTCCGGTATTTGATGTTGGTCTTCCCGTCCTGGAATCTGCTCAGATCCTCTATGGCCTCTTCAGAGCTGCCAGGCTCATGGGATGGCTTCTGGATCTTACAGAGTCCCTGTCTGCTACACTGGCCAACCCCTCAAGAGTGTTCTTGAGTCACCTGGCTCCCAGGTGGGGTGTATGTTGGGGAGGGGGGCAGAGGTCTGGGGGGGTCTTGCCTCTTCCCCAAACCTCCACTCTCCCTTTCCCTTTCTCCTTGCCTGTCTCCTGACACCCTACACCCTAAGGACATTCCTTTTCCACAGCTGGTCTCTCATTTTCCACTGCTGCTATTCTGAGTGTACGATTGTGGCATGTTTTTCAAACCATTCCAGTTCCTTCTGATCTCCCGAGAAAACCTGACTCCCTGGGACAGTCAGCTCCCAGCACGTGTATGGCCTTACCAGCTTTGGGGCGTACAGCGATTTCACTGAGCTGTTTTTCTATCTTAATGCAGGAAAGTGGCATATTCTCTGAAGGGCCCCCGATCCCTCCTAACGCTATTGTCCATTAGCAAGCGACCACCCTCTGGGGTGCATCAGGGCTTCAGTCCCCAGTTCCAGGGGACTAATGTTCTAGAGCCTAAGATGTACTTGGAGGATGCAGGAGGGATCCTCCACAGCCCACATGCTGGCAGGAATTCATCGGCTACCACCTCCCTTTGTGTGGCCCAAAATTTCCACCCACCCAGGTGCTCCACAGGCCTGCAGTACCTTTGCACTTGAAAACACCCACAGGTAGTACTTACCTGAACCATCCCCCAACGGCCCTGCCTCAGCAAACCTTCTGGAGCTGCCTCTGCCTTGTTCTTTTAACAGGTTCTCTTGAGGCCTACCTAGCTCAGCTCACCAAACCCCAGCAGCTGAGGCTTGCTGAGGCCTCATTAAAGAGCACAGCTGTGAGATTGTGACCCCCCCGCCCCAGCATTGCCCTGGGCTGCCTGGACCAAACCCTCACAAGGAAGGACCCTGCTCATGTTGGGGGGTAGGCAGGGAGCCTCTCACTAGGAATTAAAAGCCAACCACTTGACCACTTCGAGCACCAGATCGCCATTGGGAACAACCAAGGCCAGAAGCCAGTGTGGTCCTCATGAAGCCCCCACGAACACACCTGGCAACCCCAGTGCCTTCACTGGTGTGAAGCTCAAAGCCAGTGTACAAGATGTGGGGCTTGAGGGGGCCTAAACAGAACACTGCCTTCTAAGTCCAACCTCAGGGCTTCTCTGCAGTTGTGGGGGTCATGGCACGTGGCAGAGGGCAGGCAGCAAGACACTGGTGAGGAGGCCCAGAGGGGCCAAGCCAGGCGGCTCAGGGGTGCAGAAGGGGTCCTGGAGGGTTTCTCCATGGGTGGAAAAACCTCACGGGGAAATGTGAGGAGCTGAGACGGGAGAGCCCCCCCCCCCCCCCATCCAAACAGGAGCACCAGGAGCAGGAAGCTCAGGGAGGCTGGGGTGGGCCAGGGAGAGGGTGGTGAAGAGGGGGCAGCCCTCGGCCTGGCCCTCAGCAGGGCAAGGTCTCAGAGGGATACGGTTATTGGCAGCACCTCTGCACGGCATGCGGGCTGTGGCCTTCTCTTGGCGCTGGGGGTGCGTGTCATTACAGGAGTACAATATACTCACAGAAAAATGCATCACGGTTTTAACGAATATAACACAGATGCTTGTGAGAACAGCGGGGAGGGGGAACAAATACCCCATCACCACCCGCTGTGTGCCTGCTCCAGTCTCTGCCCGCTCCCCACCAGGGATCCCACTGTCCTGACGGGAAGAGTCTCCTGACTTTTCCATCACAGCTTCACCAGCAAGGCATGGATGTCTGAACAACGAAGTCTGGCATTCCCTACTTTTGAATTTTAAATAAATGAGTTGCTGTTACCTATATCTTGCATCTTTTGCTCAATATTCTATGCTTGCGAGATCCATGCATGGTGACATGTGAGGCCATAGCTTATTTGTTTCAATGCTGTGTAGTATTCCAGGACATAAAGAAACATACCACAATTTATTTATCCATTCTATTCTTAGTGGACATCTGGGTTGTTTCCAGATACAAGCTTCTTTAGAGTATATATACCTAGGAGTGGGACTGGGGATGGGGTGGTGTTAATGAGAGCCAACGTGATGGGTGGTTGGTGGTCTCTTGCCGTGGCCTTAATCGCATGTCCCTGTCTTCTACTGAGGTCAAGCACCTTTTCCATTTGGATATTCTGCTTTGTGAAGTGACTGCTGGAGTCTTTTGCTAATTTTTTATTGGGTTGTCTAGTGGTTGTCTATTGTAGGAATTTTCAAAAAAATATGTTCTGAGTATGAGCCCTTTGTCAATCACACGAGTTGCAAAAGCTGGTGTGGCTTTTCATTCTGTTCACGGTAGTTTTACTAATATAAGGTCAAATGTGTCCATCTTTTCCTTGGTCATGTGTGCTTTGTGTATCTCATTTAAGAAATCATTAAGATGAGGGATCCCTGGGTGGCGCAGCGGTTTGGCGCCTGCCTTTGGCCCGGGGCGCAATCCTGGAGACCCAGGATCAAATCCCACATCGGGCTCCCAGTGCATGGAGCCTGCTTCTCCCTCTGCCTGTGTCTCTGCCTCTCTCTCTCTCTCTCTCTCTCTCTCTCTCTCTCTCTGTGACCATCATAAATAAATAAAAATTAAAAAAAAAAAAAAAAAAAAAAAAAAAGAAATCATTAAGATGATATTCTCATATATGATCTTTTTAGATCGTTGTGATCTTTTCTTTTTGGCTTTTCTTTCACGGAGAACTGATTTTGGTGTGGATATGAAGTAGGAATCCAGTTTGATCCTTCTGCCGTGTGGTACAGCAGTCGGCTGCCAAGCACCCGTAAGCAAACAGAGCTTGCCTTCACGTAGACTTCAGTGCTGCCCGGATCACATAGCAGGTCCTTACGTTTGTGGAAAGCTCTGCTTCTGGGATTTTTCTTTCCACGGGTCTGTTTCCATGGTCAGCCCCCATGCCGACTTCACTTTGCCTTGATGTAACTTGATAACGAACCTTGTCATGGGGAAAACAAGTCCTCCCACCTTGTCTTCAAGAAAATGCTTTGGCTCCTATTGGTCCTTTGGATTCTCACGTAAACGGTAGAATTGGATTTTCGAATTCCATCGAAATGTGGGAATTTCTAGTGGGACTGTGTTGAATCATCAACCAGACTGGGGAGAAGTCACATCGTTACCATAAATGGTCTCTCTGTTCCTTTAGTCCTCCAGTGACACCCCCTCACCCTGTGTCTGTTTTCTAGAATTCGGTACATCTTAGGTTTATTCCTAGGAACAGGGCAACTTACTCGCTAATTGTTTGCGTGTTTCCTTTACCTCATCCCAGGCCCATCTTCTCTTTGTATGTATGAAGTCCTATTTCTATATATCTGTAAAGTCCTATCTTACTCTGAAACATGTCTATTTCTGCATCAAAATTCAAGGCATGTATTCCAAATAGTCCTTGTCTCCCTTGTCTAGTAAATACACCACTATAGTGACTCCCCAAGGGCTCCAATGTTAAACTTGTATAAAATCACACCTTCCGTGTCCTCCTTTGGCTTTTTTAAAAATCCACCCATGATCTCCGGCATCCTAAGTCAACACACAGGTGATCCTTCTCTACACCTTGAAATGGCAATACAGGGAGGGTAAGGACTGATGGCTCTTCTCTGCCTCGTAGCTGTGTTTTGTTTTGACTGGGGGCAACTCACTAAGGAATCACTCCATCACTGAAGGATTCATTCCTGGACACAGGGCTGCTTTCCAGAACCTTTCTTAGTTTACATGTCTCATTCATACTTTGCTGTCAGAGGAAGAGCCCTGTGGATAGACAGTCTTCAAAACCTCGGAGCCACTCACCTCCTGTCGTAGAGCATTATGGCCCTGTTCGTTTGTGTGTTGTCGGAGAGGGGTAGGGGTTATAAGTGACAGCCCGAATGGAGAGGGTTGAGGGGAAGCTCCTTCCACCTCTTATCTGGCTCCTTCGTCTTGTTTTTGGTCTTCAGTCTGGCTCTGGCTCCCCAAACAGGATGCTCAAGAGCAATGTCACCTGAGCCTCATGCACCCCACCTTCTGGCTGGCCGATTCATTCCCATCCTTCTCCAGAGCTGCGTGCTCGCTGGAAGGGGTCTGGTTCCTGGTTCCCTCCCCCTCCAGACCCAATGTTGGAGTCGAAGTCTGGGTATTCACCAGAATTTTAAAAAGGAGTCGAAAAGAATTAAATTCAAAGCGTCTTTCCACTTCTCTCTGAACAAGATGGAAGTGGCTTTGTTTTATAAATCAAGAATATTAGCCTCTGAATTATCAGAGCGCAACAGAGGACCCTCACTACCTGAAGTCATTTGACTTTGTCCTGGAGAAAAACTGGAAGGTTCCAACAGAGTTCCACCCAATTTTCTTCTGTGTAGAGGTCCTGACGTCCCATTGCTTGTTTCCCTATCTTCAAGAAAGTTCAGGACACCTTGAAATTCATACCATCTTTGAGGATCGCATGTTAAAATCGCAGTTAAAGTAACCATTGCACTGCTAGTACAAGGGAGGAGGAATCTGGCACCAGCAAGAGTCACTAATTCATGAGCCAAATTTGAAAACTTTGGAACTGTTGCAGTTTTGTTTCTTGCTGCCAGCATCCATGTGTTGGGAGAAAGCTTGGTCCACATGACCCTCCTGATATCTGAGCTCCCTGTGTTCTTGCAGGCTGTCTAATGGACACAATGGGGAAAGTCCAAGACCAGAAAGGTGGACATTTGGCAGGTGGGAAGGCAAACTGTGGGGTAAACTGAGGGTCGTAGGGAGCAGCTGGAGGAGGGAGGGCCCAAAGGGGGTGAGGACAAGTTTCCCCCTTGTTCGCAGCCTGCCCCTGAGGGCCCGGGCAGTCTGCAAACAAGCTCGCTTTGTTACAAATGAAATCCAGCGGGGACCCATCAGGGAACAGAATCAAGAGCTTTTGTACCCAAGTACAAAGTGGATTTCATTTGAAATAAAAGTGACATTTCATCAATGGGGTAGGTTGGATAATTTAGCAGATGGTGAGGGGACAGACAGGTGGGTGGTGTCTATAGTAAAATTGAATTAGGGGCATCCAACTAGCTAAGTCAGTAGGACATGTGACTCTCAATCTCAGCGTGGTGAGTTCAAGCCCCACCTTGGGCATGGAGCCTACTTTAAAAAAGGGGGGGGGGTTAAAAAATAGATGGAGCCATACCTCAGACCTGACTCGAGAAATTCCAGAAGCAAAAAAAAAAAAACAAAAAAAAAGTCAATGTGAAAACAAGTTTACATGACGTCTTGAAAGAAACCAGGGCAAATCGTTTGATAATCACATAGTAGGGTAAACCTAAGAATGACATAAATCCCAAGACTGGGTTGATAAGAAAGGTGTCTCCTGAGTCACCCACAAAGTCAGAATCCAGATGACAAACTGGGAAAAACATTTGCAACTCATGGCAATGGGTTAATTTCTCTAATATATAGAGAGCTTTTTAAAACAAACAAAAAGGCGGTTTGGCCCCGCCTGCAGCCCCGGTGTGTGATCCTGGAGACCCAGGATCATCGGGCTCCCTGCATGGAGCCTACTTCTCCCTCTGCCTGTCTCTCTCTCTGTGTCTCTATGAATAAATAAATAAAATCTGTATTTGTTTTTTTTTTAAATAAAATCTTTAAAAAAAAAAAAACAAACAAAAAACCCAATCCAGTGGGAAAATGGCCTTGAGGATTTGACTTAGTGCCCAGAAAAGGAAAAGGGAAGGGGCCACTGAAATTGTGAAGAGATTTTTGCTCAACTTCATAGTAAAAGACAAATTAAAACCATTTTGGCTGGAGAGAAAAGCATTTTCCATCTCAGACAGCCAAAAGTCCAAACCTGGATTGGGAAGGCGTCCCTTACCCTAGCTGGGTAGTGCCACAAGCCCTGCCTCTAAGCGGGACATCAGGCCATATTAAAAGAGGATCACCTTTGACCGAATGATTCTACTTCCAGGAGCCTATCCTACAGATATACTTACACATGTTCAATTCAATGTATCAGAGCTAAAACTGGGAGGCCAGAAACAGCCTACTCGCCTACTCATTCAGGACACAGACTAGTTGAAAGGAACCGTGGCTGACCTACTAACAAGGGAATCTAGAGATTCCTCAGCCACTAAGATAAACTTTCAAGTGAAAAAAATAAAGGCAAAGCGCAAAACTAGCCTAGAATATGCACCAGAAGAGGGTGTTATGCGGATTTGCTCACATATGCATAAAATACGGGAGGGGAATCTGAGAGGACGACCCTGTGGAGGGAGGCAGTAGGAAGAAGACTTCTCTCTGGGGATCTTCAGAATGCTTGGAATTTGAGCCATGTAAAGATACTACTGATTCAAAGGAGAATAAAATTAGGTACACTGGAAAGCAGGTTGCAGAGGGGGGATGAAGTCATGGGGGGCAGGGGGGCTGAGATGAGACTTCTTGTAGCTTTTGGATTTGGAGCTCTGCTGGACGTCTTTGGGGTTAGACCTATGCGAATATTGAGGCCAGACTCCGTTGTTCCGAGGTGGAGACTGAGGCTCCAAGAGGAAGAGGACAGAGCCAATTCCTGCAAACTCACAACTTTTGTCTCTTGTGTGTTTGCTTCAAATACAGAAGAGAGGTGGGCTCACTTAACAAGGAGGGCTAATCTGGGCCAATGCCTGGTGGGTTGGCCTCATGCCTCACTTCTCCCCTCTCCCTCTCTTCTCCCCTCTCCCTCTCTTTCTGGAATTCTCCCTGGGAGGCCTGGAGGCTTGGAACCTGGTTTGGCAACTGCTTGGCTGGGAAGGGGAGCTGGGCCAGCCAGAGAAGGCTTTACGGAAACACAGTTTTGGGGGGTGAACACTTGGCTGCCCAGTGGGCAAGAAGCCAAGGAAGGGGCAGCCCGTTTAGCACCGCCTTCAGCCCGGGGCGTGATCCTGGAGACCCAGGGAATCCCACGTCGGGCTCCCTGGGCTCCCTGCGTGGAGCCTGCTTCTCCCTCTGCCTGTCTCTGCCTGTATGTGTCTTGTGAATAAATAAATCTTTTAAAAAAAGAAAAGTTTAGGAAGATGGCAGCCTACAAACTTTGGAGACATCCTAAATCTCTGGGGGTCAGCCGGCCTCCCACAGAAAACCACAGTATTTCTATTGCTTTAGAGGGAGTGGGGTAAGCCCCACCGTCTGACCCGCCAGCTCCAAGGTTGGTGCGCCCCTCGACATAAGCCACATTGAACATTTCAGCTGCATTCCTGCAGAGGCCGCACGCACGCCCTCTTCCATCCTTACCCTCCTTCACCGTGAGCACCTCCAGGCTCTGGATAGGGCCTGCCTCAAAAATACCTGCCCACACCCCCTAGCCTTTTCTCTGCCCACCTAAGGAAGGGGCTTCACAATTTATCAAGGCCCAAGTACAGGCACAGGCTACCTGTTTGCCCTCTCCCTTCCCTTGTCCATGTGCTTTACCCCCAAGGCCTGGGTCTGTGAGATGCTGCTGTCAACCTCCAGATTCAGGGAATGTGTAGGAAGGACATCTGGTGAATCCCTTCATTTCAGAGGGGGAGAGTGGGGCCTGGAGTGGAGCAGGGCAGTGGCACTCAACTCTTAACCACTCTGGGATCAGGCTCCCTGAAGTGGTGGATACAGGGGAGGCAGATGGAGGCAGGTGTCCCTCCTGAGGCTGGAGGCAACAGTGGGGTCTCTGCAATGAAGGCATGGGTGGGGGGGCCATGACAGAGTGGCAGGCTGGGGAGAGCCTGCACTGCTGGGCTCCCCAGAATAGACCACCTCTTAGAGGCTCCAGTGGCAGGGGCCCAAATCACAGGGCCGGGTGCAGCAGCCTCCTGATGCCCACAGGCTGCTGGGGGATACAGGAAGAGAAACCCCAGCTCACAAGGCCTGGGCCGAAGCAGAGGGGCCTTGGCGTCATCCTGCACTGGGAGGCCGCAGGGAGGGCTTCCCAGGGCATGGCGTGGCGCTCCAAGTGAGCAGGTGGGAGATAGGCAATCCATGGGGAACAGCGCCCACAAGGGGAGGAGCGAGGCCGTCGGGGCCAGCCTTCTCAAAAATAGTGGTTGTGAGGACAGGAGGGTCTTCACCGGCAGAGGACATGGTACCTACCACTGGATGGGATAGCAGGTGGCGTCTGTGCCCCCACCGCCGTCTGTTCCACGCCTCACTTTCAGGTGTTATTTGGAAATAAGTTTCTGCAGCTTTTTGCAAGGTTGCCCTGGGGCAGCCACTGGGGTTTAAGGAAGGGTCAGGCTCTTTAATGGGCACTGGGGCCCGCGCTTTGGAATCAATGGGGCTGCCACAGCATGACTGTGCTGGGTGGCAGGATGTGGCTTGAATGGGATGCAGCAGCACCCTTCCTTGGCATAAGGGGCATTACTGGTTCCAGGGGACTTGGGCGCATGGTGGGCAGACCTAACGAGTGGGTTCCTGACTCACAGATGTCCTGTCTTTCCCATGGATTCCAAGGAGCCACTGCCTTGATGCCCAGCTGGCTTCAGAGCCTGACACTCTCCAGTTTCTTGGGGAGCAGCAGGCCATGCTCAGCTCTCCTGTGGGCTTCCGCCTTCCCAAGCAGAGCAGGAGGTCTCCCTTCGGCCCTGGGAGACCTTTACTGCTCATGGGAGTAGTAGTAAAGGATTCAGTAGACTGAATCCTAACTCTGGGTCCTGGGGGTGAGCGTGGCTGAGTCCTGGGAGGTGGCCAGCCCAGCACTGACACAGCTGGGGAAGCTGGGGTCAGTGTCCTCATCTGTGAAATGAGGGAGTTGGGCTAGTTACTGGTGGAGACCCACGCCCCTGGTTCTGACCATGCGTGGTGCCCATCGATCTGTGAGATAGACACCAAGAGCAGGCCTGCATGCAGCACAGAGGAAAGAGGTTGTGTTGGGAACCAGGGCACAAGGGTCACACAGGAGCTGAGGGGGTTGTGACAAAGGCCAGGGCTGGGGTGGCAGCAGCTGGTGCTCAGATCCATGAAAGAGGCCTCAGCTCACAGACTTTCTGGCTTTTGTAGGAGCCATGTCACCATCTCCCTGGCATGGACACCGGTGCGGGGTTCAACAGCCCTCTCACCGAAGGTGCTGGAAGCAAGATCCTGAGAGATCTTTGTGGAAGAGGAGCACCCCACCCCATCCCCAAAGATGGGCAACAACCTTACAGATTCCCTTGAGCTAACTCTCCTTCCTCTTTCAAAATGTGACCCAATCCTCACTACTGTTCTTCTGGAAATAAATCCTTGCTGCCTAGGCCTCAGTTGACATGGGGTAGAAGGGGAGGGTACCCACCCTTCCTCCAGGACCTAGACCTGAGAAGCAGAGTTCTTAGGCATCTTGACTAGCAAGCTGGTAGGCGAGAGTGGACTACCCCCAGAGCACAAAGTGCCAACCATCACGTGATAGAAAAGAGGGAGGGAGGGCGTGGATCTGTGCGTAAAGTGTCAGATGACTGGGCCCCATAGCCTTGGGGCTGAGTGGTTCTGAAGTCCTCATAATCAGAGGAGAAGTGTGACTTATCCTCTGCTTCAAGCCTGGGATAGGCACCAGGAACTTCCTGCCCCTGCCTGCCAGGTGTTCACGGTGACGCCACAGAGGTGACTCGTGTAGGGATAGTGGGTGTTGTGGGGCTACAGCACTGGCAGGCATCTCAAGGAAGGAATTTGTGGCCTCTGCAGGCCCCAGGCCTCTGTACACACACAAGACAGCCCTTGTCACTGTCCGTGGCTCAAAGGCAGTCCTGTTGTTCCCCACTCCCAATCCCAGAAGGGCAGTAACAGCCTCCAGAGGCTCGGCCCAGACAGCAACCCTTTCCCCTAGAGCCCCTCAGCTTTCAAAAGCAAATTCACTTAAATTCCACATTATTTAAAAAGTCCTCTTCTAAGATAACCTGGCCTACGTAGAGGCTAAGAAACAAAGAGCAAGGGATCTCAAAGGCACAGAGCCAGCAGGAGTCCAGAGGTGAGGCCTCACTTCTCCTGAGAGCCCAGGAATGGGGTTCATGTGGTCGGAAGACCACCCCCCCACCCCCCACCCCCGTGCAAGGAGATGAAATGAACACGACTGACTTATCCCACAGGTCAGGCCGCGCAGGAAGGGTGGAGCTGGTCCTTCCCTTTAGCCAAGACACAGGTGCTGGCCCTGGCTAACTAGGGCCAGCTCCAGGCACATGAATTCCTAGTGCTAGTGGCTGGGTCTCACTTGGAAGGAGCTGCTGCCAGGGCGCATGGAGTGTCTCACACTGCGGGCTACGATTGGATTATAGCCCAAAGGCACCTGCTCTGGGAAGCAGCATGGCAGCTGAGGTCCCCACAGCCCAAGTGTGGGCAGAGAAACTGCCCACTGTCCTAACCTCACCCCCACAAGGGAGGCCCTGCCCTGGGCCGGAGGGATCCTAGTTAGACTCCAGTCACATTTGCCCTTGATACTGATGCTGTTGTTGGCGGTGCCCGCAGGGCCAGGACCTACAATATCCTAGCAGCTACTATCTCACAAGAATGGCAGCAAAACTAAAGGACAGGTGTTGTTGCTGGTAACTGCTGTGGTGGAGACCTGGGTGCCCGAAAATAGCGGAGCCCAGGCACTGATTTGGGGGCAGACAGGGCAGTGTAACCAAGGACTCTGCCTCCTGTGCACCTCCCCATCCCCAACCTGAAAACTGTCCCCAAGTTCCAGAACAAGGGGGCTTTCCAGGTCAAGAAACTAGGGCACCAGCCCAGCAGGGCTTTACCCTACCACACCAGGGGGTAGAGGGGGGAGGCTTTCTCTCCCCAGAGCACCCTTTGCCCATCTGGAAGATGGGAAGAAGGTGGGGCTGATGAAAGGTCCAGCCCCACCTGACCCTCCAACCCCTCAGACCAATCAGACTCATCCCCACCCCTCCCTCCCACTCCTCCCACCAGCCCAGCCCACGTGGTGGCCCTGCCCCTGTTGGCGGGAATGGATTCGACGACTCTGGGTTCCGGCCAAGGGCAGAGTCAGGAACCTGCCCTGGGAGGGCAAATGCTGAGTGGGAAGCTCTGATTTGATTGGAATCTTATTCCTGGGTCTGTGGCCTCGGGCAGGAAGCCAATCAAAGCTGCGGCCTCTGCTGGGGCACAGGAGGGAAAGGCTGGGCAAAGGGACCCTAACAGTAGATGCCGAGGGGCCACCCCTCCCGGCCTCGGTTCCCGGGTCAGCGGCCCGGCCCTGCATCCACTCCTCTGCAAGCCAAGGAAGCCCGAGGCACTTGCGGCCTCCAAACCGTTTATTGGTCCCGCCTCGGAGGTGGGGTCGCTGGGGGGGGGGGGGGGCGGGGCGGACACAAGGCTGCGGGGAGCGGGGCCTGACGCATGCGGGTCCGGCGGGCGTGGCGCTCAGGCGAAAGTGGAGCCGTTCCAGCCCACGTTGGCCGCGTTCATGTCGTAGTAGTTGATGTAGATCCTGCGGGGCGTGGAGGCGGGGCTCAGCGGGCAGCGTCCTGGCCGGCGCGGGCCCGCGCGCCCCCCCCGCCCCTCCCGCCGGGGCGCCCCCGCCCCCCCGCGCCCCCCGCCGCCCCGCGCACCTATCCGGGCTGACGCGCAGGCGCTCGGCCAGGAGGCCGCACAGCAGCTTGCTGTAGGCGCGGTTCTGCGCGCCTCCGATCTTGCCGATGCTGTGCAGGCTGCAGAGCGCGCACGGCTCGTTGGAGCCGCCGAAGGCCATGAGCTGGTCCGGGACCACGTGCACCGCGATGTACTGCGGGGACACGGGGTGCGGTCAGGCGGCCCGGGCAGCTCGCCGGGCCTTCCCCGCCCAGGGCCTCAGCCCGGGTCGCCTCCCCGCCCCCCAGCCCGGACCCCCTCGTCCGCCCGGCAGCCCCCCCGTGCTCCCTCCCGCAGACCTGCGCCGGCTTGCCGGTGGCCTGCGCCAGCTGCTGAGTGAGCTCGGAAAGGAGCCCGTCCGGCACGGAGGCGCGGGGGACGTTGGTGTTCACCACGAACATCGGCATCCTGGCGGACGAACGGCGGGGACCCGGCCCGGGAACCGACGGACGCGCGCGCGGCTGCAGCCCGGGAACCTGCGCTACGTGACCGCCGCGCCGTGCCGCCCCCTTGCGCGCAGCGGCCCCGCCTCCCGTGACGCCGCCGCCGGCGAAGGCCCCGCCCCCGCGCGACCTCCAGCCCCGCCCGGTGACGTCACCGCCCGTCGAGGCCCCGCCCCGCCCCGCGCGCCCGCGGCTGCCTCCCGCTGGTGACGTCAGCGCCCGCGGCTTCTTCGCCTTCTTGGCGGGATCTGCGTTTCTTTAGTTTCTTTGTTAGTCCTTTGTTTGGTCACTGATGTTCAGGGACGTGTGTGTGCCAGGCATTGGGGGTACAGCGGTCCCCTGGGCACGTGACCCCTTACCCCCCAGGAGTCCAGAGCTGGGAAAGCGGGTGAAGTTGCAGCCCGTTCCGCCGCACGCCTGGAAGCTTCGCATGTCCGGGGCTGCGTGGCCCCCAAGGCTACGGTCCTAGGTGTGTGAGTGTGAGAGAGAGATGGGGCGAGGGCGTCGTGATGCAGGTAGAAGGGGGGCAGGCACGGCAGAGCCGGAGTCCCCATCCAGGTGCCCTCCCTGCACCCTTGCTCTTTAAGGTGAGTGAAGGTGCTAGGAGACCCCAAGGGGAGGGGCAGGGACTAAGAGGTGACGCTCAGACAGTGCTCCATAGGCTAGAGGCGGTCAGCAGCTGTGTCTTGAAGCCACCCCCAAGTTCCTAATCCCCTGAGCAACTCTTCTGCAGGTCCAGGAACTTTAGTCTTCAAGGAAGCCCCGCCCTAGTAACATCCTGTAGGGATGCCCTTTCTGAGAGCCCTCAGAGAATTCTTTGTCTCTTCCACTAATGGTTAGCTCAGGGGGCATCTGGTGGGTGGCAAGCATACAAGAGACGTAGACTAAATACTGGGTGAATGAAGATAGCCGTGACATGACAGGAAGAGGACAGAGCAGTGGCTGGATTGGGGCCCTGGCCGCACCTGCAGGCCTTGCCATCACTGGGCAGAAGGGCTTGTGGCTAAGAGGCCACCCACTCCCACTCTGAGGAGCCCCGCTGGTCAGGCTGCTGCTGTGCTGGGGGACGGATCTCTCTTAGGTGCTGGAAGGGGTCCATTGGGTTTGGCTGAGTCCTCAGAGCTCTCCTTGGCATTTGGCAGGTGCTATCTGGTTAAGGTGGCACAGCACACACTGGCCTTGACGATGGCCATGTGATACAGCAAGGACACTGGTGCCTGTGGGACCAGCCAGCATCCAATCAAGTAGGTCCCATGGCCTGGTTGTGCAAATAGCCTGCAAGTGTTTGTTCCTCCAGCTGGGACCCAGGCTTCATCCTTCCTCACTCTCATACCTTGCGCCCAGGGCTCTTACCACAGATGGACTGATGCACTCCACGTCTCTAGCGCTGGGCCCTCCTCAGAGCTCAGTAGCTAATTCGGCACTTCCTGCTCCCTGTGTCCAAATCCAAGTACGTGACTTTTCCTCCCGCACCTGTTGGCCTGCCAGTGAAATGGGTTTCCCTCCACTGTCACCGTCCTCCTCCTCTGCTCCCCCCCCCACCATCCTAGCACCCCCCCACACACACCTTAGTTTAAGTTAGCTGGCTTCACCTTTGGCCTGGCCCTGGTGGGCTGCTCTTCCTAGGGGAGGAGTCTATTTCCCTGCCCCCTGGCAGCCGATCTGGCCATATGATTTGCCTTGCCCAGTGAAATAAGAACAGAAGTGGCAGGAGTGACTCCAGGCAGAAGATTCAAGAGCCAGGACCTGGTTCTTTGAGATGGTGGAAGCGTGACAAGATGGATTCGCACCAGCAAACGCTGGCGATGTCCCCGTAGGTGAGCCACTGCCTTTCAGGTTGTTACTGTAGCATAGAGCAGTCTTCCCTGATCCGGGCAGCCTCTGCGCTATTTACCATTTGCTCTGACCCTTCCCCATAGCATTCAGTGCCATCTTTCTAGAAAGGCACCTGAGGAGGTGATATCATTCCCCATCCCACCCCTTACTAGCTTGGACACTAGACTAACCTGAGACTCCCGTTTCCCTACGTGTAATTTGAGGATGCTAGTAGTGTCCACCTTACAGAGAAGTATTCTGAGGACTGAGTGGCCTAAATACTGGTAATTGTCCCCGCTGATACTAGAGGTAGTGCTGTCACGATGCCCTGGGTAAGCTGGTCCCCGCCCCACATCTTGCACCATCCTCCTGAGTCTGCGTGCTGTCTTTCAGTACCATGCTCCTAGCTCTTGGCTCCCAGGTTGGTCCTAAAATGTGGTATGCATTCACTTCCCTTCATCTGCCTCAGTTCCTCAGGAAAGTCCCAGAGCTGCTGGCTGTCGTGTGGTCCTATAATATGCCCACCACCTCTCCTGTCCTTCGAGGCTATAACCACATTTCTGTTTGTGAGTTAGTGTTTTCTCGCTAGGTGGTAGGCTCCATGAGAGAGGTGACTGTCTCTTTTTGGCTCTTGCTGTGTGCTCACCTTCTGACTTGTTACCTCAGTGGTAAGCAGAGGGCCTCCAAAGATGTCCCCGCTCCAATCCCTGGAATATGTGAATATGTTACGTTACGTGACAAAAGGCACTACACGGGTGTAATTAAGAATTACAGACCTTAAGATAGGGGGATCATCATGGATTATCTGGGTGGTCCCAGTGTAATCACACAAGCCCTTAAAAGGAGAGAATTTTCTCCACTAGACTCGGTGAGATGCGGCAGAAGGAAAAGTCAGACTTGAAGCAGGAGGAGGACTCAATGTGCCATCATTACTGGCTCTGAAGATAAAGGGGGCCAGGAGCCTCAGTCGTACAACCACAAGGAACTGAATTCTGCTAACAACCTTAATGAACTTGGAGGTGGGTTCTTCCCTAGTTGACTTAGAGACGCTTTGACTTTGGCTGTGCAAGAGCCTAAGCGGAAGACTCAGTCACTTGGTGCTGGACTTCTGACCCAAAGAAACTGTGAGATAATAAATCGGTTTTGTTTTAAGCTGCTAAATTTGTGGTAATTTGTTCTAGGAGCAAGAGAAAGGTAATACACTTGGCTTCAATAGGGGCTCGATAATTCTGTGCTGAACAGCCAGATACATGCCCCGGGAGGTGTTGGCAGGCATGGTGGCTGACTTGTCTGGGAGCTTCACCCCATTCGTTCTCACTGTAGGAATCTCCATTCTGTCTGATTAGAACATTCGCTGCCCCTGGCAACCAGGTATGGCCACAGGAACTCACACAATGTATGGGGTTTGTGGGGAGGCAGCTGCCTTGTTGATGGAGGCACAACCCTGCCTCCTTCCTCCTGCCCCCGCCCTGGAATTTGGACATGACCCTCAGTTGTGCAGCAACTGTCAGGCAGCCATGAGCTGGAAAAACCCAAGCCAAGGAGCTGGGAGTGGCAGCCCAGAGGAGCCCAGGGCTCTAACAGCTCTGCCCAGCCCCTTCGGCTGACTTCCAGTTACAATAGAACAAGCAGCTCCTCGTTCAAAGCACAGCATGTCAGGATCTGTGTCATCCGCGGTCCCAGTGCAAGTCGTGGCTGCTCTAGAGGACTTCCTGAGTGTCACGTCCGGTGGCACGGCAGGCGTTCTTACCACAAGCATCCTTGCTGCAAGTATTTTTGTGGCAAATATTTTTGCCACATAACTGTCTATAAGGCAGTGTTGCCATAGAAGATAAAATCAAGTGGCGCCTGGGTGGCTCAGTGGTTAAGCATCTGCCTTTGGCTCAGGGCCTGATCCCAGGGTCCTGGGATCGAGTCCCACATCAGGCTCCCCGCAGGGCGCATGCTTCTCCTTCTGCCTAGGTCTCTGTCTCCCTCTCTGTGTGTGTTTCTCACGAATAAATAGAATTTTTTTTTTAAAAAGGATAAAATCAAGAAGGAGAATTTAATAAAAAGGACACAATGAAACATGAAAAACAAAATTACCCAAACTGAGAAAAAATATTTGAATACATTTGAAACGTGTGGATTCTGTGCAAATAACTTGATTTTATTTTGTGGACTGTACCTATGCACTTGTTTTCAAAATCTAGTATTATGCATTTTGGGGGTCTTTTTTTGGGGGGGGGGGTCTTTTTAAATTCATCTTGTATCACCTTTCTTTCCTTTTTTTTTTTTTTGCTATTAAGAGAGGTATCTGTTCCCAAAGACTAGGATACATATATTTTTTAAAGATTTATTTGAGAGACAAAATGGGAGGGGGGTTGGCAGCAGAGGGAGAGGGAGAAGGAGAGAATCTCAAGCTGACTCTGCACTGAGCACAGAGCCCAATGCAGGGCCCAATCTCACGACCCTCAGATCACAACCTGAGCCGAAACCAAGAGTTGGATGCTCAACTGACTGTGCCACCCAGGTGTCCCTAGGATGCATCCTTGTAACTGAGCTTTGTATTACATTGTGAAAGCTTTTTTTTTTTTTTTTTTTTAATATTTATTCATGAGAGAGAGAGAGGCAGAGACACAGGCAGAGGGAGAAGGCGGCTCCATGCAGGGAGCCCGATGTGGGACTCGATCCTGGGTCTCCAGGTTCACATCCTGGGCTGAAGGCGGCGCTAAACTGCTGGGCCACCGGGGCTGCCCATGAAAGCTTCTTTTAAAACTTTTCATTTTAATTTCAGTGTAGCTAGCATAAATGTTTATTAGTTTCAAGTGTACAATAGAACGTTTTGACACTTCCATACAATATGCCTTGCTCATCCCAAGTGCGCTCCTTAATCCCTATCCCCTATCTCACCCATCCCCCACCCACCTCCCGTACTGGTAACCATCAGTTTGTTCTCTATAGTTAGGACTCTGTTTCTTGGTTTCTCTCTTTTTCCCCTCCATTCACTCATTTGTTTCTTAAATTCCACATATGAGTGAAATCCTATGGTATTTGTCTTTCTCTGACTTATTTACTTTAGCACAATACCCTCTAGGTCCATCCACATTGTTGCAAATAGCAAGATTTCATTCTTTCTGATGGCTGAGTGATATTCTGTTGTATACGTCCACCACATCTTCTTTATCCATTCATCCGTTGATGGACTTGGGCTGCTTCTACAATTTGGCTATTGTAGATAATGCTGCTATAAACGTAGGGGTGCATGTATCCCTTTGAATTAGTGTTTTTGTATTTTTGGGGTAAATACCCAGTAGTGTGATTAATGGGATCGTAGGGTAGTTCTATTTTTATTTTATCTTAGTTTAGTTTTGTTTTGTTTTACATCATGAAAGGTCCTACACTGTTGTTTGTTCTTGGCATATTGTCACCTATCCATTGATAGATGCTCTGTAGTTCTGTGGGAAATGTTGGTTCAATAACCCTGCACCACTGTATAGACCATTATGAGGGCTAGGATTTATATAATACACAAATGGGACACCTGGGTGGCTCAGCAGTTGAGCATCTGCCTTCGGCTCAGGGTGTGATCCTGGAGTCCCAGGATCGAGTCCCACATCGGGTTTCCTGCAGGGAGCCTGCTTCTCTCTCTCCCTATGTCTCTGCCTCTCTGTGTGTGTGTCTTTCATGCATAAATCTTTTTTTTAAGATTTATTTATTTATGCATGATAGACATAGAGAGAGAGAGAGAGAGAGAGGCAGAGACACAGGAGGAAAGAGAAGCAGGCCCCATGCCGGGAGCCTGACGTGGAACTCGATCCCGGGACTCCAGGATCGCGCCCTGGGCCAAAGGCAGGCGCTAAGCCACTGAGTCACCCAGGGATCCCCAAATAAATAAAATCTTTAAAAAATATATACAAATGGGAGTACTGTGTCGATGGAGAATTGAACCTAAACTGTCAACCAGTTGATGAAACCAAAGAACTCAACCAGTTATTTATTTTTTTTATCTTTTATGGCAAAACTGTCTCACAGCCAATTGGTTATACAGCAAAACACTTGTAGCAAAGATGCTTATAGGAGAACCACCTAGAACTGTCCAGTGGGAAAGCGCTGCTGGACACAGAGGTGGGAAGGAAGGAAACCTCCCAATGGAGGGAAAAGCCAGCTGGATAAGGGGGACTATGGCTCACAGGAGCACCCAGCAGACCCTGAAAGCCAGGGACATCTTTGTGGACAGGATCCGAGTTACCCAAGCTGGAAGGAGGGTATGGGAGCAGAGAGGCCTGCTGGCATCCCACTGCGGGGCTACCTGCTTGTCCCCTTGAGGCCTCTCCCCCACTGGCAGCCCGTGTCCATGGGCAGTCCGCCCTTGTACTGGCTCCCACCAGCTGGGTCTCCCTCGGCACCCCTCCCCAGGCCACACAAGCCTTGACACCCCTATAGCAAAAACTCAGGCAGCCCAGAGCCCTCGACCATCCCTGAACTCACCAGTCCCCTGTCCTTGTTCATTGAATGTGGTAAATTTGCAGCACAGACAAGCAAAGACCATTCTCCTTCCTTCCATAGTGGAAAAACGCCTGGGGTGTCATCACTCCCACTGGTGATCAGATGTACCTAAAGGTACAGGATTACAAAGAGGGGTGTCTGCCAAGAGACCACCACATTACTAAGGAAGGGCCGGGGCGTGGTGGGGAGCCAACAGTCACGGCCAGCTAACCCCCACAGGCCCCTGAGATGTGGTTCAGAGCAGGTGATCTGGACACAGTCACTTACAGGCTCAGAGCCTCAGTTTCAGAATGAGGAGGGGGCTTCAGGTGGCAATTCCTTTCCCATAGACTTGTGTGAAGGTTAAAGGAGCTGAAAGGACAAAGTACAAAGTCCCTGACTTATAGCAGGTGCTCAGTAAATGCTACCAGGACTTACTGTATTGCAACTAAATGTCCCAGAGCAGGGAATGAGCTAATAGGCCTGAACCCCCAAAGGTGGGCATGCAAAGAGAGGGCGACTGAGCTTTCCTTCCCTGGCGTCCAGGTCCTGTCCCCTCACAGGATCCCCTCTTCACAGGATCCCCTCAAAGCCAAGGCCAGGCTTTTCAGGAGCCCCCAGGACACTGGCCTGCTCCTCCCGCTGCACTGGGGGTGACCGTGATGCAGCCCCACTCAGACCCACATCACGGAGACCTCATAGCTGCCTGTCCCCAAGGTGGTGTCCTTCTGGGAAAGCCTCGCCTCCCAGAGGGGGGCATAAGCCTGCACCTTGGTGGGGTGGGCACTTCAGAGTGTGGGGCCACTGGTCACTGGAGTGTCAGGGGAGGAGACCATTGGAGGGTCCCTATGATCTCAGGCTAAATTCCCCACCTGGCCTTCCAGGCTCCCCACCTCACCTCAGAGCACTTCTCCCCCAGGGATGCCGGGCTTCCCCTCCTGCACCTCTACTCTGTCCAAGAGCTTTCCTGCCTCCATCCAGCAGCACCAGTGGCCCCCAGGAAGCCTTCCTGACATCTCCAGCTGGAAACCCATCCATCTCTAGGCCTCATTACCTGAGCCTCTGTGGATGCATCTTCATGGTCTGCCTCCAAAGAAAGCTGTGTGGGGTGTGTATGTATGTGTGTGTGTGTGTGTTTGCATGTGTGTGTGTGTGTTTGTCTGCAGAACGTTGGCATCTACCCCTGGGATTTTGCTCCATGGCCAGAGCCTTGGTTATGGGACCTGGGCTCCACCTCAGCATCCTTGTCTTTCTTTGGGTATCTGGTTCTCCTTTATCTTTGATTCCCTGCTGCCTATGGAATGGAGCCAGGGAACCCATGGTGTAAGACTCTGACCTCCTGCAGGCTTTGCAGTGAAGGGCCACATAGTGGGCTCCTCCCCGCCTGCCCTCGCGGAGACTGAGATGTGGCCCCTTGGCCTCCTTGGCCTCCAGGTCCTGCTGCCAGTTCTGGCCCCACCCTGCGCCCCAGCTCAAGCCCCGGTACATCACAAATCCATAGTGTCTCCTGGGACCCTTCAGGTGGCCTATGGACCTCCTCCACGGAATGGGGTGAGGTAGCCAAACAGCCAGGGCAGGGGGAGCAACATCGTGCAGTGGTCAAGACCACCCAGGTCAGTCCTGGCCCACCACCTGGTGATATGGCCTTGGACCTTAGACAAGCCGCTGCCTTCATGTGCCTCCCCTTCTCCTGTGTAAAACAATGATAATAACAAGTACTGGTTTCTGGGGCTCCTGGGTGGTTCAGTTGGTTAAGGATCCCAGGGCTGAGAAGATGGTTGAGGTCATCACCATTGATTTCAACCCTTTTCTCACACCATACACAAAAATTAACATGGGACCCCTGGGTGGCTCAGTGGTTGTCTGCCTTTGGCCCAGGGCGTGATCCTGGAGTCCTGGGATGGAGTCCCACATCAGGCTCCCCATAGAGAGCCTGCTTCTCTCTCTGCCTGTGTCTCTGCCTCTCTGTCTGTGTCTCTCATGAATAAATAAAATCTTTAAGAAAAAAATTAAGAGAAAACTGATAACATAAATGTAAAAGTTAAAACTATCAAACATTTAGAAGGAAATCTTTGCAATGTTGAGACAGATAAAGAGGACACAAAAAGCATTAATCACATGAGATAAAATTGATAAATTGGGCTTCATCAAATTAAAGATTTCTGCTCTAAGACAATTTTTTAAAGATTCTTATTCATTAAAAAAAAAAAAAGATTCTTATTCATGAGAGACACAGAGGCAGAGACACAGGCAGAGGGAGAAGCAGGCTCCATGCAGGGAGCCCGATGTGGGACTTGATCCCGGAACCCTGGGACTACACCCTGAGCCAAAGGCAGACGCTCAACCCCTGAGCACCCAGGTGTCCCGAAAGACAATTTTTAAAGGATTTTATTCATTTATTTGACAAAGCACAGGCAGTGGGGAGGAGCAGAGGGAGAAGGAGAAGCAGGCTCCTCGCTGAACTGGGAGCTTGATGTGGGGCCTGAGATCATGACCTGTACCAAAGTCAGATGCTTAACCAACTGAGCCACTCAGGAGCTCCTGGAAAAATTTCTTCTATACTTTTGTTTGTCTTCTATAGTTAGACATACATTCAATATTTTTATTTTTATTTTTTGGTGGGTAGCAAAGCAAGGTCTATTGAGCAATAGTAAAGTTTATTGAATGATGGAGTACAAAGCTCCCAAAGAGGGGACCCAAGCAGGTTGCCCTTAAAAGCTTTTATTTTTAAGTAATCGCTACACTCAACATGAGGTTTGAACTCATGACCCCAAGATCAAGAGTCACACACTCTAACAACTGAGCCAGCCAGGTGCCCCTAAACATACATTTGCTGTTAAACTCAGTAATTCATTTACCCAAAAGAAATGAAAACATTCTTCTACACAACAACTTGTACAGAAATGTTTATAGCAGTTTTATTCATGATGGCCAAGATTCAGAAACAACCCAAAATGTCCATCAACAGGTAAATGGTAAACAAATTATAATACATCCATGCAGTGGAATACTGCTCAGCAACACAAAGAATATATACTAATACATGTGACAACATGCAGGAATCCCAAAAACTTTATTTGGAGCAAACACAGACACAAATGCATATATAAAGTATAGAATTATATCAAACTCTATAAAGAGCAAATGTGACCTATGGGGGCAGATGGCAGGTTAGTGGTTGCCTAGGGCTGCAGGTGGGGGCCTACTGATTGCAAAGGGGTACGAGGCAGCTTTTGGGGTGATGTGAATGTTCTACTTCGATTGTGGTGGTGGTGGTTTCATGGGCATATACATCTGCCAAAACTCATCAAATACACACACACACACACACACACACACACACACACACACATCTAGAGGTCAGGGGAGGGGAAAACCAGAGGGAGAGGGAGAGTGAGAATCCCAAGTAGGCTTCATGCCCAGTGTGGAGCCTGACATGGGGTTTGATCTTACCACCCTGAGATCATGACCTGAGCCAAAATCAAGAGCAGGGCACTTAACTGACTGAGCCACCCGGGTGCCCAAAGAGTGTTTTTTAAAGTAATCTCTATATTCAACACTGCTCTCAAACCCACAATGTTGAGTCTCATGCTATATCGACTGAGCCAGCCAGGTGCCCCCAGAAAATTTTTTTCAGACCATCCTCCTCAAACTAAGTGAGGCTCCCTAGTATGCACACACTTCATAATCTGTATTTTCTCCTATAGCATTTCCTAGAGTTTGTGATTATTTTTATTGGTTTCCTGTTAATTGCCTCTAGACAGGGCACCAGCAGGTCCTGATCCTGTCTCTCTGGCTCACCACAGATTGCTAAGCACCTGGCACCAAGCGTGCATGCAGTAGGTGCTTAATAAGCACTCATTAAACAAATGAATGCAATAATTAGGGAATGTAGAGGGCCAGGACCCTCAGCAGGAAGCAAAGGAGAGAGCAACAGGTGGCTCTGGGCCCCCACTGTACCTATAGAGCTACAGCTCTGTGGACAGGATGACTTCTGGGCCCGACCAGTCAGGGCCCTGGTTCTGCTTAAGGAAGTCAGCTTCCTTAAGTCTGTCCAATTCCTCGGAGATCTCCAGGAAGCTCTTGCCTTTGGTCTCGGGGAGGAAGAAGGCAGTATAGATGGCTCCACAAACACAGACACCAAGGAAAGGCACATAGAAAAAGTGGGACAAGCCCTCCTGCGGGTGAAAAGAGAGACCCGAAGCCCTGGTGTGGCCCCATTCAGCCACCAGACAGAAGGCCTCATGACAGGCGGTGATGAGGGATTTGTCCCTCTTGGTTCAGATGAGTCCTAACCCCACCAGCCTCAGTCTCCCTGGATAGAGACCTCCCACTGGGACTCTCCTGCTGACAGAGATGAAATCTAAGGCCAGGGCCCCATGAGGGGTGGGGGCGGCGGGGCAGGCCTACCATGATGAACGGAAACCCCAGCCCGACCAGGAAGAGCAAGATCCACATGAGCACTCCACAGACCATATAGGCAGCAGGCCGGGACTTCTGGTCAAACAGCTCCGTGGCCAGGATCCCTGTCACTCCGGCTAGGAGGAGGAGCAGGGACAGGGGGCTGCCAGCTGGGCCCACCTGCCCAGCCTTTCCCTCACCTTGTCCTTGACATGGGAGTGGAGATCCCCCCTCCTCCTCCTCCCGCCATTCCCTCCCAGAAGCCTTGGTACAGGTAGGCAGGGTGGAGGGCATGCAGGTGACACGGCATTCACAGCCACCCACCATGCACGCAGACATTCATGCTCCTTCCACAAAGCTCAAAGCCTCTTGGGCCCACTCACCGGGGCCAATGCCAAAGCTGAGGATGAAGGCAAAGATGCAGGACATGGCCAGGTAGGGCATCCAGGGGACAGAGCTCTGTAGTAAAGGGAACTCTCATGTCCATGGAGAGAGATGGACATCAGGCCGCCCCAAGCCGCAACCGTCGTGTCCAGCCCCGCTACCTGCAGGCACAGGGCCACGGTGAAGATACTTCCCCAGCAGGTCATCAGGGAGTAGCCGGCTATCAGCAGCACGCGGCGGCCCACCCTCTCGATCAGCACACACTGCAAAGGAAAGGAGCTCTGGTGACCGGCAGGGACTGGAGCCACTGCCCCTGTTAGAGGTGAGCAGTGGGTTGCTGGTGGTGGGTGGGAGGGGGCAGTTAGGAGCAGCTGATTGCTTCAGGAGATTAAGGCATTATTAATTAGGTCAGTCCTTTGGTCATCTGCAAATGGTGTGGGGTTTTTAAAAGATTTTAGAGACACACAGAGAGAGGCAGAGACACAGGCAGAGGGAGAAGCAGGCTCCACGCAGGGAGCCCGATGCGGGACTCGATGCGGGACTCGATCCCGGGTCTCCAGGGTCAGGCCCTGGGCCGAAGGCAGGCGCTCAACCGCTGAGCCACCCAGGCGTCCCTTCAAATGGTGTTTTAAGTGCACGGTCAACAGTTGGTGCTCAATAAATGTTGGCTAACTCGCCCCATTGGAGCACAGTGACCTGGAGCGGAAAAGCGCTCAGGACCCCAGGCCCCGCCGCCCGCCGCAGGGCTGCTGGGGGTCACCCGGAGCGCGGCGACTCACCGACACGCAGGCCGCCAGCAGCTCGCAGCTCCCGGTGCCCACGACGGCGTACTGGACCTCCGCGTCGGGGACGCCGGCCCCCCGGAACACCGACGAGGCGACCGCGTACACCTGGGGAGGGCGGGCGGAGGCGAGGGCCGGGCTGCGGCTGCCTGCGCTCGGCAGCGGCCCGGGGCGGGGACGCGGGGCTCACCGAGTCGTTCCCGCACAGCTCCAAGGCGCCGCCCAGCACGGCCAGGCTGGTCACCTGCCTCCGCAGCCCGCGGTCCTGCAGCAGCTCCCACGGGCGCCGCGCTCGCTGGCCCCGGCAGGCGGCTCGCTCCTCGTCCAGCTCCGAGAGCTCCTGCGCCACGTCGGCGGTGCCCCGCAGCCGCTGCAGGGCTGGGGGTGCGGGTAGGAGGGCGCTGGGCCTCACTCAGCCCTCTGCGGCCCTCCGCAGTGAGCCCCCACCCCAGCGCCCTTCACCCCCGCGCTGGGCACCCCCCCCCCCCCATCGGAGGGGCATCGCCGTCCCGCCCCTGTCATTTCAGGGCATCAGGGACCAGAAAAGGCTGTAGGAGCTCGGGCTCCTGCGGATACATCAGAAGGGACGCCACCGTGGCAGATGGCCATGACCCAGCAACGGCCCCAGTCCTCCCCCCTTCCCCTAGCCGGGCCCTCTGCTAGGGGATCTGTGCAGCTTCCTGCACCCAAGGGGCAAGGTATGGATCATGTGACTGGCTCCGGTCTGTACGATGAGGCTGTAGGGAGGGTATGAATTTTCAGCCCAAGCCTTAAGAGGCCTTGCTCATTTATTTCTTCTTGTTCTTCTCCCATCACAAAAGGGTGATGGGCGGGGCTGGCTCACTGATCCCAGGAATTGCAGAGATGGCAGGGCAGGGACCCTCCTAAATTAGCCAGCGCCCGTCCGATCTGCATGAGCCACCAAGAGCAGCAAGGTCACCAGCCAGGCACAGTCGACCTCAGCCAACCCCTGGGAACTCAAGAGTGATTGAGTTCAAAATCAAAAAAGCAATCAAAAAAGTGATTGCTTTTTTGTTTGCCACTGAGATATGATTATTAGGCAGCAACAGAAAACTGAGGAATTAACAGGTACCAGGAGGGGGTGCTACCTACCTACTAGGACCTGGAATCTACCCTACTGATTTCAAGACCAGGCAGGGAAGGTGAGGGGGCTGGAAAACTGGAAGCCTGGGTATGTAGGGCAGTAGTGGGGAAGAAAGAAAACAGACCTCGTGAACTTCTGGGTAAGAGGGAAGAGATCTTTGCGTGGTGAAAGCATGAATTGGTTGTTTTTAGCTGAGTATTCTAAGCTTACTATCAGAAAAAAAAAAAAAAGGTGCTCAAAAAGACCTTGAGAGGGAATAAGATTTTTTTTTTTTTTTTGGAATAAGATTTAATTCAATTTAACTCCTTCTAGAATTCACTAGATTGGTTTAATATAAAGCAAAAAGAAACAATAAACTTGTTTCTCCTCTGAGCCCCTCCAATTAGCAAAAAGAGTCCCCTATTAAGCTACAGTCTGAAAGCCAGGATCAAATCCAGAGCACTGCCAGGGAGCTATGGACTCAGGTAACAATGACATTAAGGGTGTGGCTTAGTTGGGATCCCTGGGTGGCTCAGCAGTTTAGCGTCTGCCCTCAGCCCAGGGCGTGATCCTGGAGACCCAGGATGGAGTCCCTGCATGGAGCCTGCTTCTCCCTCTGCCTGTGTCTCTCCTTCTCTCTGTGTCTCTCAAGAATAAATAAATAAAATCTTAAAAAAAAAAAAAAAAGTGTGGCTTAGTGCAGTGCCTCATGAATCCTCATGGCTGGAAAAAGGGTCACTGGGGGGCTTTAGGGTGATGGACCCCTGCAGCCTGACATGCCCCCAATTTCAGTAATTTGGTCTCAGAGAGAAGCAGGTCTGAAAAAGACTTGTGGGTGTGGCTTTTTGGCAAATCAAATTCGTAGAAAAATCACATTGTTTTTGAGAAAATTATATTGACAAAAGCTCTGCCAGCCTGGATGAAAAGGGACCAAGACAATTTGAAATGTAAAGATTTCTGTGCCCCAACTTTTTTTTTTTCTAAAGATTTTACTTATTTATTTGAGAGAGTATGAGCACAAACAGGAGGAGGGGCAGAGGAGAGAGAAGGAGAAGCGGACTTCCCACTGAGCAGGGGGATTGGTGCGGGCTCGATCCCAGGCCCCTGAGATCATAACCAGAGCAGAAGGCAGATGCTTAACTGACCAAGCCACACAGGAACTCCGATGCCCCAGCTCTCTGTGGGCACACTTGCAATGCCCTCTTCAGAAGGTGTCAAGGAAGGATATCTCAGAGGGCAAAAGCCAGAACCTGGGGAAACCATGGCCTGGGGAGCCCCTCCCAGGGGGCAGAGCCAGGACTTGATCAAGGAACATTCCGGGCCCCTAGAGCAGGGAAATCTGGCAGCATTTTTCCAGGAGCACTTCAGCGTTAAGGACTGGTGACTGCTTTCTGTTCCCTCAACCCCTCCTCTTTTAAAATGAGGGTTAGTTCAGGTTACCCTGTCCTACTTCCACCATCTTGTGTTGAGTTCAGAGGGGCAGGAGATCTGTGTGTTTAGCTCCTAGGTCTTTGGATCAAGAGGAGGCAACATAGAGACTTGATGTGATCCTAAGATCCTGGACTGCAAGACTGATGCCATGATTGGATGAGACTGTGGGGCCCCGGTGACATTGAACTTGTTTTGCACAGGCAAGGGGTATCAATAATAGCTGTGGCCGTGATGGTAAGCTGAGAAGGTGCATGAGCGGGCCCTGGTCCTCACCCTTCTCTAGATCAACACCCCTTGCCATGTGAGAGGATATGCCATTCGTTTTCCCTTCCCTTGACTTTGGGTTCAGCAACATGGCTGGTGGGATGTTCATGGGCACAGGGGACCACAGTTTTGCAAAGTGCTTGTGCAATTGGATCTGCTTTCTTGTGCCAAAAGAACATCCCTGGTCTAGCCCATTGGTACCAAGAGTGAGAGGAGAGGCAAGTGCCGCAGAACTTAATTGCTCCAGCCCAGACCAGCCTGAACTGGCTGACTGGCTGATTCCCAGACTTATGAGCCATTCCAGCTGAGATCAGCAGTCATGAAGCGAGCCCAGCAAGTAAATGAGTAGAAGCCATAGAGGATTATTGGTTTAAGCCTGAGATTTTGATGTTCTTGGACATCATTATCTGGCCATTGCTAATAAATCAGCCTATCAGCACCCAGGTGGCATTGGGCCCATGAAGCCTTATGCGGTGTTTCATCTTGCATATGTGGTAGAGGGGAGGGCTCTTTCCTGGCACCATCCTGCAGTTCCTAGAGGTCAGGGACTGACCCACGGCCTATCCCACTGCCTTGGCACTTAGGATAGCCCCTTGGTAAAGAGTTGCTTTTTTAAAGAATTTTTAAAGATTTTATTTATTAGAGAAAGAGCACGGGCAGGGGGAGGGGCAGAGGGAAGGAGGGAGGGGGAGAGAGAGAGAGAAAGAGAGAAGCAGACTCCTCGCTGAGCACAGAGCCCAATGCAGGGTCGATCCCAGGACCCTCAGATCATGACCTGAGCCAAAGTCAGACACTTAACTAGCTGAGTCACCCAGGCACCCCGGTAAAGAGTTTTGAAGAGATGGATGGATGGCACAAAAGTGAGGGACAGCTTTTCCCTGATAAATGAAACCCAAGAAATGGAGATTCACATGCTCTGGAGGGATGTGCCCCTAGATCAAGGGTGGTCTGGGGACCCAAGGTCAGGGACTTACCTGCCAGGCAGGCCTCAGTGTCTCCACAGTCAATGAGGAGGTAGCGTGGGCTCTCAGGGAGCAGAGGGAGGGAGGCAAGTTGGAGCACTCCAGGCACTAGACAGCTGGCCAGCAGCAGGGGCCAGGCCCATGGGTCACCCAGGACCTCCCTGGGGAGGCAGAAGAGAGGCCAGACCAGGTGCTTCCTTGTCAGAGCCCTCCCCACTTGCCCTGAAATCCCCTCACTCCCCCCCCCCCCCCCCCCCCCCCCCCCCCCCCCCCCGCCACGCCTGTCCCCTGCCTGCTTGCCCTCCTGAGGGTAGAAAACCTGTATTGCTCTCTGGTTCGTCCTTTCCTTTCCTTTCCTTTCCTTTCTTTCCTTTCTCTTTCCCTCCCTCCCTCCCTCCCTCCCTCCCTCCCTCCCTCCCTTCCTCCTTCCTTCCTTCCTTCCTTCCTTCCTTCCTTCCCTTTTTAAAAGATTTTATTTCTTTATTTGACAGAGAGGGCACAAGCAGGGGGAGCAGCAGCCAGAGGGAGAGGGAGAAGCAGGCTTCCTGTAGAGCAGGGAACCCCATGCAGGGCTTCATCCCAGGACCCTGGGATCATGACCTGAGCCAAGGCAGACACTTAACCAACTGAGCCACCCAGGCGCCCTGCTATCTGTTTCTTTCTAACCAGTTCTGGGTCTGGACACCTCTCACCCCAGATAGGGTCCCAAGATAAGGTAGGGCCATGGCCCCACCTTATCCATAGCAACTCCTCTTCCTAGGGCTCCAGGCTCTGCACTCTCCTTTCTTTTCTGGGATAACCAGGATATGACCCCCTTTAAAAGCCCAAGCCTTCATCCTCTCTCTTGTTAAGATCTGTTCTTTGCTCCCTGATCTAGAGAGGAGAGAAAATGGTGATTCACACTGAAGGGTGATTGACTAATACCTGTTTTGTGTTTTGCGTATTAGCCAGATGGGTGTAGACAGGATTTCAACACAAAGATTTCTTAATTCCAAGGAGCAATGCCTTAGTACACTTAATGGATAGAGGAGAAATTTAGGCAAAGGGCTTTTTCTGGCATCCCTCAAACCACTCAGGGCACATGGAGAAAGGATACTTACCTGAGTCCAACCACCTGACCCATCACGATCCCCAGGGCAGTGAAGATGGCTGGGGTCATGGCCACGGCTCCTCGGAGCTCCTTGGGGGCACTTTCCCCCAGGTACATGGGCTGGACACTCATGCTCACGCCTAGATGTGTGCACAGCCACTAAGTTTGAGAGTACCTTCTAGATATCTAATATACACATAGACACCTGGCTGTATAAACAGTAGCAAGTCAAGAGGGGATTTGTGGATGGCTGTCTGTAAAAGCCCAGGTAGATGTGCTTAAAGCTCTGCTTACTCACATGACAAGCCCCAGAAACTAAGGTGCCCCTAATGGGCTACTCTGCCTCCATAGGGAAGATCTGAGAACTCATCCCTTTTTTTTTTAAGATTTTATTTATTTATTCATGAGAGACACACAGAGAGAGAGGCAGAGACACAGGCAAAAGGAGAAGCAGGCTCCATGCAAGGAGCCCGATGTGGGACTCAATCCCAGGACTCCAGGATCACGCCCTGGGCTGAAGGTGGCGCTAAACCACTGAGCCACCCAGACATCCCTCATGTTTCTATTTTTTTAAAATTTTTTCATGCTTCTATATCCACTTTAAGTGTCTAGCTATATGAGCCTTTTGAGATAAACCATAATTAATCACTTTGCAAGGGCAGCCCGGGTGGCTCAGAGGTTTAGCGCCACCTTCAGCCCAGGGCCTGATCCTAGAGACGGGGATCGAGTCCCATCTTAGGTTCCCTGCATGGAGCCTGCTTCTCCCTCTGCCTGTGTCTCTGCCTCTCTCTCTCTCTCATGAATAAATAAATAAAATCTTTAAAAAAATGTATAAAAAATCATTTTACAAAAGAAGAGGTAGGCATGAACGAAAAACATGAAGAAAGAGAAGGCATTAATGCATAAAAGAAAGAGAACAAACGAATGAATAGAGTACCTGAATGATCAGGAATAGAGAGGCAGGATGAGCTGCGTCCCCCCATACCTGCACTGACTCCTATGAGCAGCCTGCCCAGGATGACCATCTCAAAGGAGCCTGCTCTGCGGCTGAAGCCAAACAGGGTCGCTGCGGCCACCACAAAGATGTTATTCACCAGGAGGGACTTCTTCCTAGGGGGAAGTGGAATGCAGGCCAGAGAGGCTCCGGTTCAGTCGGGGTGGGGGGGGGGGACTTTCCCGGGGGACCCCTCTTTGCAGCTCCAGCCAGCCCCGATCAGACTTGCGTGGGTGTATGTGAGAGCTGTGTCAAGGAGTCTAAGCTACAAATGGAAATGACCACCAGCCATTGTGTCTGGGACCCACGTCCTCTCCTTTCTGACTGTACCACAGCTTGAAATGACAAAATTTGTATTTCATGGCTTTACCTTTTCAGATTAAGCCTTGCTTTCCTCCCATTCCTTTGTAAAACGAGGGGCCTACCATCTGATTTCTCAGACTCAATAAAACCCTAGAGAAGAAGACTAGGGACCTTCAGAGTAAAGGAAGGGAAGCATTGAAAGCCCAGTAAAGTCCACTCACATTTTCCTCCAGGGATTATAGATCATTTCTTAGAACTTCCAGGATGGCTGGGGGGCCCAGGCCTAGTTCAGTGGGACAGACTGCAGCCTGGGGAGTGGGAACTGGAGATATCAGCTGCTCCACCGGGACGACGCCCCAGCTCTGGGACTCCTGACCCTGAACAGCGACATGCTGTACCGACAGGGAGGATCCTAGAGGCCAGTATTCTACCCAAAGTCAACAGCACATCGGTGAGAGAATATGAGCTAAAGCACAGCTCTCCTGTGTCTAGAGAATGGAGGATGGCACAGATTATAGCAAACTTGGTCCAGTGGTAATGCCAGTTGAAAACCATATATGGTTTCCTCGGTGCTACAAATTAATAAAGCACTTCACTTGTGGGGTATTTATTTGGAAAGTGCGTTTTGCTCCACTTCAGAACACAGACAACCCCAGAAATGCTCCGCTTTCACCCAGTAGTAATGCACCTTTACCGACCTGCCTGAGGATAGAGCAGCTTTCCAGCTCTGGGCCACAATCCCTTCCACAGGGAGCTGAACAACCCACAGCACGTTCTGCTGGCCCACTTCTTTGATGACCTTATACTGAAAGGTCGGGGGAGAATGGGCACCAGAATAGTACACTAGAGGTCTTGTAAGGCACAAGCATGACAAAGAGTGGAAACTTGAA
Organism: Canis lupus familiaris; assembly: GCF_011100685.1. Taxonomy (NCBI): domain Eukaryota; kingdom Metazoa; phylum Chordata; class Mammalia; order Carnivora; family Canidae; genus Canis; species Canis lupus. The sequence goes on from NC_049247.1 coordinate 28,754,051, forward strand.
AATGAGGGGGCCACCACATGAGTGAAGTCCCTGAGGTCCAATGGACTAACATACACCATCATATTTCCTCCAAAGTACATGAGAAATCGCTGCCTTCCCTCTAAGAAGGATGGGCAACTCTCAGAGGACATCTTCCCTTTTTGGAGAGAGTGTGTACAGCACTGGGCGTCATGCACATAAACCAGGTGATTTGAAAACCTGGCAGCTCTGAGTGGAGATGAGCAGACTGGTACTCTCTAGTGGCTCCAAACTTAGTGCAAAGAGCTCTGCTATTGGCCCCTTTAGACTTAGGGGAGCTATGGTGCTCCAAGTGGCTGTGACAGTTGTCTAAAAGGAGAATCATAATGCAAAACTAGAGCTTTGGAGCAAAGCCACTCTACTTCATTGAATTACCATCCTCTTAATTAGAAATAACCCTAACCAGGGCACCTGGGTGGCTCAGCAGTTGAGCATCTGCCTTCGGCTCAGGGCATGATCCCGGGGTCCTGGCACTGGGTCCTGCATTGAGCTCCTTGCAGGGAGCCTGCTTCTCCCTCTGCCTATGTCTCTGCCTCTCTCTATGTGTCTCTCATGAATAAATGAATAAAATGAATGAATGGAAGAGAAGGAAGAAAGAGAAAGAAGAGAAAAGAAAGAAGGAAGGAAGGAAGGAAGGAAGGAAGGAAGGAAGGAAGGAAGGAAGGAAAGAAAGAAAGAAGAGAAGAAAGAAAGAAGAAAGAAAGAAAGAAAAAGAAAGAAAGAAAGAAAGAAAGAAAGAAAAAGAAAGAAAGAAAGAAAGAAAGAAAGAAAGAAAGAAAGAAAGAAAGAAAGAAAGAAGAAAGACGGATGAACCCTAACCTTGTCAGTAGTCCCTATGCCAGACTATAGGACCCTTTGTGGCCATGTGTCCATCATGCACTGTGAGCCATATGACACTCCTATGCTGAGATTGAGTGTGTCCGGTAGCACTCAGTCACTCTTTCAATGGTGCCTCGTGTGGGTCCCAAAGGTTCTTTCTCGTGAGCAAGCTGCTCATGTCAGCATGCCTACTTGACCACTCTACCACCCTTCCCCCAAGGCACACCAGGGCCTCTTTCTTGTCTTTGGTTTAAAACAAAACAAAATAGGCACCTGGGTAGCTCAGTGGTTGAGCATCTGCCTTCGGCCCAGGGTGTGATCCCGAGGTCCCGGGATCAAGTCCTGCATTGGGCTCCATGCACGGAATCTGCTTCTCCCTCTGCCTGTGTCTCTGCCTCTCTCTGTGTGTCTTTCATGAATAAATAAAGAAAAAAAATATTAATAAATAAATAAATAAATAAATAAATAAATAAATAAATAAATAAAACAAAATAAAGCTTGACCTTGGTTTGCAGATGGCTGTGTGCATCTAATAAAATGTAATCAAAATAAAATATAATTTCAAATAAAGCATACATGGTTTATGTTTATTTATAGTTATTTAAATATGAATATAATTGAATATCTCAATTAAAAAAACTTTAAAGACAGAAAGCGCACAGGAATCAATGATCAGGAGTTTCCTATCTTCAAACTAACTAACCACCTCACCACCCTACACACCTAACCCTGATTCCTAGAAATGGCAACACATCAGGGTTTGTTTGTTTTTAAAGATTTTATTTATTCATAGAGACACACACATACACACACACACAGAGGCAGAGACACAGGCAGAGGGAGAAGCAGGCTCCATACAAGGAGCCTGATGTGGGACTCGATCTCGGGACTCCAGGATCATGCCCTGGGCCAAAGGCAGATGCTCAACCGCTGAGCCACCTAGGCATCTCCACATCAGCGTTTCAATCTGCCACTGGGTGGGAGAGAAACTCCACTGGGTCCCTGTGCTTGGGGCGGGACAGTAAGTTGTCACAACCGGAGCATATGTGCTGAATTTGAATTCTCAATTCCTCCCCTTCATGCTCCTGTCAGCACTGTCATGTAGGGACATTGTACCAGGTATCATCAGATATTTGGGGACAGTTACCAGGTAATAGCGAATTCCTTCTTTCTTGCAAGAAGAGCCCAAATTTGTTTAGGAATGTGCCCCTACCCCTTAAGGTTCAGGTATAAACCCAATAATACATTTTTTAACAATTTTATTTATTTGAGAGAGAGAGCATGAGCAACGAGGGGCAGAAGGAGAGAGAAAAGCAGGCTCCCCACTGAGCAGGGAGCCCGATATGGGGCTTGATCCTAGGACCCCGGGATCACAACCCAAGTCAAAGGCAGACACTCAACCATCTGAGCCACCCAGGCGCCCCTGAAACCAATAATCTAACCCAGACTTGGTGATCCTGTTCTCTATTCTAGTGACCTGGTGCTGGGCAATGAGACATGGCACCTTTTTTGAAAAGTCTGTTGTTGTTGTTGTTCTTTCTGTTATAAGGCATTGACCAAGAAATCTCCCTTCTGCTAGATAATGTTGCCTCTGAGTGAGGCACTGTTCTAACTTCCCAGCTGTAAGCCTGAGGACGAAGACGACACACCATCCAAGGAGCAGATCCAGGGCACCGAGGTAAACCTGCAGGCACCCATCTACACACTTCTTGTATGAGATAAAGGACCGCCTGTTGTTTTAGCCAACTAAGTCCTGGTTTCTGTTACTTGCAGTTGAAGGCATCCTAAGAGATAGACCTGTTAAATACACAAACAACATGGTGCCCATGCAATTTGCATCGAAGGAAAAGGAATTACACCAGTGAGAGAAGAGGGGCTGGTGCCATGGAACTCACTACTGCATTGTGAGTCCCTCCATCCAGAAGCAGATGACCTCCAAGTATAATAACCTGCTGAAGATCCCACATCATCATGTCCACCAAGCCCACTCAAGAATGAAGATTTGGGTTACCCTGATGGGCAAAGAGCCTCAACCAGTGGAAGGACTGACCCAAGACAAGAATGAAAAACTGGAGGATGAAGTCACAAGTGCAAGCAAAGCCTGGGGCCGGTTCCAAAACCACAGAGCAGAACTCCATCTGCACTACCAGACTCCCTGCGTCATGTGCTTCAAAGTAAATTCACCCACTAGTTTTCTATTCCTTGTTAAGTGTTTTCCCTACTCCTTCTTCTTTTCTCCACTTATGGGATGTCCTGATGGCAGCTAAATTTACCATTAAGTGTGTCGATTGCAGAACATTGAGAAGTAACTGCAGGGCTGGTGGAATGGGCATCATGTGGAAGTCCTGCACTCAGAAAGAATATGTCCATTATACTGGCCCTGTGGCACGACCAGATGATGCTTTGAGTGGTCTCACTCAGAGAGGTGAACACATATGTTGGTGTATCTGGGGGATGGCTGAGGAATGCTAGGAGGGGCGCGTATAGAGCTGAATACACAGGAGAAACATGTCTACACATGCAGGGTGGCTAGCAAAGGGGTGGACTGTGGTAGCCATTTGCTCTTTCTGCCTGGCACTGCTTCTCAGCCACAGCTTCACAGGTATAAATGTGTGACCCACAGTGGGTCAAAAACAATCTGTCTTCCTGAATTCTGAATCTTGAATGAAGACACTGGATGGAGATAGAATGTAGTTGGAGCTAATGTACTCTAAAGGCATCCTCCCTGGGATTATGGTCCAAAGCTCTGGCTATTGAGATCTTCAGCACCACCTTGGATCCCGTCCTACTTAAGAACTGGCTTCTGAGTATTTCCTTTCATTCTATGAGCTGCTCCAGGATCTTTCCAGTTATTACAATTTTTTATCAAGTCAGCCGAAGGCTGTCTTTCTCTTTAAGTAGGCTTTTAATTTTTTATTATATTTTTAAAATTAAAAAAAATTTAAGATTTTATTTTATTATTTATTAAATATTTTAGTTATTTATTCATAGAGACAGAGACAGAGAGAGAGAGGGGCAGAGACACAGGCAGAGGGAGAAGCAGGCTCCATGCAGGGAGCCCAACGCGGGACTCAATCCTGGGTCTCCAGGATCATGCCCTGGGCTGCAGGCAGCGCTAAACTGCTGCACCACCGGGGCTGCCCAAGATTTTTTTTTTTTTTTTAATTTTATTTATTTGTGTGAGAGAGAGAGTGCTCACAGGCAGGGGGGAGGGGCAGAGGGAGAAATAGATTCCCTGCTGAGCAAGGAGCCTGATGTGGGACTCAATCCCAGGACCCTGGGATAATGACGTGAGAAGATGTCAGATACTTAACCTACTGAGCCACCCAGGCACCCTTATTTTTATTTTTATTTTTTTTTTTTTTTTTTTTTTTTTTTTTTTTTTTTGTTTTTTTGTTTTTTTGTTTTTTTGTTTTTTCTTTTTTTTTCTTATTTTTATTTTTAAAGTAGGTTCCACATCCAGTGTGGAGCCCAACGTGGGGCTTGAACTCACGACCCTGAGGTCAAGATCTGAGCTGAGACACCAGTCAGATGCTTAACCAACTGAGCCCCCCAGGAGCCCTTCAAGTAGACTTTTATTTTTATTTATTTTTTCCAAGTAGACTTTTAAAACATTTTTTTTATTTAAGGAGCAACTGGGTGGCTCAAACATCTGCCTTTGGCTCAGGTCATGATACTTGGGTCCTGGGATCGAGCCCCACATTGGGCTCCCTGCTCAGCAGGGAGTCTGCTTCTCCCTCTCCCGCTGCCCCTCCTCACTGCTTGTGTGCTCCCTCCATCTCAAATAAATAAATAAAATCTTTAAAAACATTTTTTATTTAAGTAGGCTCCCTGCCCAATGTGGGGCTTGAACTCACAATCCTTAGATCAAGAGTCCCGTGCTCCACTGACTCAGCCAGCCAGACACCCTTGTTTATTATTTACTTAGTATGAGCCTGTTTCTCCGGTCTGCACCCCAAGAACTGTATCAGTTGGGGATCCCTGGGTGGCTCAGCGGTTCAGCTTCTGCCTTCAGCCCAGGGCATGATCCTGGAGTCCCAGGATCAAGTTCCGCATCGGGCTCCCTGCATGGAGCCTGCTTCTCCCTCTGCCTGTGTCTCTGCCTCTTTCTGTATGTCTGTCATGAATTAATAAATAAAATCTTAAAAAAAAAAAAAACTATCAGTTGGATCCAGAGTGATGGAATGAGACCTGAAGAGGAGACACTAGTGGACGGTGCAATAGCACTTGCTGGCAGACATGGAACCAGAAATCAGGAGTTCTCCCTCCCTCAGAGCACAAGGCCCTTCCCTCTATCAAATCTGCTTAGAAATGTGACGGTTGTGGTGAAGGTAGGATAGGAGGAGAGCAGACCTGGGCCTCTACCTGCAGGGCCTCCTCCTTCCCCCACCTTCCTCAGCCTACAGACTGGGGGACCTCTCATCAAGGGGTCTCGGGGGCATACACAAGAAAGCACTTACCTTCCCAGCATGACGGCCAGGGGCCCAGCAAGCAGCACTCCGAAGAGGCCCCCCAGGGGGTACAGAGACACAATGAGGGACCACACCAACAGGACTAGGTGGCGGGGCAGCGGCTGGCCGGTACGCACCCTCCAGGTCTCATTGATGAACTCCTGAATGTGCTGTGGACAGAGATGCCAGTCAGCACCCCCGGAACAGGCTCCACAGGGTAGGCCTTCTCCCCCACAGGGCTCTGTCTCCCCCAAAGTCACCCGGGCACCTGCTCTGTGAGAGCACTGGACAAGTCCCCTTCACTCTCAGTGTCGCCTGGAGCCTAGCTCTGGACAATCTCTGATTGCCCTTCAGCGTCCACCATCACCCCCCCATGCCCCCACTTGTGGCCCAAGAATCCACCCCACATCACTGGGCTCCTTGCAGACTGGCTTTCTGTCAGGCTTGGCCACGGTGAGCACCAGCAGGACATCAGAGAGAGGCAGGAGTTTGTTTCTGAGTCAGGGTGACCTCAGGCTGGCTGTGACACTCCACCAAAGGTCACTGCTCCTCTCAAGGGGTCCTATGTCACATGGCTCTTTCCTTCCATGTGTCCCTTCGGGGGAAGGGGCAGTAATGACTCTGGCATCACTGAGCTCTCCCGGGTCTCCCCACTCAATTTTTAAACTGTCCCTTGTGGTATCTAAACCTACATGACTTTTTTTTTAAAGATTGTATTTATCTATTCATGAGAGACACAGAGAGAGAGAGAGGCAGAGACACAGGCAGAGGGAGAAGCAGGCTCCATGCAGGGAACCCGACATGGGGACTCAATCCTGGGACTCCAGGACCACATCCTGGGCTGAAGGCAGGCGCCAAACGGCTGAGCCACCCAGGGATCCCCTAAACCTACAGGACTTATCTGGAATGTGCCACTTGTTTCCCTGGGACTCCAACTTTGAAGGCCCTTAGACGTACTCTGTTAGATACACATTACTCTGTTCATTGTTTAACCTGGGAATTAGGCCCAGGGAGGTGAAAGGACTCACTCACGGCCTCAGCCACAAGGCAGGGCTGTAGCGGGTGGTTAGGACACCCCAGGCCTCCACCCCCAGCCTGACGACATAGGTAGGAATGACTGCACTTGGGGAACGCCGGGACACACTTGCCTTGCTTAGAGACCAGTCTGTGTCTGGTCTCAGGCTTCCCAACAGGATGTGAGGAGGGCAGTGCGTTTAGGGGTCGGGCCAGCTCTCCTCTGCTCAGGCCAGTTCAGTAGTGGCTGTCAGCCTGGTGCCTGCCAAACCCCTCTGGGGGAAACTGTCCAGGGGAGCTGGGACCAGGGCCAGCCTCCCCTGCCCTTGGCCAGAAATCCATTTGGGGAATTAGGAGGAGCCTCAGAGGCCAAGACAGTCTCATTTAGGGGGGCTGGCGATGGCCCACGGGGAGGCAAGGCCCCAGAGTGCCCTGCTGCAGGTGGGTCCCTCTCTGGCTTGTAAATCTGCCAGGAAGTGGGCACTCACATGTTTGCTCAATGAGCAAATAGATAAACTAAGTGCAGCCAGCTCAGGCCTCCCTTTCCAAACCCTGATTTCATCCTTTCTTTAAGGCACTGGGTTGCTATCACTGTTTCTGTCCAGAATGTGGTCTCATCCTTGGCTTCTGCTAACGGCTACCATCCCTTCCTTTGAGGACTTCTCTCCAACCCATTACAGCCTCCTCTGTCCCCAGAAAGGTGGTCGGTCACCTGACTCAGACTGGCCAGTGGGAGTGCTCCACCTTTTGATCCCACACCTGGCCTAGATATGATCCAAATCAGCCAATCAGCGTCTTCCCAGACCTTTCAGTCGGAGCCACTGGGGAGGACTCCTGTTTTGGGGTTTCCAGCTGGCAGGAAATCAGTCTGGTGACAGCCGCTCTCTTGTCCCCGGGTAGAGGGTGAAGGACAGGACAGGCAGGGAGAGGAGAGCGCCCGTTCTGTCCTAGGACCTGGTTCCTGGAGCTCTTTCCCCAAAACCCACCACGTGCAGCCGCACCGCCTTCCCAGGAACAGGACACTTGCTCTTGTGATTTAAGGTAGAGGCCAGCTATCACTGAGCTGAAAGAATCACCCTTTCCACAGGCACCAGTGAACATAGGGGCCAGGTCCGTGCCAGGCACCCAGGACACAAAGATGACTCAGACACTGAGAGCAAACCAGCAGGAGGATGGGATGGGCCCCACACAGACAACATGCACGAGTGGTGGCAGCCCACACAAAAGGATAGGGAGGGAGGGGTGACTTCTAGCCCGAGGTGGAGGGGGGGAGGGTGAGTGGGTGCTGCTGAAGGAAGGCTTCAGGAAGGTGACAGTGTTTGGGCAGTCCTTGAGGGGCTCCTGCAGGTTCAGCAGAGGGGGCTTCCCCAAGCAAAAGAGGCTTAGAGAGAGGGCTGTGTGCATTTGGGGACCTGCATTTAACCTGCTTTGCTAGTGGGGTTCAAGGAATGAAGGTGGGAGATCTAAGGAGGCCTTGAACTTCAGGTGGAGGAGTCTGTCCTTATTCCTACAGACACTGGGGAGCCACAGAAATGTTTCTGGGCAGGGGAGTGGCTGGCTCAAACTGGTGAGGCTGAAGACAGGGAGGCCAGTGAGGAGGCTAAGCCAGGGATCCAAGCAAGAGAGACAGGGCCTGAACTGAGTCATGGCAGAGACATGGGCAGAGATGGCTAGCTAGAGGTAGTTAGGAAGGGCTCAATGTTTGGGGGCAGGGATGGGGCAGATTCAAGGCTGGCCTCCAGTCACTGGGGAGGCAGAAGAGTTATCTACTAACATCAGGGACCCAGGAGGACATGCGGGTTCAAGGGAGGATGCAGAGCTAGGTTTGAAGCTGAATCTGCAGGACCCGTGGGACATCTCGGTGGAGGTGGACACACGGGAGAAAGCACCACGGAGAGGATGCTGGCCTGAAGCCCCACAGTGGGCAGCTGTTAGCCCTTGCCCCACACCCACTGGGATGGTGGTGATGGTGGGCACAGAGCATACATACCAAAGTCGGGGCATTGATGATGGAGAGGTTGTAGCCAAATTGAAAAGTCCCACCAATGCCAGCCGCGCAGATGGTCAGGAGCAGGACCCTGCCCTGCATCTGAGGAGAGAGGGGAGGATACAGAGTGACCTTGACCAGCCTCCGCCCCCCTCCCAAGGCTGGAACCTACCAATCACAGCATTGTAATCTATTTGAACCAGGCAGTGATGTTTCCACTTTGCAGATGAGGCAGCTGATGCAGAGGAAGAGACTGCACATGGCCAGCAGGAAGCAGAGGAACCCCAGCCTCCTGGTCTGAGTCCAGGATCCTGCTCCCCCTGCCACCCTCTCCCCCATCAGCATTTTCCTGAAGTAGACAACAGTTCTCTGACCCTTGGTGCCAGGCTGACCCTGGGCACGCCTGCTGTGGTTCAGGAGCACAGTGCTCTGAGCTGGGGCCCCAGCAGAGTGAAGCTCTGATCCTAGCAGGACAGGAGCTCCCAAGCCCCAGTGGCTTGCCCCAGTAAAACATTCTCCAACAGAGTGGCTGCGCCTCCTTCCCTCACTAAGTTCCTCAATAAGGCTAACAGAACCTCACCAGGTTCCTCAATAAGGCTAACAGAAGGGCCATATGGACCTCTATGCATGGGGACTTGTGGGGCACATGAAGCAGCAGAGTGGCCACAGCTGGTGGCCACGCTTGGGTCTCAATGCCAGCTCTGCCCTTACTGGACCTGGAGATGATCGTGCCTACCTCCAGGTAGGGTGGGGAGGCAGCCAAGGTACATGTGTGCCATACACACTTGGTATAATAGAGAACAGTTGTCATCCTGGGGAGGAAGGATCTTTTTTTTTTATATAAATTTATTTTTTATTGGTGTTCAATTTGCCAACATATAGAATAACATCCAGTGCTCATCCCGTCAAGTGCCCACCTCAGTGCCCGTCACCCAGTCACCGCCACCCCCCACGCACCTCCCCTTCCACCACCCCTAGTTCATTTCCCAGAGTTAGGAGTCTTTCATGTTCTGTCTCCCTTTCTGATATTTCTGGGGGGCAATATCTTGCCATAGGTCTGGAGACTGGTCCATCAGAGGACATGCCTACAGTTCCCATAAGGCCTAAGGAACTTCTTTTCAAGCTGGAAGCTATAGGATGAAGCCAGGTGAGGACCCAGGACTCTGGTCTCACACGGGTGTTACATTAAACCTCCATGTGGGGGGTGCCTGGGTAGCTAACAGTTGGTTAAGAGTCTGCCTTCCGCTCAGGTCATGATCCCAGAGTCCTGAAGTCAAGCCCCACATCAGGCTCTCTGCTCAACAGGGGGCCTGCATTTCCTTCTCCTTCTTGATCGCTGTCTCTCTCTCTCTCTAATAAATAAATAAACAAATAAATAAATAAATTCTTTTAAAAAAATCTCCATGTGGGCTGCATAGAGGTGAGCCTTCTACGAAGATAGATCTGCAGGAAGCAGCAAAAGACCTAGAGCCTGGGGAGTCTGGCTGGCTCAGTTGGAAGAGCCTGTGACTCTTGATCTTAGGGTTTGGGTTTGAGTCCCATGCTGAGTATAGAGATTATTAAAAATAATGATAATAAACTTAAAAAAAAAAAAGACACAGAGCTTGATGACAATTGAGCCCATGGGGCAGGAGATGCTGGCAGGTCTCCAAACTAGCAGGAATTTTTAAAAAAGATTAATTAATTAATTAAGTTAAGAGAGAGAATGAGCAGGAGGGGTGGAGGGAGAGGGAGAGAGAATCTGAAGCAGATGCATGCTGAATGAGCCTGACACGGGGTTCAATCTCAGAACCCTAATATCAGGACTTGAGCAGAAACCAAGGGTTGGAAGGTTAACCCAGGCGGCCCAGGAAATTATTTAATTCACTGGGCTCATGCATGGGGATTGCCTAGTCCTGTGTCTTATCAGGAAGAACATTCCCACATTAGCTATGATGGTGATTATCAATTCAGTGAACAAATACTTCTTGCCTCCCTACTGGGAACAGTAAACCAACTGTTTGGGGTGCTGCGGATATATCCAGTGGGACAGGAAAGAAAATCTCTGACCTCACAGGGCTTTCCTTCCAGCAGGGGAAGGCAGGGCAGGCAATAACAAAATGAACGAGGAAAACACATAGTATGTCAGCTGGTGTGATGAAGACAGAAAGCAGGGAGGGGTGAGAGGGGGTGTTTGAGAGGGTCGTCGGGGAAGGCGACATCTGCACGAGGACTTGAAGGACAGGGGGACACGTGCCATGCAGGTGGGCGTTTGAAGGAAACCAGTGCAGGCTGGCAGAGGAGTGGGAGGACCGGGGCGGGGGGCGGGGGAAGGGCGCCCAGAGACGGGTGGTGGTGGTGTGGACGATCGCCTCCGGCTGCCCCCGCTGCTCTGAAGCAGGACATCGGGACAGGGTTTGGAGGGAGCACGGAGGACACGAAGGGAGGAGAGTGAGGCGAGGCAGGAGGGGGCGCGGCGACCTGGACGGTGGTGCCCAAGGGCTGCTGCCTCCCGGGCGTGTCGGACCCGCCCCGCCCGAGGGCCGCGGGACCGCGCAGGGGCTGCAGCCTGGGGTGCGCCGGGCCGCGGCTCCTGCAGACGCGTGACCCCATGCAACCTTGCCCTGGCCCGGGCCGTCCCCCGTCCCCGCGCGCCACCTGCTTCCGCTCGTCCGAGCGCAGCAGCGGGTTTGTGCTCCGAGCGCCCCGTCGAGCCTGCGGAGGGCCTGCGCCCGCGCGTTCCGGCCGGTCCGCCATCCCTCGTCTGGGCCGCCTGGGCCGGCCGCGTTTCGGAATTCAGACCTTTCCCCATCGCAGGAGGGTACCGAGCACGTACGCATTTCTCCAGCATTCGCCGCAACACCGGGTTTGCGGCACGGAGCCGCCGCCGCCGTGGCCGCTCGGGGGAAAGCGCATGCGCGCCCCGAGGAGCGCGGTGCCGTGGTTTCTGCGGGCCCCGGGAGCGGACGGGGAGGCGCATGCGCAGTGGGCGTTGTGGCTGCGCTCTCCGGGGGGGAGGGGACGGGGACGGGGACGGGGACCGGGAGGGGGCGGGCAGGAGCCGTGGGTGTCGCGGCGGCCGGGTGAGCGGAAGGCGCGCCCCCAGCGCACCCGAGACGACGCGCAGGCGCCCGGGGCGGTGAAGGGGCGAGCGGCGCCGCGAGCTGTCACCCGGGGCTGAGGCTCCTGCTCATCCTCCATCCCTCCCTTTCCGTAGCTTTGAGGCTGAAGAGCCACGCCCGCGTGGTCGGCCGAGCCTGGGCCCTTCGGTGCAAAGCGGAAGGGAACCGCGCCACCCCCGCAGGCGCCCCCGAGGTCGCAGAGGGCTGCATGCTCGCCCGAAGCCCCGTCCTGGCCCCTGGTCCGCTCTCCCGCCCCGGAGTGAAGCTCTGCGGGCCCCTGCCTCGGCCCCGCACCGCCCCCCCGGCCCCTCCCTCCCACTTCCTTCTGCCCCCATCAGGGCCCCACCCTCGCCCGGGCCGGGTGGAGGGGCAGCATCGCGAGGGACCTAAGGCCAGACCCACCAGTCTCTGGAGCGTTGGCATCCGTCAGCCCTGGCCGAGCCCGGGATGTGGGGTGCACCGGGGAGAACCCGCTTCAGGCTGACTGGTGAGCGGCTGGCTCTTGGAGGTGAGGAGCCGCAGGGTCCACAGGGCCTGATTAATCTTTTATTTCTCAGGGCTTCTTGGGCCCTGCATGGAATCCAGGAGGTGGAAGAAGGCCAGATGGAAACCAGACTTGCCTAAGATGCTCTTTGTGGTCACAGACACCTGCCTGAAAGTGGCCTTAGGACGCCATCGGAGCGAAGACTGTGATGGGATGTAACCAGAAGGGAGACTGCGGTATCTCTCTTGCTCATGCCTGGTTTTTGTTTGATTTTTGCTGCTCTGAACTTTTGTTTTTTAATAACATTAAGTTTTGGGGGGTTTTTTGAGAGAGAGCTCTTGGGAGTGGAGAGGGGCAGAGGGAGACAGACAGAGAGAGGATCCCAAGCAGGCTCTACTCTCAGCTTGGAGCCTTGCTGCTGGGGGCTCAGTCTCAGCACCCTGAGATCATGACCTGAGCCCAAACCAAGGGTTGCTTGTTTAACTGACTGAGCCACCAAGAAGTCCCTGCTGCTCTGAGCTTTTAAAAACTCCTGAAAACATTGTGGGTTTTTGGGACAGCTGGGTGGCTCAGCGGTTGAGCATCTGCCTTTAGCTCAGGGCATGATCCCAGGTCTGAGGATTTAGTCCTGAACTGGACTCCCCACAGGGAGCCTGCTTCTCCCTCTATGTCTCTGCCTCACTCTGTGTGTCTCTCATGAATAAATAAAATCTTAAAAAAAAAACACAACAACATTGTGCAGTTTTAAGGAAAAACAATAAAATATTAGCAGTTGCTAATTGCATTTTTTTCTGCACCTGTTGAGATAATCATAGGCATTCTACTTAACTGTTTATGAGCTCAATTACATCAATAGACTTTCTAAGAGTGATTAGTCCTTTAAATCTTAGGATAAACACAACTAGCTCATAGTTTTGTAATTGTTGCTATTAACACATTGTTGGCTTCGGTTGCTAATATTTTATTTAAATAGATTTCTTTTTTTCAAAAAAGGCTATTTTTTCTCCTCTCAAATAGCTGTCTAGCCAGGGCTTATGGATATATTTTTTAAATATTTTATTTATTTAGAGAGAGAGAGGCAGAGACACAGGCAGAGGGAGAAGCAGGCTCCATGCGGGGAGCACAACATGGGATTTGATCCCCAGGATCAGGCCCTGTGCCAAAGGCAGCACTAAACCGCTGAGCCACCTGGGCTGCCTGAATATTTTGAAGTGGGTCACCTAATGGGCCTGCTTATATTCAGCCAGCTGGTAGGTGATCACTGTGTGTCCTTCTACCTTACTTAGGTATCTATTGCTCAAATTGGTTGCCTAAAAACGGCCTCTATGATAACCTCAGGATAAAGAAGGATAAAACATAAGGTTTTTTTAAATTTTTTTTAAGATTTTATTTATTCATGAGAGACACAGAAAGAGAGGCAGAGACACAGGAATGCGGAGAAGCAGGCCACCCCCCACAAGGAGCCTGATGTGGAACTCGATCCCAGTCCCTGTGAGATCACATCCTGAGCCAAAAGCAGATGTTCAACCGCTGAGCCACCTAGGTGTCCCAAAACATGAGGTTTCTTATGAAAATTTAACATCATTAAAAATAAAAATCTAGTGGTGCCTGGCTGGCTCACTGTTAGAACATGAGACTCTTGGCCTCAGGGTCATGAATTCAAGCCCCATGTTGGGCATGGAGCCTACTTAAAAAATAATTATAAAATTAAAAATCTATGTTAAAAGATACCATAAAAAGGTGAGACTAAGAGCTACCAAGTAGCTGTGGAGAAGTTGTCCACAAGCATATGACCAAAAAAGCATTAGTATTCCAGATATATAAAGAAGTCAATAAAGTCTTAAAAAAGAAGAAGAAGAAGAACAACAACAACAACAACTCTTGGGGCACCTGTGTGGGTCAGTCAGTTAGGCATCTGCCTTCCACTCAGGTCATGATCCCAGAGTCCCTGCATTGGGCTCCCTGCTCATCAGGGAGTCTGCTTCTCCCTCTCCCTCTGCTCCTGCTATATCTTTCTCTCTCTCAAATAAATAAAATCTTTTTATTTTTATTTTTTTAAGATTTATTTATTTATGATAGAGAGAGGCAGAGACACAGGAGGAGGGAGAAGCAGGCTCCATGCCGGGAGCCCAACGTGGGACTCGATCCCGGGACTCCAGGATCGCGCCCTGGGCCAAAGGCAGACGCTAAACCATGGAGCCACCCAGGGATCCCAAAATCTTTTTTTTTTTTAAAGAGGAACTCTTAATCCCATGCTCAAGAACTTCTGTTCATATATGCAGCATTGTTTGTAATATTAGAAAACTGTTAACAACCCCAATGTCAATCATCAGGAAAATGGAGAAATGAATTGTGGCTTACAGGAGAATGCCACTCATCAGTAGATAATGATGAACTAGAGGAACAACATTAACATAAAATTAGGTGAAATCAAAACACAGCCTGGATAAAGGTGCAGAAAATTGTACAGATTATAAAGCCTTTACATATATTTTATAAATATTTTATTTATTTACTTTTAAAGATTGTATTTATTCACAAGAGACACAGAGGGGGAGAGAGAGAGAGGCAGAGACACAGGCAGAGGGAGAAGCAAGCTCCATGCAGGGAGCCCCATGTGGGATTTGATCCTGGAACCCCGGGATCATGCCTTGGGCTGAAGGCAGGCGCTAAACTGCTGAGCCACCCAGAGATCCCCTAAAGATTTTACTTTTTAAAGTCATCTTGGGCAGCCCCGGTGGCACAGCGATTTAGTGCCACCTACAGCCCAGGACGTGATCCTGGAGATCCTGAATTGAGTCCCACATCAGGCTCTCTGTGTGATGCCTGCTTCTCCCTCTGCCTCTCTCTCTCTGTCTCTATGAATAAATAAATAAAATCTTAAAAAAAAATAAAGTCATCTCTACATCCATCGTGGGACTCAACTCACAATCTCAAGATCAAGAGTTGCACACTCCACTGACCCAACCAGTCAGGCATCCCTAAAGCCTTTATATTAAGAAATATACTTTATATTTGGAAATATACAAAACCTTATGTCTTAGATAGGAATATATGCATATGTAGTAAAAGCTTGAGAGTGTGCTGGGATACTACTAAATTCAGAACTGGATTTAACTTTTTTTTTTAAAGATTTATAGGGCAGCCTGGGTGGCTCAATGGTTTAGCGTCTGCCTTCGGCCCAGGGCCTGATCCTAGAGACCCAAGATCGAGTCCCACATCAGGCTCCCTGCATGAAGCCTGCTTCTCCCTCTGCCTGCGTCTCTGCCTCTCTCTCTCTGTGTCTCTCATGAATAAATAAGTAAAAAAATAAAAAAAAAGATAAAAAATAAATAAAGATTTATATATTTGAGGGGATCCCTGGGTGGCTCAGAGGTTTGGCGCCTGCCTTCAGCCCTGGAGACCTGGGATCAAGTCCCACATTGGGCTCCCTGCATGGAGCCTGCTTCTCCTTCTGCCTGTGTCTCTGTCTCTCTCTCTGTCTCTCATGAATAAATAAAGAAAATCTTTTTAAAAAGATTTATATATATATATATATTTTAAAGATCCTATTTATTCATAGAGACACAGAGCGAGGCAGAGACACAGGCAGAGGGAGAAGCAGGCCCCACACAGGGAGCCCACGTGGGACTCTATCCTGGGTCCCCAGGACCACACCCCAGGCTGCAGGTGGCGCTAAACCGCTGCGCCACCAGGGCTGCCCAAGACATATATTTGAGAGACAGAGAGCATGAGCAGGGAGTAGGGCTGCAGGACACAGAGAGAGAGAGAAAATCCTATCAGACTCCCTGCTGAGCACGAGACTACACACAGGGCTCTATCTCAGGACCCTGAGATCATGACCTGACCCAAAATCAAGATGCTCAACAGACTGAGCCACCCAGGCAGCCCTACTACTATGGACTACTACTATGATAATACTCAGTTGCCCTCCCTTCTCCCCAAAATGCCACCTGACACCTCACCGCAGTCAGCCCCCATGTGCCTAGGTTCCCAGCCATTAATTATTATCCTTAAGCCTGGAAGTTTGAGGTTTCTTCTCAGCAAACATTAACTGGGAGCTTAACCTTGAGTGTGAAGGTCAAGGTGTGAGGTGGCCCCAAGCTATATGCTAATCCTCTCAACAATCCTCTGTGGGTGGCTACAGTCTCCTTTACAGACAAGAACCTGATGATGTAGAAATTGGTGGGGTTCAGAGTGGATGGCCAAGAAATTCTTGAGGCATGTTTGGTGCAAAAAGGTGGTTTTATTAAAGCCCAGGGACAGGACCTGTGGGCAGAAAGAGCTGCTTTGGGGTGATGAGGAGTGGACAATTATATACTTTTAAGTTGGGAGGGGGTTAGGGAGAGCATAAGTGTAAAACTTAGAAGCAAGTTTTCCAGGACTTGGAGGGGGCTAGCTCTTGTTAGGAAAAGGTCATTTATTACTGTCTAGTAAAACCCTAGTCATGAGACCCTTCAGGGGTGTATCAGTGGGCCATATGCTTGGGGGATGACTGCTAACATGTAACTTGGGGGGTAGAGATAAAGGAGATTTTCAAAATAATTTTTATATGTTAAAGAAGACCTTAAAGGATCCTAGGGGGTCAGGCCTTTTGCCCTTTGCAAACCTATTAACGTTGGTGCAGCTGAGCTCCCAGCGAAAGGACGCTCGCCTGTTTCAAGGACTTGCCAATGGGCTGTAAGTAGTAAGGAAATTCAATTATTTTTTTCTTTTGCTCTTGTTTTCCCACATCACCTGAGACCCCACAAGGTCAAGCGTGGACTGGTGACACAACTCCGCTGGAAGCTGAGCTGGTTTTCCTCGGATCCCAAGTCAGGGGCCGACCCTGCCCGATGGGGTCCCCTGCTGGCCCAGATGCATAGGGCCTCCAAAGCACCCTGGAGTTGGGGGTGTGTGCGGAAAGAACACCCCTTCACCCTTCCAGTCCTTGGCTTTCTGCATTTGTGTCACCTAGCTGGTTTCCTGAGGGGGTGGGAGGGAGGGGAGGGGAGGCGGGGTGACCCGCCCGCAGCCCCCTAGGAAAGGCGCAGCAGCAGGTGGCCCGTCTCCCCGGGGTGCGAGTCCACGCCTCCGCGCCCCTCCGACAAGCCCGGGCCTTTCACTCTGCAGGGAGGGAAACTGAGGCCCAGAGCCGGCGGGGACCCGCCCGTGGCACTCAGCAGGAAGCAGGGAGGAGTGTGCTCCCACTGAAAATAATACGGGAGGGCCAGTAGGCGTGACTCCCGGGGGTCGGCGCCCCGGTTCTGCGGCCTCTGCCCGGGTCCCCAACCGGCCTCCAGACCCCCCACCCCGGACCCACTCGGCCGCGCTGGGTCCCCGGCTTCCCCCCGCCGCCCAGACCCGCTCGGCCACGAGGGGGCGACAGAGCCCAGGCTGTGCCGCGGCGGGTCCCCGAGCTCCGTCCGCCTCTCGGCCCGGAACCGGCCCTCCGCCCCGGTGGGGGGCTCCGCTGTGGCAGGGAAACCCAAAGGCCTGTGTCAGTGCCCCTCCTGGTCCGGGCGGCCCCCAAACCACCCCCTCCCGTCCCGGACCCAGGCGCCCCCTCCTGCACCCACCCCCTGGGTCCCCCTGCCGGTCCTGCGCGCCCAGCCTGTGCCACACCCGGGGGCCAGGGCCCGGGGAAGCCTGCCTGGTGGCGCCTGAACCCACGCCCTCTGCACCCTGCGGGCGCGCCGGTGGCCTGGGCTAGTGCCTTCCCCTGGAACCCGGGCTCAGGTTGGACCTCTCTCCAGGGCTCAGGCCACGAGCAGGCCAGGCCATCACTGGGACCGAGCACTGGGTGCATCGCTACTCCAGGTGGGGGTGCCTAGCTCGCGACTTAAGGCTGACCTGTCCTGGGCCTGCCTCCTAGCCCTCTGGGCCTCAGTTTCCTTTTCTGTCCGGTTTCCAGGAAGTGCTGCAGAATGGGAGCAGCCTGTGGTTCAAAGTCAAAAGCCCCTCCTGTTCCTCCCACCGGGACAGGGACCAGCACCTTTGCCTCTCACCAGAAGCCTCCCAAGGACCCACGGGGGCAGAGGTCAGGAGGCCTGCTGACCTTGGACACCAGGCTGAGAGGGTGGCAGCGAGCCACCACCAAGCACATCGCGAGAGCTGCAGCAAACACTCAGGGCGCTCCTGCAGTTCTAACAGGTACCTCCTCTCCCAAGCCTCTGTTGTTTACCTGTAAAATGGGGACATCATAACTGACCTGCCCACCGCACAGGGGTTGTGTCCTCTGGCCCCTGTGTGTCTGTTCACCCGCCCTGCACTGAGCAGCCTGAGGACAGGCACCTGACCCTCTCTTGATCCCCACACTTGTCCCAAACAGGGCCTACCTTGGGTGTGTGAACCCAGAGGGGCTGCAGCCCAGTTGGACATCCCCAGGGGCGTAGGGATGCAGAAGGCAAGGTTCTGGGCAGCTCCTGCTGGGTCCACCCCAAATCCTGCTGCACCCTCCTCCTCACAGTTTTCAGTTCTGGGTCTCCTTTCCAATTTAATGGTGCAAAAAAAAAAAAAAAAAAAAAAAAGCAGAAGAAAGGGAAAGAAGAGAGGGAAGAGGGGGGTGGGGAGGGAGTGAGGAAGGACTACAACCAGCTGAAGCGTCCCTCCTGCTGGCCACCCTTTGATATTTGAGGGCGGGACAATGAGACTGATTGCTAGGAAATTTGAAGCCCTCATAATTAGAAGGAAAGAATGTCCTTGTGGTTGGCTCCTCTAAAAATACAGCTGTGCCCACATCTGGAGGAGATGGGTGGGAGGTGGGGGGGTATGTGAGGGGGGGTGGGGGGATTAAGGGGGGTTGGTCAGGCCAGAGTCTGAAGCACTGAATCCTGGGTTCCTTGGGGAGGAGAGGACCCCTCCCAGCAGAGCCCAGGGCAGAAGGAGACGGGAGGGCACCAAAGGGGCCAGTCCCCTGTGGCTGGGCCACCTGCCACAGGGTGGGGACGTGGGAGCTGAATAGGCAGTCCACCCCTTCCTGGGTCCACACTCACCCCTTCATGGAGCCCTCCCACCTCCGCTGCCCAGAGGGGACAAGCAGGGGCCTGGCTGGCGGGTGCGCTGCCTTATCAGCCCCTACCTGACCTGGCCACACCAGGCCCCCTGGCCACAGGCTTCTGAAGACAGAGGGATTTCCTTCTGGATTTTATGATGTTGGGTGGTATTTGTCAGCTTTTATGAATGTAGTGTTTGTTTTGAGTTCTCTAAGTAAATGTTCCCTTTTTGCACCTAATCTTGCCATTTTATTTTAATTTTTTAAAAAGATTTTATTTACTTATTCATGAGAGACAGAGAGAGAGAGGCGGAGACACAGGCAGAGGGAGAAGCAGGCTCCCTGCAGGGAGCCCAATGTGGGACTCCATCCTGGGACCCGGGGATCATGACCTGATCCAAAGGCAGACACTCAACCACTGAACCACTCAGGTGCCCTCATCTTGCCATTTTAATTGTGTGTTTGTTTTGCTAAAGGGGCCCCAGTAGCTCGGGTAAGCCAAGAGTGTGGAGGGGGTATTCTGGTGGCATGGCCAGCGGGGGACAGGCCACAGGCCAGCGCTGCCTGACGACCTGGTAATGAGCAGGAAGACTGTTGAACAGGGTGGCATCAGGTTCCACAGTCACCTCAGGGCCGCAAGAACCAGACCCACGTTCGTGGCCTCCCGGGTATGCAGACAAGCGACACACAGTCACAGGGCTGGCCCATCTTTGTACCGCGTCTTGCGCTTCTCCTGCCGGCACTGGCATCCCGGCCCTGCCACTTGGCTGAACCACCCAAACCACCACCCACGGCGCCGAGCCGGAAAGTAGCGGAGGCCAGGGAGAGCCGTCGGCCAGATGCTCTGGGATTCTGAGTGGCAGGCCGGACGTGGCTTTGACCTTCGGGCAGCGGTCGCAGAAGGAAGTGGGAATGAAAGGCAATTGCTGAGGATTGAGACAGCTGGGCCCGAGCTCCGGCTGGCCGGGCAGCTGAGGCTGGGAAAGGACCGGCTCATCCAGGCCTCAGGGGTCAGAGACGGTGAAACTGAGGCCCAGGCTGACAGCCAGCACCCACGCTGCTCAGCAGGGGAGCATCAGCGAGGAAGCAGAGGCTCATGGTGGAGACACAGAAGCCCAGAGACGCAGAGAGGTTTTGCCTCCCAACTCTGGCTGGAGAAGGGGTGAGGCTGCAGGACACTGGCAGGTCGCTGGTACCCTCCACAGGCTTGCCCCGCAGGTCGTGCCTGTCGCTCCCTGTGCTGAGCTCCCCTGGGGCCGGCTCACCACCTCGCCACCAGTCCTTTCCATCACTCCTCGTGGTGGCAAAGCCAGCACTGGCACCTTGGCGTCTTGGCACCTCTCTCTCTAGCTGAGTGTCCTCAAGTAGGTGACTTAATCTCTCTGAGCCTGTTTCTTTATTTGTAAGAATAACCTACTTGGTAAGGTGGCAGTGCCATATTGTGTGATTTATAAAAAATAGATATATTTGGTCATTTGGATGACCAAAATATATTCTCGCATATAGTGGGTCTTTTTTTTTTTTTAAGATTTTATTTATTTATTCATGAGAGACACAGAGAGAGAGAGAGAGACAGAGAGAGAGAGAGGTGGAGACACAGGCCGAGGGAGAAGCAGGCTCCACGCAGGGAGCCCGATGTAGGACTCGATCCTGGGACTCTAGGATCACGCCCTGGGCCAAAGTCAGGTGCTAGACTGCTGAGCCACTCAGGGATTCCCTCCCCCACCCTTTTTAAAATATTTTATTTATTTATTCATGAGAGACACAGAGAGAGTCAGAGAGAGAAGCAGACTCCATGCAGGGAGCCCGATGTGGGACTCGATCCCGGGACTCCAGGATCATGCTCTGGGCCAAAGGCAGACGCTCAACTGCTGAGCGACCCAGGTGTCCCTTTTTTTGTTTGTTTAAATTAATGAGAGACACAGAGAGAGGCAGAGACAGAGGGAGCAGGCTCCTTACGGGGAGCCCGATGTGGGACTCGATCCTGGGACCCTGGATTCACACAAACCCTGAGCCAAAGGCAGATGCTCTACCGTTGGGCCACCCAGGTGTCCCCATATAGTACATCTTTATCCATAGTTCCTTGCACACAACTCCCCAAACTCTTGGAATTTCTGGAAGCATAAGCACAAGGGAAGCATCTTTTGTTATAATATTTGTTCTCTCATCCTCAGTTCCTGAATATGCTTCAGAGCCATAAAGGTGAAATGGGTGTCTTATTACTCACAACAAGGTCCTTCCCATCACAGCTGGGTTTATGTTAACGAGGAGACTTTTGGAGAGTGCTTAAGGATGAGGGCTGGTTGCCAGGAGAACCACCCACAAATGTAGCGGTGGAAATTTCAGTCCCCCCTGACCTGAGGGTAGAGAGGAGGAAGAGCTGGAGGTGGATTCGGTGACCAGTGGCCCATGATTTAAGCAATCATGCCTATGTAATGAAGCCCCCAAAAGGTGAGGTTCAGAGAACTTCCAGGTTGGGGAACCAGAATGCTTCCATGTTGTCACTGTGCCGAACCCTGAACTCCATGTGGGCAGAAGCCCCTTTGGGAGCTCCCACTAGGTCTCTCTTCCTGTGGCTATTGACTGACATCTTTTTTTTTTTTTTTTCATCTTTTATTTTTTTTAAGTAATGTAATTACTTTTTTTTTTAAGTAATTTTTTTTATACCCAATGTGGGTCTTGAACTTACAACCCCGAGATTAAGAGTGGCAGGCTCTACTGACTGAGCCAACTGGGTGCCCCAACTGGTGTCCTTTCATGTCCTTTGAATTAAGCCAGTAATCTAGTGATGGATTTCCTGAGTTCTGTGAGTCACTCTAGCAAATTAATAGAGCCCAAAGAGGGGGGTCATGGGAACCTCTGATTTAGAGCCAAGAAATACAGTAACAACCTTTTGACTCCTGCCTGAAGTGGAGGGTGGTCTTGGGGGGACTGAGCCTTGAGCCTGTGGAATCTGATGCTATCTCGGGGTGGAAGGCATCAGAATTGAGTTGAATGCTCAAGACACATGTTGGTGGGGGGAACTCTGAACACACTCCCCACCCCCACCCCCACACATGCATCGGAATTGGGTCCAGGAACCCACTGAGGTGGTGGGGCTTAAGTGAGGGGTACAGAGCACCCGTTACGACCTGGGCTCTAAGGCCCCTTCTTGTCCTTGCCTCCCCCAAGACACGGATTCTTTCCTGCCTCCACACCTTTGCCCAAGCCCTTCTTCCCGCCTTGCGTGCCCTCTCCCACTGTCCTAGTCCAGAGCCCTCCTGCCTGCAGCCCCTTGTCAGCAAGCCCACGACACTCGTCCCCTCCCTGCAGGGTGTCCACATCTTCCCCACAATGCCACCTGAGCCAGACCCTGCTGGCTCCCTCCTGGGCCTTTCCTGAGGCTTCCAGGAATGTTCCCCAGTGCCGCCCTGTGAGGGAGCTCTGGGCCAGGAGGAGGCAGGCGAGAAAACCAGTCTCCGGGAGAGTCCTGCCTTGCTGCGTTCTCCCTCATTCATTCACGGCAGAGACCAGCCTTGGGGTGGGGGGTGGGGGGTGCAGCTCTGACTGTGTCACAGGAAGGGGGCCGCTGCCCAGAAATCTGATCCCCCCAACAGTGGAACCAACTAAAGCTGGAGGAGGCTCTATAGATGGGCTCTTCCCAGCAGCCCATTTCACAGGCAGGGACAAAGAGGCCCAGGGTGGGGGCCTGGCAGGCTCAGGTCTCAGTGCCAGGCCCAGATCCGGCCCTGGGGCACAGGCTGGCCTTCTCGAGGCTCAGAGGTCACAGAGGACTTCCAGGGATACAGAGCCGGGTGCAGCATGCCTGTGGGCACGGGGAGCGCTGCAGGTGACAAGCGGCCGGGAGACCAAGCTGGGTGACCAGGGAGGGCTTCCCTGAGGTGGGCATGTCCCACAGCACCCCAAACTTGACCTGTCCCAAGCCAGTGGGGGATCTCCGTCAGAAACCTGGCCCTCCGCCACGTCCCACCCATCTTACAGTCACTTCATGGCTTCTTCATCCTTGGCACGTTTGCTCCCACTTTGTCATTCACCTCCCTACCGCAGGCCACTGTCGTCATCCTCCACTCAGACGACTGCTTCTATTCTTGTCTCCTTCTTCCTCCTGAGAGCTGCCATTTGAATGTAACCTCACCACCATGCTGGAAACTCTCTGAGGGCTCCTCATTGCCCTGGGGACAGAGACCGCAGCCTGCACAGCTGTGCTCAGCCTCTGCAGGCAGCCCCTCCTCCTCACCACGCCTTCGGCTTTGCTCTGCGCCGTCACCATGGCACCTCAGGACCTTTGCACAGCCTGTTCCCCTCATGGGCCTGGCTCATGCTATTCATCCTCTGCCCCAAACTGCCTCATCCCTTCCCATACACCCCAGAGACCTGCTAATTCCTGGAAAGTCTGGAATCTACCAAATTCAGAGGGCCAGGCCCAGGTCTGACACAGCCCACCTGGACAGTTTGTTGTTCTTGCTCTCCGGCCATGAGCAGCTGCTGCCGAGTGGGTTCCGGATTCGGTGCTAAAAATAATCCTATGACCCAGACAGGAAGAGCCAACGGGGACACAGCTGCTCCTGGGAGGGGCTGGCTGGAGCTTCGGGGAGGCCTTCCCCCTGCAGTTTGGGGTCCATGTGTGGGAAGGGGTTAGGCACTGAGCTCACATCTTGTATCGTCAGAAGGAAAACACAGCAAGGTCAGAGAAGCAGCTTGAGGAGCGGGGCTCATTGTCACCTTGCCCAGGGACCATAGGCCTTCCTTCAAGTCCCTCCTCAGTGCAGGAGAGACTGCAGGCCCAGCTGGCAGGTCTGCCATCCTGCTGCTTAGGACAGGCAACCAAATAGGCCCCAGCATACTGGCTGCCTACATCTCTAGGCCCCTGGGACCGTGTGGTGTCCAGGGCTTCTCTCCATAAATAACTGTTTGCAGATGCCTGCATCAGAGAAGTGGACCTGCCCTGGGCCTGAAACCAGACAGGAAAAGCCTGGACTGCTGACAGAGGTCGGCCTCAGGCCCTGCTGGGCCTCATGCTGGGCCTCAGTTTCCCCACCTAAGAATACCCAGGGTTCTGAGGAGAGAGCATCGAATCCAGCCATGTTCCCCTGGCTGTCCCGTTTGGCTGGCAGTCCCCACCTATCCCGGGCCCCATGCCTCCTGGGGAATGTTTCTCCTTCCCCAGGCCAGGCGCCTGCCTTATCAGCCCCAATCAAAGGGGAGACAGACGCTCCTGTCCACAATGACAGGCCCTCCTATTAGCCCCGGCCTGACCCTGAGTGGAGGGCCCAGAGCTTGCTGAGCGCCTGGAGGCAGGAATACCTCCACTTCCCCACGCTGACATGAAACCTGACCTCCCTGGATGGCTTTCATGACTGGCAGGCGCCAGCCCTGGCGTCTGAGGGCCTGCATCCCCACCCTGCTGCCCTGCCTCCGCCAGGACAGGACCTACTCTGCGGGGCCCCCCTCAAATGTGACCTTGGCCTGCTTTGCTGGAAAATGGAGGCTGCTCAAGAGGGCCTCCCACCACCCAAACTCAGCATGTTGGTCCAGTTCCTGCTGTATCAGGCCAGACCTGTTCTCACTCAGGAGCCAAAAGCACATCCCCCTTCAATGCCCCGCCTCTCCCTCCCCTTCACTCCCCTTGAACCAGGGGCCCCCCTGAACCACTCCCTAGGGAACCCCTCTTAGCACTCTGGTTTTCTTAGGATCCACCTGAGATACCTTTGTCAGCCGGTTCTCAGCCTTTCCAGTCCTCTCGGGGGAACTTGGGGCCCTGTCCAGGACATTCCTCATCTTCTACACTTACATACACACCTGAGCTCCCCACATTGGTAAAGGTACCTCTGTTTGTGCACCTTCCTCTCCCTCCTCCCCTCCATGATCTTGGTGACAGGGACCTTGGCATGGCTGCATCCCATTGTCTGTCCCCAGGCCTCGTGTCTGTGAGCTTCACTGCCTTGCTCCTGAAGCCCCCTCAAGCCTACCCTGGCTTCCCTGGCCAGGTCTGCCTTCCCTAACTGTGGAAGGGTAAGCTCTATGCCTGGCCTCTCTCCTCTTTTCCATTTAGCTTCACCCCTTGGACACCTCACGCAGGCCCAAGGCCACAAATGCCACTGGTCTACCAAGGACTGACAGCCACAACTGGACTGCCTGCCCGACCTCTCCCCCAGCACCACTCTTGGATTTCTCCAGGTGGATGTCACACAGACACCCCAAACTCAACGGGGCCAGAACGAGATTCCATCTGCCTGCCCTTCCCCAAAGCGTTCATCTCAGTAAAGGCCGCCACCATCCACCCGCCGGTGTTCAGACCTGCAGGTCACCCTCGATTCCTCTCCCACAGCTCTGTCCAGCCCCTCCGCGACTCTCCAGGCCCTACCCTGCCCAAGCCACCGCCGTGCCTTGCAGCCTCCCGCTGCTTACTGATCCCTCTGGCAGTCTACTGTCTTTGCAGCAGCCACAGGGACCTTTTAAAGTGACAATCACGTGCCGCTTCTTCAAAGGGGCTCTCCAGATCACCCCGTCCGGCGGCACAGCTCCCTACCCGACCCTCCACTCCTGGCGTTATTCGCGGCAGCTCCAGCTCCGGTGAACACCCGCTCTCAGTGAGCGCAGGCCTATGACTGCCTGTCTCCTGTGTCCTATCGGCTGCTGGATCTCCGCGTCCAGGGAAGCCCCTGGCACACGGTCGGTGTTCAATCAACGGTGGACTTGAATGAATGAATGAATGAATGAAGGAGTTTCTTCCATCAAAATGACGAGGGCCCGGGTGGGCACGCGGGCTCCGGGGAAGAGTCCCCACGGGAGTCGCCGGGGGGTCAGGTGGACGGCGGCGGGAAGAGGTGGTCGGACACCGGGCGCGTCCCCCGTGCTGGGCCAGGTGGCACTCCCTCTGGAACTCAGGCGGGGACCGGAAAGGCGGGACCGAGCGGCCGCCAGCCCAGGTGGACTCCGAGCGGGCCCCGCCCCTTCCGGTCTCCTCTCCGCCCGCGGAGGCGCCCTGGCCCCGCCCCCAGAGCCTGTGGCCCCTCGCTATTGGCTCTCCCTGGCGGGCCGCGAAGAGCCCCGCTCCTCATTGGCCGCACCTTCTCCCGCGTCGCCGAGGCCGGCACCACAACAACCGCCACGTGCTCAACTGCGGGGCCCGCTCTTTGGTCCCGAGTCCTGACCCGCCCACCCCCCCTGTCCCGCCCCGGCCGCCCGCTGCCTCCTCCTACTGGCGACCCGGCCCAGGGTCCCTCCCCCCGTCCTGGGCGCGCGGCGCCTAGGACGCGCATTGGCCGAAGCCGGGAGCGAGGCGGGGCTTGGAGGCGGGTTTAAGAGCGCGCCGCAGGTTGGGCCACGCGTGTCCGAGAAGGTTCAATGGCGTGGCAGGGGCTGGCGGCCGAGTTCCTGCAGGTGCCCGCGGTGACGCGGGCCTACACGGCGGCCTGCGTCCTAACCACGGCTGCTGTGGTAAGCCGGGCGGGCGGGCGGGGGCGTCTCCACGGCTGCAGCCGGGAGGGGTGTCCCCATGGTGACCGCTGGGTTCCGCACCCCTGGTTCCGCAGCAGCTGGAGCTCCTCAGCCCCTTCCAGCTCTATTTCAACCCGCACCTCGTCTTCCGGAAGTTCCAGGTGAGGCTGCCCCGCCCGTTGCACCTGTCGGCCGGCCCCTGGCCCGCGCCTGACAGCCCGCCTCTCCTCGGTCCCCGTAGGTCTGGAGGCTCGTCACCAACTTCCTCTTCTTCGGGCCCCTGGGATTCAGCTTCTTCTTCAACATGCTTTTCGTGTATCCTGCGCCGCGCGGCCCCAGGCGTCGGGGTGGGGCGGCCCGCCGGGCTGGGGGGCGGCTCGCCGGGCTGCGGGAGGCCCGGAGCGGGGAAACTGAGGCTCTGCCGGGTGGCACTTCCTTCACGGACGCCGTAGGTTCCGCTACTGCCGCATGCTGGAGGAGGGCTCCTTCCGCGGCCGCACGGCCGACTTCGTCTTCATGTTTCTCTTCGGGGGCGTCCTCATGACCGTATCCTTCCCGGGCGCTGAAACTTCAGGCCGCAGCGCCTCTGGGCCCAGCCTGTGTCGGCCATGGGGCCGACATGGGCACCCCGGCCGGAGGGGGACAGGGCGGTCCCCGCCAGCTCAGGATGTATCTAGCATACATCATGTGCTCAGCTCCGGATGCCAGCGCCAGCTCTCCAGGCCGTACACACCACCACAGGGCCGGGTGCAGCGGAGCCAGCTGGGGTGCTCGCAGGCTGGGGCCCAGAGGACAAGCAGGACGGATCACGTGGAGCCTGAAGGCCACAGCGTGGCCTCGATCGGAAGGGCACATCTTGATCGGGGAGTGGCACATGGGGGGAGGAGGGAGGATTCCAGGGGTCCGGGGCAGGGGCTCTGAGACCTGCACCAGGGAAGCCCCCCCACACACACACACACACCTTGACTCTGGCTCAGCTGCTGGGGCTCCTGGGCAGCCTGTTCTTCCTGGGCCAGGCCCTCACAGTCATGCTGGTGTATGTGTGGAGCCGCCGCAACCCCCGAGTGAGGGTCAACTTCTTTGGCCTCCTCACCTTCCATGCACCATTCCTGCCCTGGGCGCTCATGGGTTTCTCACTGCTGCTGGGCAACTCGATTCTCGTGGACCTGCTGGGTGAGCCTGCCTGTGCACCTGCCCTCCCCAAACAGACCGTCTGGCACCTGCCACCTCAGGCTGGCTGCCGCTGTCCCAGAGCCCTCCCTCCCACCTGCACTGGATCTCTCACCTGTCCTCACGTCCCCTCTTCCTGCCCCGCCAGCTCCTCTGTTTTTCTGGCCCCTTGAACTAGCCAGCCAGCTACAAGCTTCCTTTCTTCAGGTCTGATGTACTGATGCTCATGTGGGTCCTCACCAGGGTGGGGATAGGCGTCAAGATTCCAGCTTTGGCTCCTATTTCCCCCATGTTCTCAGGCCCTTCCCTCCCCAGGTCCTGCCCACTTCTGGGCCAGGTAAGCCTGCCCTTCAGGGTCAACCCTGGCCCCACCCTGGGCTGGCAGTACAGAACATCTGGCAGGTTGTCATGGGTACTTATGCTGTGGGGCCCGAGGTTACTTGTCCTGGCTGCGCCTCCAGAACTGCGCATGGAGGTGGGGAGCAGGCTATGCTGGCCCAGGCTCCGGACTGTGGAAGGTGGCCTTAGCTGTCCTTGGCTCTCCTACAGGGATTGCGGTGGGCCACATTTACTACTTCCTAGAGGATGTCTTCCCCAACCAGCCTGGAGGCAAGAGGCTGCTGCTGACCCCCCGCTTCCTGTGAGTGCTAGAGATGACATTTCTCCCCTTACCCTCCCTCAGATGGCTCCCTGCCCTCGTGGGGACCGTTGCTGGCCTCAGCTCAGTGCAGGCCCCTCCCTACAGGAAGCTGCTACTGGATGCCCCACAGGAGGACCCCAATTACCTGCCCCTCCCGGAGGAGCAGCCAGGACCCCTACAGCAATGACCCTACCCAGGGCCAGGGACAGCCCCAGGGTCCTGTTTTCCTGGCCTCTGGCAGGCCTCCATCCCACCCCTATCTCCCACTTACAGGGAGAGCAACCTGTCCTGGAGACTGGGCTGGTGTTCAGGGCCAATCCAAATAAACAGAATGACCTGCATTTCTCTGCCCGCAGCACTGGCTCCCTGCCTCGGCTGGCCACACCCTTCCATGCTGAGCAGGTGCTGTTGGCCTTGACCTGAGGCCACCAAGCCTGGCCTGCCCTCTCAGGCCAACTGTAGATGGTAGGATGGGAGACCCAGAGGGGCTCAAGAACCTGCCCAAGGTTCCCCAGCAGCTTTGAGCTTATAGATAAGCTTGGGGTTCTCACTCCAACTTTGCCAGTGCCTCAATGGAGCTTCACGCAAATCCCACCTGCACGGATTTCTGTTCCCGCCAGGCAGCAAGGGACCTGACGAGGTCTCATTAGCTGGGATGTTCCTGTCATGCCAAGCCCAGTCTGCAGCCCTCAGGCTGATGCCTCATTTGGCTCTTCCTGTCCCTCATCAACAACATGTGGACCTTTACTCCACTCTCTAGCAGTTAATGGACTTGGCCAAGGCTCCATGGGGTCAGGTGCAGCACAGGGCCAGGATGGGGTTCTTTGCCCTTCTTGTGACCACAAAGCTTTGAGAAATTTTTACCGCGACAGAGTTCTACAAAGTTCTCTCCCTGATGTTTTTAACTGAGGACCGTGGGAGCCTGATCTGATCCCCAGCAGGCACCAGACAACATGGCCAACTTTCCTTATTGCCCTAGACCCGTCTGAATTACGGTATTTTTCCCCGATGATCAGCAGCAAGCATAAGGGCTCCTCCAGCCATAGGCTGTCACGTTCACAGAAAACACAGGTATTCACCATGCAGTCTGACCTTAATTTTGTAGGGAAACCTTGTGGAGTCACAGCTGGCTCTGCAGCAATGTGGGCCAAGAGTGCTCAAAGCGAGGGCTCAGCCCCTGGGCCTGATGCACTGGCCCGCCCAGAGGGGCTGAGGTGGGGAGGATTCATTCCATCCCATCAGTTGTAGGGGCAAACGACCAAGCAAACCCTTCAGCAAGGGAGCCCACTTGTCTCCACGGCCAGTGAAGCCCAGGCCTGGAATCTTCCTCTTTGTTCAAGGCCTCACATGAAGCCCAACTGTCTCCTAAGTGTGGGCCTCCAGCAAGTTGCACTCCTGGATGAAGGGCAGGGGGCTTGAGTACAGACTCCCTGGGAGCCAGGAGCTGTCATGTCCCAGGACATCAGAGGACCCCCAGCCCAGAGGGCCAGGCCCATCTACCCTGGCAGTGAAGACCCCAATTCCTACTCAGAGCTCTGCCCTCGGCCAGTGTGGGACTCAGACTGGGAACCAGGAGCCATCATGCCGCTGCCAGGCTCCTGGGGAGCAGAGCAGCCCTGACCTGCAGGGAAGACCTGGCAGCAGCTGAAGGCACCAGCCCAGTGCTAGGGGTCTGGGCCTGTTCTCTGGTAAGACTGGCTATGTGCCCAGTACACCAGCCAGTGCTCGGCACAGTGAGTTGACCCACACATGCCACCCTCACGAGCCCACGTCCCTCCTGTGGAGTGGGGACACTTCCACGTTAGACAAGAAGCAGTTCACTGGGGGCAGAGCTGAGACGAAGCCCAGGGCTATGCCTTCTTCTCAACACACCATATCACCCCACAGCCGGCACCAGGCAGCATGCTGCTCCACGTGCCTTATTCCTCATGACTGACCTGACAGAGAGGAGCTGGCCTGGCTCATGGCACCAGCCAGGGGTGGAGCTGGCCCCAACCACCTGCTGCTGGGAGGTGTGTCAAGAGCGGTGCACATCGGCCAGGGCTGGAACAGCCAGTCACAGGCCCTCGGGCATCCCTGCTGGTGATGCCCCTGTGGAGCCCCCACAGAGGACACGGCTGTTGCAAGGGGCTCCAGGAAAGCAATGCTCCTGGTGGGGAGCGGGGGTGGTGGGAGGAGGAGGTACGACAGCCTGGACACAGCAGAGCCCAAGAACAGCAGGAAAGCCTAAGCTGCTCCACAAGGCCAAGCAAAGGGGGCGTGGGGGTGGGGGCTCTCACTGAAAGGTAAGTGGGCCCCCTGCCCTGTGAGCCTCATGACTTCACTTCTGCCCGTCTGTATGAGACGGCACAGCAGGCGGGTGCCAGGCTTGGGGGCCTGAGGAAAAGCAGCACTGTGCTCTGACTGGCCTTGGATGCAGCCTTATTAGCTCCCACCTGTCCACCTGGGGCTCCCGGGCAGAGAAGGGCGAGCGTGCTGGCATGCCAGCCTTGGCCACACACCACCCCAGCCACGCCCTGCTCCTTGTGCCCATTCTTATTTTTTATGCTACCACTTTGAAAAAATGAACATGACCTGTTGTCTTTATTTAAAAAGTGTTGCTAGCCCTACCTGGGGCTCCTATACAAAAACAAAACACAACTCAAAAACGAGGCCTCTTTCTGACCAGAGACTTGGGTGGCGACTAGGGCCCAACAAATGGAATGTGTGCCCAGGGGAGGGTGACCGGAAGCCCTCCCCACGCCCCATACTCCTCAGGATGGCCCCGGCCTGTCCCTTTCCCTCCTTGCCAGAAGATGAAGGAGAGGCGGTCCGATCTTCTGAACGCTCCGTGGGAGCCATGCACCAATGGGCCGGTTACCAGGCTGGGGCAGTGTTGGCAAGACGCCTCATACGCCTGCAGGAGGAGAGTAGGCAGTGACCCGGAGCCAGCTTCCAGACCTGGGTGGCTGCCCTCCCCCAAGGATTCTAGTGCAGCCAGTGGAGTGGGGACAGAGCTAGGACATGGTGGGGGGATCCCCAGCCTCCTTGCTCTGCTTGAGCCTGTCTGCTGCTCGAGGCCCTGGAGCTGCCCTATCTCAACCCAGCCCACCTCTCCAGGGCTCCAGGCAGGTAGGTCTGGGCGGTGGTCAGACCCAATCTGAGGGCTTATTTTTGTTTCCCACAGGGGAACCCACCCAGGGGCTACATTGGGACTTATCACCCAGGGCCCGTCTCCCAGAAACCAGGTCACTGGGTCCCTCCTCTGCCTGCAAGACATTGCCTTTGGGTAGAGCCAACTTCAAGGGGCCTGGAGGGGTGGGGGGTACCTTGTGTTCCTGTCCTGGTCGCGGATCTTCTTTTCCATCTCAGCATCTGTCAGAGTCTCCAGCAGTGGACACCACTGGTCAGCATCACCTGTGTTCCGAATGGCAATCTCCACCGTGGGGAGGGGGTTCTCACTGTGGGCCGGGGATGGGGGGTGGTAACTGCTGGTTCACAGAGTAGCAGCTAGAAAGGCCCCCCAGACACCAGTGCCCACCCCGTTAGAACACTGGAGCCAGCGCATGGCAGGAAGGCCCAGGCCTTTCCTGCTACTTCCTCTGCCTCCTCCCCACTGGCCATTTCTATGCCCGGCTCCTCAGAACAGCACTCCTGACAGGAGTGGCCCAGTCATCCACCTGTCACCTGAACCTCAAGGCACAGTCCCCGGAAATGCCAGGTCCGGGCAGCCCAGGTGGCTCAGTGGTTTAGCGCCACCTTCAGCCCAGGGTATAATCCTGGACACCGGGGATCGAGTCCCACGTCGGGCTCCCTGTAAGGAGCCTGCTTCTCCCTCTGCCTGTGTCTCTGCCTCTCTCTCTCTCTCTGTCTCTCATGAATACATAAATAAAATAAATCTTTAAAAAAAATTCCTTTGAGATTTCACATTGAAAAAAAATGAAGGGATCCCTGGGTGGCTCAGTGGTTTAGTGTCTGCCTTTGGCCCAGGGCATGATCCTGGAGTCCCGGGATCGAGTCCCACGTCGGGCTCCCGGCATGGAGCCTGCTTCTCTCTCCTCCTGTGTCTCCGCCTCTCTCTCTCTCTATCATAAATCAATCAATCAATCTTAAAAAAAAAAAAATGAAAAAGGAAACGCCAGGTCCCCCACAACAACAGCTTCTCTTCCAAGCACTCTCAAGCAGGCCCCTGCTGTCTCTGGTCTGAAGCCTGGGCAGGGCGCTCCCAGCAGAGGTGGTTCCCTGTGACCAGGGCACTGGGGAGGCAAGGGAGGGTGGTCGGCCCCATTCTGTGCCCGGGGCCGAGACCCACTAGCCTTGATACTTCATCACAGAAGGCTGCTGGGCTGACCTGTTCCTGAATATTCCATACATTTGCCCCTCAGTGCATTTCACTGGCCCAACTAAACTCCAGAGAGCTGGCCTATTTGCTTAGGGAAGACAGCTAAGCCTGAGACCCTTGTCCCCTGATCACTCCACAGTCCCTCGATGACCACCCGGATGGCCACCTGTGCACCCTCTTGGTAAGGACACACAGCGGTGGGGGTGGAGGTAGGGGTGGGGGAGATACACACAGGAGTGCCAGGGGAGGGGATCCTCAGGTGGCCCAGCGGTTTAGCGCCTGCCTTTGGCCCAGGGCGCGATCCTGCAGTCCCGGGATCGAGTCCCGCGTTGGGCTCCCTGCATGGAGCCTGCTTCTCTCTCTGCCTGTGTCTCTGCCCTGCCCCCCCCATGTCTATCATAAATAAATAAATAAGTCTTTAACAAAAGAAAAAAAAAAGGAGTGTCAGGGGAGGGAGGACACAGCTGAGCTGTCAGCTCCCTGGGCCTTGGTTTCCAAGCTTGTGTGACAGACAGAAGGCTGAAGAGGCAAGGATGCTTCAGAGCTGACGCTCCAACTCCTGGCCTGGGAGGCAGGCCTCAGCATAGCCCTAACAGTGATCTCTCCCACCCTCTTCCCACCGTCACCCCGGCCTCATCAGGCCCTTTTCTCTCTGCTCCAGCTGGGCAGCCTGCACCTGCCTCCCGAGGCTCGGCAGCCCCCAGAAGGCCAGCCCTGTCAGATGTCTGCCCAGTTGCAGCCTGGAGCCTTGCAAGACTCAGTTCGCTCTGGGCAGAGTAAAGGCAGGCAGGGCCCAGGGGAGGCACCCAGAGGACCCTGACCGGACAGCCTGGGTTTTGATACTTCAATTGGAAAAAAGGAACAATATTGTGGCTCTGAGAGCTTTTCAGAAGATTACTGTTATTTAAAGCAGCCAATGTATGTCCACTGAGCCAATGTATGTCTAGGGGCCAGGAGCCTTGTTCACACGGTCTCCCTATAGCTTGTGCCCAAGGCTGTGTGTGGCCCACTGGAGAGGGTCATCCACCCAGGCCCGACTAGAGGCCCTGCTCCTCATGCTGCCAGCTGGTATGTTCTGGCCTCCCTCGTGCTCCTCTCCTCATCCTGGCGTCTCAAGGACCGTGAGCAGATGGGGCACAGCCCAGTGCATGGACTGAGGCCATCACCAGCCACCCAGGGCTACCCTGGCTCCTCTGCAGAAGTGGGTCTCACCTCTTGCTGCCAGAGCTAGGCCCCAAAGCCCAAGAAAGAGCCGGTGACTCAGAGGCCAGTGACAGGGGAAGTGCCAAGCCCCCGCCTGCAGTATCCTGGGGCCAACCCTCCTCAGCAGCTCCTGACAGTGGTTCCACAGCCAGTGCAGTGGTTTGGCAATGCTGAACCATCCAGCCACAGACCCAAACATCATCCCTCACCTCAAGGGCTCCCAGCCGCCTTCCTCGGGAGGACAGACATGAAAGGCGCCAAGCCCACGCGGAAGGGAGCAAAACATGTTTTCCTCTTAATTTAAACAAAAGCTCGTGAGTAGGTCCTGGAGGCCCCGTTGTTTACCTCCCTTTGGCTCTGGGAAGATTCCACTCCAGTGGGTTTGTTCTAAAATAAGAACTGCTCTATCCAACCCTGTAAGAATGGGCCTGGAGCCAGCAGGCCTGCCTCGGGTTTGGGACAAACACAGAGGCGGGGGAGCCACCTTGCCTCCCACTCGTCTGAGGAGATTGTGCATCATGGCTTCAAGGCTACATGGGATCCCAGATACTCCTACCCCCCTGCAGAGTCCAGGTGGGGACGCAGAGCCCAGGCAGGGGAGGCTGTGGCTGAGATGAGAGAGTGTCTGTGGTGCAGCTTGTAGAGTTCTCTCTGTGTGACCTCACTTTTATGCCCTCACGTGATACAAAATGCCTGTCAAGCAGCACAACTATGCCCACTCCACAGACGAGGAAGACAGAGCCTTTGAGGAAAATGACTTGTCCATGGCCACTCAACAGAGAGAAGGGGGAGACAAAACCTAACATCATCCTCTTTATGGTCAACAGACTTGTCCGTGGTGCCAAAGTCCACACCACGGGAAAGACCAATCTTTCCAACAAATGGCATTAGGACAAGATGACCTGCTGGATTAGGCAGTGGTTTTGTGGGTATCACATTAATTTTAGTATATGTGCTGCCGAAGCGAGCACGTGGGTATCATATTTTGTAATGCTTTTTAGAGCATAGGTAGGGGCGCCTGGCTGGCTTAGTTGGTGGAGCTTGATCTCGGGGTTGTGAGTTTGGGCCCCACGTTGGGTGTTGAGATTAAAAATAAAATCTTAAAAAAAAAAAAAAAAAGTGCGAGCAACAAAAACCAGACTATGTTAAAACTTTTATGCTTCAGGGGTACCTGGCTGGCTCAGCTGATGAAGTGTGAGACTCTTGATCTTGTGGTTGTAGGTTCAAGCCCCACGTGGGGTATAGAGATTACTTAAAAAAAACTTAAAAATACAAAAATAAAATTTTTGTGTTTCAAAGGACACTGTCATGAAAGTGCAAAGACAACCCGCAAAGTAGAAGGAAATATCTGCAAATCACATCTCTGATATGGAGCTTGTATCTAGAATATATAAAGAACACTTACAACTCAATAATGAAATACAACTCAATAATAAAAATACAAGTGACCCAAATAAAAAACAGGGGACCTGGGCAGCCCCGGTGGCGCAGCGGTTTAGCGCCGCCTGCAGCCTGGGGCATGATCCTGGAGACCCTGGATCGAGTCCCACATCGGGCTCCCTGCATGGAGCCTGCTTCTCCCTCTGCCTGTGTCTCTGCCTCTCTCTCCCTCTGTGTCTCTCTCATGAGTGGATAAATAAAACCTTAAAAAAAAAAAAAAAAAAAAAAAAACAGGGGACCTGAGTAGCCATTTTTCCAAAGGTGATAGACAGGTGCCCAATGGCACCCAAGATGCTCAATGTCATTAGTCATCAGGGAGAAGCAAATCAAAACCACAAGATCCCACTCCTCCCTCCTCTACGATGGCTAGAATCAAGAAGTCAGATAACAAATGCTGGCAAGAATGCAGAGGGACCAGAAGCCTGGCTCTGCTGGCAGGAAGTAAAATAGTGTGGCTCCTTTGGAAAGCAGTCGGGCAGTCCCTCCAAATGCTAAACATAGCTACCACCTGACCCAGCAACTCCACTTCTAGGTATCTACCCGCAGCATTGAAAACAGGTGTTCAAACAGAAACTTGTACACGAATGCTCACAGCACTACTGTTAACAGCCAAAAAGTGACAACGCAACTGTCCATCACCTGCTGGCTGGGTAAAATAAAATATGGTCCAACTGTATGATGGAATATTCCTCAGCCACAAAAAGGAATGAAACTCGGATACAGGCTCCCACGGGGAGACATGACACTAAGGAGCCAGCCACAAAAGACCATGTGCTCTATGATTTCTATTTATACTGAGTACCCAGAACAGGCAACTCGATGGAAAGCAGATCAGTAGTTGCCCAGGGCTGAGAGCCGTGGGGGCAGGGCGATGGCTGGTAAAGGGGGAGAAGCTTCCTTTGGGATGATGAAAATGCTCTCAAACTGTGAGGGCTGTGCCTCTGCAGATCCTATAAAGCACCGAACAGCTGGCGCTAGGTCAGAGGGCCGTACCAGATGCACATCACACCTCAAAGAAGCTGTTATAAAAAAGGACAAGCAGGCAAGCAAGCCCTGCTCTAGTCAGGTGGACAGAGTTCCAGGAGTAACCTCTGTGGCTCACAGTCAGCAAGTCCAAAATGACCCCGGTGTCTCCCCACACTGATCTGTGCCAGGGACACTACCTTTCTGTCCCCCATCAGGCCCAGTGGCCAGGTTCCCTGACCCTTTGCCTGTCTCCAGCTTCCTCCCAGCCTGCCTGGCCACCTCACCCCATGCTGCAGCCTCTGATAACCTTTGGCAGCCGCACACAAGTCCCCTCTCCTAGACAGGGTACTGTTTTTTCTCTGTCCCCAGCCACAGGCACAGAGCTGGCCTAGAGGAGGTACCAGTAACTCTACTGATGTAACTCTCCTCAAGGTAGCAAGCAGCTCGCAGGGTGAATGTCTGACACCCTCACATGCTATGCTCAGCCCAGCCCTTCCTGTGGTGGAACCCTGTCCCCCTCCAACAACTCACTGTCTTTGCTCCACCCTGCTGGCCCCTGGACATCTCTATGTCGTCCAGCTCTCCTCTAGGAGCTTAAGGCCTTTAATCTATTTGCCACATGCCAGGGCCCCTCCTCACGCTTGTCCACATCAGTCTTGCCAGTCCCACAGCTGAAGGGAAGCAGCCTCTTCTCTGCCCTGCCTCTCCTGACTTGTTTGTGGGCGTTTTGCGTCTGCTCACACATATCCTGTGACTAGCAGCTCGCCTTGCTCCACTGTGGACACAACTCAATGCCACCATCGCCGAGGATGGCACTGGTTTGGTCCTCGGTCCAAGATGCTAGCTTGGTCTTTGGGGAGACAGACAGGACCAGTTTGTGGGAATTCACAATTTACATATAATTATATCACATGCATTTACAACACGGGCTGATGGAGGCCCAGGATTTAAAGCCCCTTTTAAGGAGTCATGTGACTTAGCAGTTGCCAAGCTGTTGTGCAGCAGAGACCAGGTGGGGGCTCCTGGTCCCGCCCTCCACGGACCAGTGGCCCTTGGCCCTGGGCACGTGCAGCTCACTCAACTTCCCCCGGGGAGTGGCCCAGAGAGAAGGGCTGACACTGGTCTCCCTGGGGAGAGTCAAGAGCGGTCTGAGCTCCTGGGATGGCGTGGTGCGGTGGCGATAATGTGGGGCAGGGTCAAGCTGCAATCCCCTCCCTTGCTTGCCTTAGAAGGCCACAGTTCTGTTCCCTGGACGATGAAGCGTGTAACAAGCCAGCCTCTGACCCTAAGCTCCCCTCCCTGTCTTGCAAGTTCTCTCTAGTGCATCTGGTTGCTCAGACCACACACAGTACACACAACAGGCCACGCTTAGTGTAAGGAGCTGATGAGGCCTGGTCAGCTGGGAAAACACAGGTAGCCATCCTGATGCAAAAAGGAGACGCTGGAGCTGCCTCCCCGATCCCAGGCTGGCTGTGTCCCTCCTGCCTGGTGGGCCTGGGCTGCTGGGGAGGGGATGCGTGCTTATCCCCATCCCCAGTAAGTGGCCCTGCCTGCCATCCTGAGGATGTGACACCTGAGCGCTCAGCACTCCGGACTGCAGTGAACAGAGCTCTGTGACACCCCCGTCCTCCCGACTGGAATGCCTGAGTGGCTTCTGAGACAGGGATGGGGGTGGGGGATCATCTGGAAGTCAGGACATGCTACCACCAGGCACTCCTGACAGGGGCCTGCTCTGGAGCTGTCTGGCACACTGCTGACACCCTGAAGCTTGACAAAGGCTTTAGGATGGCTCAGATCACCCCCGGATCAGAGCAGGAGGGATGCTGCCCCATGTGCCTACATCCTCCGGGTCCTGCTGCTTTGAGCTGCATAACCCTCCCCCACCCCCACCCCCACCCCCACCCCCAGCATATGCCAATCAGAACATGGATTCTGACTCAATTGGCATCTGGGGGATGAGGTATCTGGGGTCGATGTCACTCTCATGACCTGTACCATATCACCACCTCCCAGGACAGGACCTCAGGGCATACTCCAGGAAGCAAGATCACCCAGACTGGTCTTCGGGCCCATTGGCCTTGCCTCAAGCTTAGCATGCCTGGACACACACAGCCAACCTCAAGCAGGATTTCACGAGAGCCAGACACCACCACACGGTGGCTCACTGATGCCTCCTCCCAAGGCCTGGACTCTGGGAAGCAGGACCACCTGGTCGGTAGGGCAGCTGAGGGGTTACACGAGGTGACACATGTGCTGTCTTAGCCGGATGTCGGGAGCACAGGCGGTGCTTGGACCCCCACAGAGCTCAGTGGTTTCCCAGGGCCATGATCTCAAGCCCTGAAAGTGTATGGTCATTCCTTCTCTCTTGCTCAGATTTACAGGAAGCAGTAAGAAAGCAGTCTCCTGGGATTTCTGGGAAAATCAGCTGAGACACAAACATACTCACGAGCTCCATCATCTGTCCTATCTTTCCAAAAAGACCTTCGTACTTGCTCCGTATGTGCCATTTTAAGCTGTGGTCCCTGAGTAATGATCGCCAAATGTAGACGATGACAGTTTGATGAGCAGCATAAATCCTAACATCCTGTTTTGATGCAGGGATACTCAGCACCACCCCCAGACTACACTTTCCCAAGTGGAAGAGGAGCTCAGGGAACAGGGCTGGTTATGGGGGAACAGTCCTGAGGCGGGCAAGCTCTACTATTAGTTAACACTTGCCAACTCCCACCTCCCACCAGGCCCACACTGCGCACTCTAGGGGCTACCATCAATGGGAAAGGCACATCTGCTTCTCCAGAAGCCCCCGTCCCATGGTCCACCCCCACCCCGGCACACAGGATCCTGGACTGGAATGTTCTGCTTCTACTTCCACCTTCACAGGCAGCCTGGATGTGGCTCTTTATCTTCCATGGCTGCCAATACAGGGTCCAGCCAACATGGGTGCTCAACTAGTCTCTGACTTACTGATTGCAAAACAGAATCATAAAAGAAAGTGCTGGAGATCCCTTGATTCTCACGAGCTGGAGTGGGCTGTTTGGAGCAGCCCTTGTTTGAGACAGAAGGCAAGTCCGTCAGATGACAAATCCTGGGGTGGGTGACCCATCCCTGACAGAGGCAAGAGTGCAGAGGCAGTGGGGCAGGAATACCGTGGAGGGGCTGCTGGCAGCAGCATGTGGCCCTGGCGGCAGGGGGAGGGGGCTGTGGGGTGCGGAGAAGGCAGATACATCACCCCTCCCCCCGCACCATGATGAGGATGGGGAGCCCTGCTACGGAGATACACGAGGCGGGAGGAGTGAGCCCACAAAGGGCCGCTGAGCTGGCCGAGGCTCCAAAGAGACCAAAGGCATCACCACGCACAGGGAGCTGTCTTTTCCCCAAAATGGGATTAGAGAAGAACGAGGGAGGGGCTCAGCTGGTCTCCTACCTGAAGGCGTAGGTCTTCTGATGCCAGCTCAGCTGGCCCCGGATGCTGTATGCAATGGTGGTGACGAACTCCCCACCCAGCCCCAGCTCTGAGCACAGCTTCAGGGCAAATTTCTCGGGTGAGTTCTCCTTCTCTGACATGTCCCACTCAAACTGGTCCACCAGCGAAATGTTCCCCACGTGGATGTTCAGCTGGGGCAAGAACCGAAGAACACAAGTGAGAAGGGACAGAACCATGCCAACCTCGGAGGCCTCCGGGAGGCGAGACAGTCCAGCGGGGGAGCTGCCAGGCCAGCCTGGACCCTGCCCACCACTCACTAGCTGAGACCGGGGCTACCTTTCGTCCTTCTGGCCACAGGTCCCCATCCAGAACAACAGATGACACCAACGCCTGCTGGGATTGCCACAACAGGCTCTGGCTTAAGACCTGGCACAGTCACCTATCTTCCTAGTAGGTGTGATTGTCCCACGTGAATAGCCCACAAGGGTGCAGGTGAAGCCTGGGTGGGCAGCAGAGGCCCACGGCCGGCCCGCCTACCACACTTCCAGCAGACATTCTGCTGACGTGCAACCTGCAGCCAGTCCAGGCCTTGCCTGTGCAGCACCCAGACCACAATGGAACATAGCCTGCGCCCCAGGAGCTCCCCATGACACCTGCATTCAGAACCACCATCTTTACTCCTCATCCAGCAGATGAGCAGGACTGCTCTGCAACTGGGCGTCAATGAGTCACACAGGAAGGACACTCCAGGGTCTGTCTGGCTGTGTTCACCGGGCACTGTGTCCACGAGGCTCCGCCAATGGCTACAAGGCTGGGACCACCCCTCACTGCTCCCCAAGTGAACAGGCCACAGTGCACCGGCCCTTTCACCTACTATTGCTGTGTGCTCAGGTTTTGAAGACAATGCTCAAGGTGGCCACTGCTCAGGGCCCACTCCATGCAGGGTGGATCCTTCCCGCTGCCTTCAGGAAAGCGTGGGATCTCACTCCCTGTCCCCGTTCATGAAGCTCTGAACCTCTGGACCCTACACACCACTTTTCACTCGCTGTAAATGAGGCCCCTGTCCTTTCCCATTTCCGTGTTCTGCTCACACTGGGTGACCAATGACAGTTTGCAGAACGGAAGAGCTGCCCCTTCTTGCAGGAAACCAAGGCTCATGAGCCCTGAGGGCATGCTGGGACCAAGGAGATGTCAAGCAGCAGGCAGCCCACAGAAAAACATCAAGCGGGACCCAACAGGACCGACAAGTATAGTTGTTCACAGCCAGCCCCAGCAAGCCCTGCCCCGGGTACAAGAGCAGCAGTCCTCTCCGCCACCAGGCGGCGCCATGTGGCCTGGGCTGTCTGTCCCCTCCATTAATTGGGTCAAGAATGCTTGCATCTATTAAAAATTACAGAGTGTGGGCCTATCAAGAGAGGCACAGGGAACACAACGTGAGTCTCTCCGACAAAAAGCCATCTTCGTGGGTTGACATTCCAGTTGGGGGAGAGACACCCAAGCATGTCAAATATGTGAATGGGAGGTACATGGCCTATGTGGCCAGGGCCTAAAGGGAAAATGAGGGGACAGCTGGAAAGCACACAGGAGGCCATGTTAGCCAGGAGGCCCAAGATTGCCTCCTCAGGGAGACAGCATTTTAGGAAGAACAAAATGGGCAGACAGCAGGACATGCAGCTCCTTAGAGAGAAGGGTCCTGGGCAGAGTTAGGCCTGAGGCTGTCCTAAGGGCTCCAATTTCCACAAAGGGATCTGGGAGGTCTGTGGAGTGTTCTGAGCAGAGAAGAGACACTAGCTGCCACTGAGACCTCTGCTGGAGGGAGCCAAGAAACAGTGGGGATTCGGGGGGCGCTGAGGAGCTGGACTCTGAGTGGGCCCAGAGATGGGGCAGGGCCAGGACCCCTGAGGGGGTGTACTGCACTGGGGCCAGACTCCACCCCCTCCTCAACTACCACCCCTTATCACCACATACACCTGCACAGGCAGGGCCCGGTCAGCTATGAAGAGCCTGATTGCTTGACTTGTGAGAAGCACTGAACCCCCCAAGCCCCTGAAACGAAACACAGCCAACCAGTGCTAAGTGCCCTGGTAAAGGCAGCCAGGTCTGGGCTATGGTCCCAGAGTCCCCCCAAAAAAATCTGTTTTAAGTGGTTGTTCCATGCTAAGGCACCACTTTGTGAAGACACTCCTCAGGTGCCACCACAGCAAAGATCCCTGTCCTCCACTATGTCCCAGGAGCCAGAGAACAAAGAATATCCTCAAGGAAGGACCCAGCTCTCCTTGAGTTCCCTTGACCCAAACCTTGGTGTGACCTTCAGTTTCCAGTGCCTACAAGGTGGGCACTGTCCCCGCGGCCATAAGCCCATGAGGGCTCTGACCTGATAAACACAGCAGCAGAGCTTCTCTGGGCCGTGTCCAGCCTTAGTGCCATGAAGCCCTCGCGTTAGAGCCGGGCAGGAAACGCACAAGCCCACAAGCCCTATCAGGACTTAAAACAAAAACAAAACCAAAAAAAAAATTCTGAAAAAAGTATCAGGAAGCCAGCTGGTTAGACTCAGCAGGACCCTGGTCATGGCCAAGCCCACCCATTTGGAAGCATGTTGTTGGGGGCAGCTGATCCGTGAGGCCGCAGTTACAGGACAAAGACAAGGCAGAGAACCGAGTCCTCGGGGCAATCCTTCAGAGGTGACAGGCTACACGTGAGAATGCAGGTGAGGGTCCCACTGCCCCTTTTCTTTCCTATGAAGTTCCCCTTCTTTCTCAGTCATACCCTTTGTCTGCTGGTTGGCCAGAATATGAAACTAAAATGGGTTAAGAAAAACAGATTCTCTCAAAAGAAATAACCACTGGGGCACCTGGCTGGCTCAGTCAGGAGAGCATGCAACTTTTTTTTTTTTAAGATTTTATTTATTTATTTATGGGAGACACAGAGAGAGAGACACAGGCAGAGGGAGAAGCAGGCTCCATGCAGGGGACCCGAATTGGAACTCAGTCCTGGAACTCCGGGATCACACCCTGAGCCAAAGGCAGAGGTTCAACCACTGAGCCACCCAGGCATCCCATAGAGAGCATGTAACTCTTGATCTTGGGTCACAAGTTCAAGATCCACGTTAAAAGAAATAATAATAAGGGCAGCCTGGGTGGCTCAGCGGTTTAGCGCTGCCTTCAGCCCAGGGCATGATCCTGGAGATCCGGGATCGAGTCCCATGTTGGGCTCCCTGCATGGAGCCTGCTTCTCCCTCTGCTTGTGTCTCTGCCTCTCTCTCTCTCTGTTTCTCATGAATAAATACATAAAATCGTAAAAAAAAAAAAATTATAAAAATAAATAAAATCTTTAAAAAATAATAATAATAAAATAAAAAATTTAACAAGTAAGGACACTGAATGAGTAAACAAACACTTCCTCACAAAGAATAACCCTGGATCTGATGGCTTCCCTGGTGAATTCTACCGAACACTGAAAGAACTAGCACCAATCCTTTTCAAATTCTGCCAAAAAACTGAAGAGGAGAGAACGCTTCATAACTTGTTGCCCATATAACAAAGCCATATACTACCAGAAAGGAAAAACTACAGGCCAATCAATATTCCTTATAAACATCAATGTAAAAATCTTTAACAAAATACTAGAGGGATCCCTGGGTGGCGCAGCGGTTTGGCGCCTGCCTTTGGCCCAGGGCGCGATCCTGGAGACCCGGGATCGTGTCCCACGTCGGGCTCCCGGTGCATGAAGCCTGCTTCTCCCTCTGCCTGTGTCTCTGCCTCTCTCTCTCTCTCTGTGACTATCATAAATAAATAAACATTTAAAAAACAAACAAACAAAAAAAAAACAAAATACTAGAAAA
The DNA here is from genome assembly GCF_011100685.1 of Canis lupus familiaris. Taxonomy (NCBI): domain Eukaryota; kingdom Metazoa; phylum Chordata; class Mammalia; order Carnivora; family Canidae; genus Canis; species Canis lupus. The sequence continues at coordinate 28,797,343 of NC_049247.1, forward strand.
CTGGGGACGCCTGGGTGGCTCAGTGGTTGAGCCTTTGGCTCAGGTCGTGATCCCAGGGTCCTGGAATCGAATCCTGAAAACTATAAAGCTATTAAAAGAAAACAGAAAAATGTTTCATGACATTTTATTTAGCAGAGATTTCTTAAGTATGAGACCAAGGGCACAGGGAACAAATGAAAAGACAACTTAGACTTCATCAAAGTAAAACATTTTATGCATCAAAGGACACTATCAAGAGTAAAAAGGCAATCTACGGAACGGGACAAAATATTTGCAAATCACATATCTGATAAGGTATTGATATCCACAATATATAAAGAACTTGTAAAACTCAACAACAAAAGAACAAAAAAACCTGATTAAAAAAAGGCAAAGAACTTGAACACACATTTCTCAAGATCTACAACTGACCAGAAGGCACATGACAGATATTCAGTGTCACTAATTAATGGAAATGCAAATCAAAGCCACAATGAGGTAACACATCACACTAAGCAGGCTCTGTAGCAGGCAGGCCTGGGCCCAAATCTCAGCACTATCACTTATCAGCTGGGCAGTCTGGGGCAGGTGATGTGACCTCTCCATGTGGCAACCTCTTTATCTGTAAGACAATGGCTAAGGCAGCAGCTTCACCCAGAGTTGGGGCGGGTTACTAGACAGTGTGAAGTGTGGTTGGCCCAGCAAGTCCACAGGAATAACGCGGCACTGCTGTTCAGCTCCCTGTGGGCTTCCCTGCTCTGCCTGGCAGCTGGCTTCATTCCTCTGTAGCACCTGTGCTCCCCTCAACACCTGAATACATCCAGAATACATCTCTTACTCAGAAAAATCAACCTACAACCCTCCCTGGGGTGAACAGCCACATACTGCCTTTAAGACAGTATGACAGTTAGACAGTTAGACAGAAGTCTAACCCCACAGCACAAACCCCAAAGCCAGGCTTTGGCCAAGGCCTCAGTATACCCTCAGCATGCTATGACCTGTCTGTCCAGGACTGGAAGGCCCTGGAGGAGGGTGAAGAGCTGCCTACCTTAATAATGACACGTTGGTCTGACTGGTCCTCCAGGATGCTGTCCGTGGGGTAGGACTCTATCTGCTGTCTGATGGCAGAGGCGATGGCTGGGACAAATGTCAGCGGGTTCAAATCCAGATCATCACAGAGGATTTCTGAAAACATCTCAGGAGTCATCAGCTTCTCTGAAATCAGGAGAAAGGGCAACAATTACCAGCTGATTGCAGGACCTAACTTTATCACGTTTGGCCCTAGCCGCCCCATCCCCTTCCTTCTATACTAGACCTTCCCGACAATGTTGAGGATAAAGTTATGACAATTGAGGTGACCCTCCCAGACATGGGGATGGGAGGAAGCACAGGGCAAGCACCGCCTCCTTCTGGCCCTCATTCCACACATAATCCTTTGATACCTTGATCTGGGACTTCTAGAGTCGGGAACTGAGAGGAAAGAAATAGTTGTTCAAGCCACCCAGTCTGATACTTTGTTACAGAAGCCTGAGCAAAATAAGTCACTTTGTGGTCAGTGACCCACAGGCACACAGTCATCCACCACTTGCTCCCCAATAGAGAAATCCCTCCGACACATTAGGCTGCTTCTGGCTTTTTATGGTTCCCTCAGTTTCTTACTCTCTGGGTAGTACATGCACATAACAAGGTGACAGATAAGCAGGTATACATGGACCCTGGATCCTAGAAATGCAGCCATACCAGGTATAAACTTGTAGAAGCCATCTACAACTGGCCAGATTACAGCAAGGTCCCATGTGGTCAGATGTCTTCTCTCTGTTCTGCCCTGTTGCTATAATCCAAACTTTAATGACCATGCACCACTTCTGGGGTGAGCCACCAACAAGAAAGTCAAGGATGCATCCCCTTATTGGTACATGGCATAATTCCATCATCAAGAACCACATCTGCTCAACAACTGACCCTACTATTCCTCCACCAACCCAGAAGGGGTAGAGCCCAGCCATTCTAACAATACCATCAGAACAGACCCAGAACACTCAGTCAGCCTATGATCAGTAACTTATAGCAAGCAAGCGTAGTTAATTTTGGAGATTGTAGCATGAAGCCAAAGTACCCTATAAATACAATGTGCACATTTTCTTACATTAAACTTTAGTTTGAGGTAACTGTAAATTAATATGCAATCTTGATTACTGTAGCTATATACTGAGATGAGAATCGGGAGATTGATTCCTCCTACTTTATTCTTTTAAAGATTTTTTAGGGGGATCCCTGGATGGCTCAGCAATTTAGTACCTGCCTTCAGTCCAGGGCGTGGTTGTGGAGTCCCAGGATCAAGTCCCACATCAGGCTCCCTGCATGGAGCCTGCCTCTCTCTCTGCCTCTCTGTGTGTGTCTCTCATGAATAAATAAAATCTTTTTTTAAAAAATGGTTAAAGGTTTTTAAACATTTTATTTATTCATGAGAGACACACACACACAGAGAGGCAGAGGATAGGTGGAAGGAGAAGCAGGCTCCATGCAAGGAGCCCGACGTGGGACTTGATCCCGGGACTCCAGGATCATGCCCTGAGCTGAAGGTAGGTGCTTAATTGCTGAGCCACCCAGGCATCCCTATTCTTCCTTTCCAAAACTGCTTTAGCTATTCTAGTTCCTTTACCTTCCATATAAATTCTAGATAATTTTGTCTACATATACAAAAAGTCTTGCTGAAATTCTCATAGGAATTGCATTCAACTTACACAACAATTTAAAGAACTGACATCTTGGGTAGTCTAATCCATGAACATGGTATGTCTGTCCATTTATTTAGATCTTTAATTACTTTTATTGGTGATTTGTAGTTTTTGCTTTTGGCATACAAACCCTGTACACATTTTACACCAAAGTGGTTTTTTCTCTCTCTCGATTTTTTTAAAGGTTTATTTATTTTTAGAGAGGCAGAGAGCATGTAGGTAGTTATGTGGGGCAGAGGGAGGGGGAGACAGAATCTCAAGCAGACTGTGTGCTGAATGTGGAGCCCATTCCCACAACCGAAATCATGACCCAAGCCAAAACCAGGAGTTGGTTGCTGAACCAAGTGAACTGCCCAGGTAATCCCAAAGTATTCCTTTTTAAATTGAGTGAATGTAAATGGTAATGTATTGTTGTTCATCAATAGTACACAGAAATACAATTGATTTTTGCATGTTTATCTTATAATCCTGTGACCCTGCTAAACTCAATCATTAGTATTAGCAGGGTTTTTTGTAGATCTCTTGGGATTTTCTATGTAGGCAATCATGTCATCTACAAATAGGGACAATTACTTATTTTTTTTTTAAGATTTTATTTATTTATTCATGAGACACACACAGAGAGAGGCAGAGACACAGAGAGAGAAGCAGGCTCCATGCAGGGAGCCTGATGTGGGACTCCAGGATCACGCCCTGGGCCAAAGGGAGGTGCTCAACCACTGAGCCACCCAGGTGTCCCTTTACTTACTTTTTAAAGACTTGAAAGAGAGAGGAAGAGAGTGTGAGCAAGCAAGGGGAGGGGCACAGGTAGATAATCTCCAGTGAGTATGGACCCCAATGCAGGGCTCAATCCCAATCATGACCCAAGCCATGAAAGTTCGCCACTCAACTGACTGAGCCACTCCAGTACCCCCAAACAGGGACAGTTTAATTTTTCTTTCTGATCTGTATGTTTTTTTATTTAATTTTCTGGCCCTACTTGCACTGGCTAAGAAAGAACAAGAGTGATGAGAGCAGACATCTTTGCTTTGTTCCTGATCACAGCCAGAAAGTATTCAGTCTCTCACCACTAAATATGTTAGCAAAACAAAACAAAACAAAAACAAACAAACAAAAATATGTTAGCTATAGGATATTTTGTAATGTTCTTTATTGAAGTAGTTCCCCTTTATTTCCATTTTTCTTAACGTTTTTAATCAAGAATGAGTGTTTTGTTGTTTTTTTCTGCATCAATTGATATCACCTGGTTTTTCTTCTTTAGTCTGTTAATATGGTGGATTATGTTGATTGATTTTCAAATATTTCACTAGATTTGCAACCCAGGAATAGCAAACACTACTTGGGTCATGGTATATAATTCTTTTTATCTACATTTTGTTTCCTAGTGTCTTATTAAGGATTTGTGTGTCTAGGTGCCTGGGTGGCTCAGTCAGTTAAGTGATCTTAGCTCAGTTCCTGATCTTGAGGTTGTGAATTCAAGCCCTGCATTGGGCTTCATGCTGAGCAGGAAACCTATTTTTTAAAAAAGATTAACACATCCATAATATTGGCCTATCATTTACTTTTTCTGTACTGTCTTTAGTTTTGATATAAAGATAATACTAGCTTTGTAAAATGCATTGGGGTAAAAAAAGTAAAATGCATTGAGAAGTGTTCCTTCGTCTATTTTCTGGGACGAGATGGCAGAGAATTGATGTTAGTTCTTTAAATATTTGGTAAAATTCTTCAGTCACCATCTGTTCCTGGAAATTTCCTTTTGGGGAGTTTTTAAACTATGAGTCATATTTTTTAACAGTTATAGGACAAATCAAATTATCTGATACTGAGTGAATTGTGGTAGCTCACATTTTACAAGGATTTGCTCCATTTTGTCTAAATTGTCCAATTTATGTGTGTAGAGTTTTTGTGGTGCTCCTTTTGATATCTGTAGCATCTGTAGTGATAGCCCATTTCATTCCTGATTTTGATAATTTGTTTTCATCTTTTGTCGTCAGTTTTGTGAGGTTTGTCAATTTTACTGAGCTTTTCAAAATATCATATATATATTTCATTAATTTTCTCCATTGTTTTCCATTTCAATTCCATTGATTCCTGCTCTACTATGCCCTACCTCCTGCTTGCTTTGGTTTTATTTAGCTTTTCTTTTTCTCAATTCTTGAGGTGGGAGATTATAGATCTGAGACTTCTCTACTTTTCTTCTGTAAATATTGATACTACAAATTACCCTGTCAGTACTACTTTAACCATATACTACAAATTTTGGTATCTGATATTTTCACTCAGGTCCATGTATTTATTATTTCCCTTTAGATTTCCTTTTTTGAACCAGGAATTAATTAGAAACGTGTTGTTTAGTTTATAAGTATTTGAGTCCATTCTGGTTGAAGAACACATAATGTACAATTTCAATTCTTTTAAACTTGTTTAAATTTCTTTTTAGTTTGTTTTATAACCCATGACATGGTTTATGGGCTGTATGTCCCTTATGAAGTTAAAGAGAATATGTATTTTGTTGTAATAGACAGTGTTCTATACATGACGATTAGATTCTGTTGGCTTATGGTGTTGATGGGTTTCTTTCACCTTGTTCATTTTCTGTCTAGTTGTTCTATCAGTTGAGACAGAGAGATGTCAAAGACTCCAATATAACTGTGAATTTGTCTGTTTCTCCTTTCAGCTCTATCAGTTTTTGCTTCACATGTTTTCCAGCTCTGTTGTTTGGTGGATACATATTTAGGATTGCTAGGTCTTTTTGGTAGACTGACCTTTTTATCATTGTAGTACCTGTAATCTGTGGCTTATCTGTGGCTTTGCTTTCTCCAGTCTGTTACCTGTAGCCAACTTTGATCTGGAAGCAAATGATCTTCCTTCTGATGTATCATCAGAAGATTAACAGTAGGCTAATCCTACATCACAGTGCCTATGACATTCACTTCACTTGATCTCATGAAGTAGGCATTTTATCATCTCACAAGAAAAAGCGTGAATATGATACACTAAGATATTTTGAGACCACGTTCATACAACTTTTATTACAGTATTGTTATAATTGTCCTATTATTGTTAACCTCTTATTGTACCTAGTTCATAAACTAAACTTTACCATAAGTAGGCATGTATAAGAAAAAACATAGTATATATAGAATTTGGCACTATCTGCAGTTTCATGCATTCACTGGGGGTCTTGGAATATATTCCTTGTGGAGAAGGGGGAACTACTGTATTTAACTCTCTACCTGTGGTAATTTGCTTTGCTCTTAAATCAGCTTTATCTGATACTAATGCTACCATTTCTTTTTTTTTTTTTTTTTAAGATTTTATTTATTTATTCATGAAAGACACACACACAGAGAGAGGCAGAGACACAGGCAGAGGGAGAAGCAGGCTCCATGCAGGGAGCCCGACACGGGACTCGATCCCGTGTCTCCAGGATCACGCCCTAGGCTGAAGGCAGCGCTAAACCGCCAAGCCACCGGGGCTGCCCTAATGCTGCTTTCCTCTGATTAATGCCTGCATGATTTATCTTTTTCTATGACTTTATGTCCAACCCACCTATATCATTATATTTGAAGTAAGTTTCTTGTAGATAATGTATCATTGGATCATGCACTCTGCCAGGGGTATCTGGCTGGCTCAGGTGGTGGAGCATGCATTTCTTAATCTCCAGGTCATGAGTTGAAGCCCCATGTTGGGTGTAGAGGTTACTTTTAAAAATAAAGTGTTAGGGACGCCTGGGTGGCTCAGTGGTTGAGCGTCTGCCTTCGGCTCAGGGTGTGATCCCGGAGTTCTGAGATCGAGTCCCCCATCAGGTTCCCTGTGGGGAGCCTGCTTTCCCTCTGCCTATGTCTCTGCCTCTCTCTCTGTATCTCTCATGAATAAATAAATGAAATCTTAAAAAAAATAAATAAAGCATTAAAAAATGTACTCTGTGAATCTCTGTTTTTTTAAACGGGTAATTACTGACATATTAAGGCTTACATCTGCTACGTTTTTTTTGTTTTCTTTTCTTACCTTCCTGTGGGTTAAACATTTTTTAGGATTCCATTTTGAGTATATCTTTTCGCATAGAAATTTTAAGCCCTTCTACACGTAACATCATATATACATAATTTAATCAGTCTACCAGTTTCATTTTTACTAACTCAAGTGAAGTATAGAAATTTTACCTCATCATGTTTCTTTACACTCCCTCATTTATAATACAAGTATCTTTTTTTTTTTAATAATACAAGTGTCTTAAGATATTTCCTCTACATACATTTAGAACCACATTGGACAGCATTATCATGTTTGCCTCAACTGTCGAACATAATTTAGAAAACTCAAGAGGATAATGCAAGCTTATTTTATTTACCCATATCTTCAGTTATATTTTCTTCCTTCCTGATGTTCCTTTTTTCTTTTATCATCTCCCTCCTTCTTTTTTTTAAAGACTTTTTATTTGAGAGAGAGTGAACAAGTAAGCAAGAACACAAGCAGGAGAGGGGCAGAGGGAGATGAGACTGGATGGGGATATGGGGCTCAATCCCAGGACCCTGGGATCATGATCTGAGCCAAAGACAGAGGCTTAACGGACTGAGCCACCCAGGTGCCCTATCATCTCCCTTCTTTTAAGTTAGGTCTATAGGTGATAGTATTCCTCCATCTGAGGATTTCCCCTTCATTCCTTTTTTTTTTGTTTTTTTAAGATTTCATTTATTTATTCATGAGAGACACACAGAGAGAATCAGAGACACAGACAGAGGGAGAAGCAGGCTCCAAGCAGGGAGCCTGATGTGGGACTCGATCCCAGGACCCCGGGACCATGACCTGAACCAAAGAAAGACGCTCAACTGCTGAGCCACCCAGGCGTCCCTCCCCTTCATTACTGAAGGATATCTTTACTGGGTGTCCAATTCAAGACTGGTAGTCCTTTTCTTTCAGTGCTTGAAACACCATGTGCCATTTCCTCTAGCCTCCATAGTTTCGGATGAGAAATCTTTTGTCATTCCAGGTTTTCCCCTCTAAGTCAGCTGTTATTTTCCTCAGCTCTCAAGATCTTTTCTTTGTGTTTAGTTTTCAGAAGTTTAAATATGATGAGTCTCAGCATGGATTTCTTTGGGTTTATATTGCTGGGATCCACTTAGCTTCTTGAATTTATCATTTGAGGTTAAGTATCCAAAGTGAACATGTAGACACAAATCTCTAGAAACCGGGACACCTGGGTGGCGCAGCAGTTGAGTATCTGCCTGCGGGGAGCCTGTTTCTCCCTCTGCCTATGTCTCTGCCTCTCTTTGTGTGTCTCTCATGAATAAATAAATAAAATCTTAAAAAAATAAAATAAAATAAAATGTCTAAAAAACAAAAACAAATCTCTAGAAACTGCTTCTGGTAGCCATGCCTTACAGGGTCCCAATCACCCCTGGCCTGTGTGCAGGAGCAAATACCACACCTTTTCCTGAGGCAGCTTGTGGCCCTGCCTTGGGATTCCCTGATCCCTTGGTGGGGCCAACTACGTGTTCTTGTTCAGCAGCTCATCCTTTTTGGAAGATTTTAACATATCCCAAGGAGGCTGGCTATTGAGACAGATGATGGCATATTTCACCAGCAACTCACGTAAGCTCTCTTGCATGTCCTAAGAAAAGATAACCTTGAACACATTGTTAACAGATACCTACCAAAAGCCTGTTGGGAGACAAATCCTGGTTATGAAGAATGTCCCGGTTCTGAAGGACATGTAGTTCATTCATGCTGCTCAACATTTTTCAGTTCCTTTGTGATAGAGTCTCACACTTACCTTTAAGGTTACTTGAAATTTCAAAGTAAATTACGTATGACCACACACACACACACAAAAAAAAAAAACAGTGGTTTTGAACATGCGATTTTAACTACCATGCATGGCTTACTAATCGCCAGTTAAGAACTATAGCTCTTAGACATGCTAAATATAAATACCACTAGGCTGAGGAAGAGTTCACAGAACAAAATTATTTTGTACCAAATACACCAAAAAGTTTGTACCAAATTACACTTAATGGGGGATATGGTGTGTTACAAGAGGACTCCTTTGAGGAATAACCTGGAAACTCATGGGAGAATTCCTGGGTCTTCCTGGACAGATCCACATCTCCAATGCATTATACAGTGTCCTCTTCCTGAGGTCCGGGCGGAGGGGAGGGGTTATAGGTTCTTTTGGATTCAAGTACTATGTGTGATTCTGTCCCTTCTGAGCCACAAGCAGCTGTTCACCTTGACCACACTGGTAACTGTAGAACGATCATCCTGTCTGTCTCTGCCTGGTTCTAAAGGGCTGAGCGTTATGGCCTCCCCTCGCAACGTACACCTACTGAACTGTGTGTATGAACCAGAGAACGGGCTTCATTTTGTTCTTCTCCTTTCATTTTCCATTTCGTCCAATTTTTCCTAACGACATCTTTTGCATTTGCTTTATTCTTTTGCACCAAATGTTCTCGTATAAGATGCCTTATCCCTTCTGGAATAGGGTGGGAGTATAAATAAATAGTCTGAGCCTTCTATATGTTATTGAAAGAAAAATAACATGATAATACACGACAGGGTCAATTTGAATGGCTAAGTTCCTATGCCATGGCCTATGGCCAGGTTCTATGCTAAATGTTGTAAGAAAAGCAGCAATAAAAAAAAAAAAAAAGAAAAGCAGCAATAAAAAACAAGCTCGTTGACCTCAAGGGGTTGAAATGGGGAGAGAGATGAATTAGCAACTAAAACATAGGCCAGCTGAGATAAGAAGGGAACGGTGTTAACAGGGGATGTGTAGCATTGGCCATGGTCTGGCACTCATCAGCTGTCCTGTCCTCATGTTGGAGTATCACCAATGCACCACACCTGCTCTGTCTACACTCATTACAATATCCCAGAACCCCTCACCACGTCTCCCCTTGGCAACATCTTCTCTCGCCAGCTAATCTGTGGGCCCTGGAGGACATGCACCCAGCTCTCAGGCCTTGTTCCCAGAGCCAGGCAGAGGCCCTTGGACTCATACCTGGCATATCAAGTGCCAGGAGATGACCAAAGGAAACAGCCTAATCCCTCTAGAAAGCTCAAGGCAACCACATATCAACAACTACACACGTTCCTCCTTGAGGAAATCCCCTCTGGGAGAAAAAAGTTGTAAACGATTATATTCTCTGCCATGGGAATGTCTAATAGCAGAAGGAGTTTTAGCAAAAGAAGGCACTACAACTCAACAGAAAATTGTGTGCCAATTATGAAGACCAAAGAAACCAGGAGGATACTTATAAGTGAAGAAAAATAAAATTATACTTGCACTATAATTACAACTCTGTTAAATATCTTTGCACGTGCCAAATGACTGGCAGGGAAACTATTATTAGGAACGCTGAGATTCTGGAGATTCTCAACTTCATTTAAAAATTATACTCACTGGGGCTTTTTTCATTGCTGTTCTTTGGTTTTGGTCTGAATATAAATAATCTGTTTTAAAAAGTCTGATTCAGGAAAACAATAAAGAAAAAATAAACACATATGCAATCCTCCTTCCTGAATGGGATAAGGACAAAACACTCTGAAAAATGTCTCCTGGGCAGCCCAGGTGGCCCAGCGGTTTAGTGCCACCTTCAGCCCAGTGTGTGATCCTAGAGACCCGGGATTGAGTCCCACATTGGGCTCCCTGCACGGAGCCTGCTTCTCCCTCTGCCTGTGTCTCTTCCCCTCTCTCTCTGTGTCTCTCACGAATAGACAAAATCTTTAGAAAAAAAATAAAAAAAGAAAATGTCTCCTACGCTTTCTCTTGCTCATGAAGAGTATGCTCTCTTGAGCATGAAGTCATGCTCAGGGTCTGGGAACCAGGAAGAGCAGGCATCTGACCCAGGACTTACAGAGTGAGAATGGGAAAAGGAAGAACAGACAAAGGGAGGGTAGACCTCACTGGGATGAGAGAGGTATGACACGTGCACACACGGCATCATGACAGATTAGAGGGTTGGACAGAGCTAATGCGAGGTGGGTAGAGGGCCATGCGTTGATCTGATCTGAGTAGCAGCAAAGTCATCGTGAGCTCATTGGATAGAGAGGCTGCATCCTGACTGGCCCCTGACCTGCCCAAGCTCGCTAGGAGAGGAAGGAATCTGAGGCTCACATGCCCAACCCACAGGAAATGGGGGCAGAAGCAGGATCTGAACCCAGAGTCCACACCCTAACAATCTATGCCACAAAGCTCTGAATGTCGTGTTCAGAGTCCAGGATCCCAACAGGCAGGAGGCAAGAAAAAGGACTGTTCACACTTCAGCTGGGCCTGGGCTGCGCAGACCCCAATCTCCCACATACCATTCATGTTCCATGTAAAGGCATCTCGCAGCTTCTGGCCATCGATCTCCATGTCCAGCCGGATGGGGACCAGCACCTCAGGCTGGGATGCATTTTCATGGATCACAGCTGGGTCGTGGTCATCAAAGCTGGAAGTGAAGTGGCAGCAAAGTCAGCAAGGGGTGCCATGGGTCTCCACGCTCAGGGCCTCCCTCCCTCTTTGCACTACTGTCACTGCTAACTCGGCCAGAGGGAGAAACCCACTTCTTATGGTGACTTGTTAACTAAGGGCTGAGCCAGCGGGGAGACCAGGCAAGCAGGGGTCCTGCAGCCACAGGAGCAGAGTTCCAGGCTTCAAGGACACTCAGGGAAGGAGAGGGAGCTACGGCCTTGGGCAGTGGGGTATGACCTAGACGTACCCCAGAGGAAGCGAGATTTAAGCCCCAAAGCAGGTAGAACTTTCACAGAAAACTGTAGGTAAGGAAGGGTATTTTCTTTTCTTTTTTTTCTTTTTTGGAAGAGTATTTTCAGAAGAGGAAATACTTAACCAAATCCAAGGGGCAGGAGTGGTGAGGAGCTGTTGGGGAGCAAGAGCCAGAGCACTGAGGGTGGGATGCAGGTTGGGAGGAGGGAAGGAGCACTGTCGGGGACACAGAGAAGCTACACGTGTCCAAGTACCCATGCTTCTCCATCTCAGGCTATGGAATCCAGCCTCTACCCCGAGGGAGCTCCAGGAGAACCCAGAGCAAGGCAGTTATGCAGTCATATCTGTATTTCAGGAAGACACAGAGGAAAGAGGCTGGGGTGGTGAGGGGGGCAGGGGTATGCAGGAGGGCACTGGGAACCTAAGGGTGTCTGCGGAATACGGAGGGCTGAGAATTGCTCGGCGGGGGTGGGGGTGGGGGTGGGGGGTGGGGTGGCAGAGATGACAAACATGAGGAAAACACACTGTATGCCAGACAGCAGTGCTCTGGGAAACATGACAGGGAAAGCGACAGGAGACAGAGACAGGAGTGGCCATTCTAAAGAGGGGTAGGCAGCTCTGAGAGGTGACATTCAAACACTGATGGGAAGGAAAGGGAGAAAGGGAAGGAAGAGGGAGAAGGGGTCAGCGGTGCAGGTGTTGGCAAGGAATGAGCTCTCGGCCGAGGGAACTACAGAAGCTTCTGGGTGGCTCTGAAGGCAGTGAGGAGGCTCATGTGCCTGACGCAGGGTGAGGGCGGTAAGAGAGGAAACCAGACGGGGGCGGCCACTATGAGGACTCCAGGCCTGGGCGAGGGAGCCCACATCTGAGGGGGAGCTGGCCAAAGGCGGTCCAATTCCGGACACTTGGAAGGCTAAGAAGGCAGGAGTGTGCAGGAGAAGAGTTCTGGGGTTTTGGCCTGAGGGCAGGAAGGAGGGAGGACTGTGTCCTAGACTCAAAAAGTTGGCAAGCAGTGTGTGACAGATACCTGAGGATAGTGTGTAGAGGTGAGGGCAGGCTGCAGAGATAAAAGTGGGGGTGAACTTGAAAATGCCCCCCAAAAGAAATTTAGTCCTAATCCCTGGAACCTGTGACCATTATATGGTGGTAGCGGTGGTGGGGGGGACTCTGCAAATATAATTAAGGATCTTAAGAGGAGAAGGTTATGCAAGTAGCCCTAAATCACATCATAAGCGTCCTTTTGGGAGAAGACCGGGCAATATTACACATAGAGGAAGCGGCCCTGTGACCCACTGAGGCACAAACTGGTGATGCAGCCACAAGCCAGGGAATGCTGGCAGCCACCAGAGGCCAGAAGAGGCAGGAAGAGCCTTCCCCCCCAGCCTCCAGAGGGAGCAGGGTCCGGCTGACACCTTGATTTTGCTGCACTGAACTCCTGTCCCCAGAACTGTGAGAACCTGGAGGCGTTGGGGAAACAGGCAAGAGCAGCGAGGCTGAAGCAGGCAGAGCAAGGCAGAGCAAGCTGGAGCAAGCCAGAGCAAAAGCCAGAGACTGGCTGTCCCCAAAGCCGACAGGGAACAGTCTCGAGAAGGCAGCATAGTGTTTGGGGGAACATAAAGTCAAGGCAGGGAAGAGGGTAAAATTAAGGCGGCATCAGCAGAGAGTGAGGCACGCTCACCACAGAGGGAAGGTTCTCTTCTTGTCCCGGCCCATGCGGTTCCTGTTGATGGTCGTGGAGCAGGGCACAGCATCCAGATGGTGGGAGCTATTGGGCAGGGTGGGCACCCACTGGCTGTTCCTCTTGGCTTTCTGTTCCCTGGGGAGATGCGAGAAATGTCCCTGCTCAGTCTTGGAGCCCAATACTGGCCATCAGATTCCAAGTCACGGTCTGTGGAAACCCACTGCACCCCTGGCAGGCTCCAGTGGTCCGTGGTGACCCCCCAGCACCCCAGATTCTGCACGTGTACTCCTCAGGCTCCCATGGCATCCATTCAGAGGCACCTGGCTTACAGGAAGGGTGCAGAGAGGCCGCAGTCACAGGAGTGCATGAGTCCCAGTATAACACGGAATGTGCTAGGCATGACTCCATGGAAGCCCTACCCTTTCTGTGAGGAATGCGAGTGAGGAGACTTCCCAGGGGAGCAAACCCTGGAGTGGAACCTTAAGTCCTGGGTTGGGGCTCACTGGGGGCGGGAGTAGGGGAAGAGCTGGAATGGGAAGGGCATTTCAGGAAGTGCACAGGTGGCAAGAGTGAGGAGGCAGGGCTGGGGCTGGAGAGGCAGGACATGGAGAGGGTTCCCACTGTGGCGGCTGGCATGTTCCTCAAGAACTGACTGCACTCGGCCGGTGGCTGGGGGATTTGAAGAAGGCAGAGAAAGATCAGATCACTCTTTTAGATACACAGGCCAGCTTGAGATGGACAAGGCAATACTTCTGGCTTCCAGGTTTCCAGAGCAGTACGGCTGATGAGAAACTGTATCAGTAAAAACTTTCTGGAAAGTGAGGCTCAGAGTAATTCAATTAACTCACATACCATAAAGGGTTCACTCTTCTCTGCAAATGAGAGGTTGCTTTCACTACTAGGAAAACACCAAAAGGCTATTTTAAACCAAGGATCCAGGGCTGGGTTTGAAAGACAAATGTTCAGGTTCCCACGACGCTCTGTGCATTACTTTATCATCTTCAGGGCCGCCTACCCTAGTTAAGTCTGAGCAACGTGAGGGCAACCACTGTGTGTCATTCACTTTTATATCCCCAACACCCGCACCTTCAATAACTGAGTGCTGCCGTTGAGAGAACATACCAGCAACTGCTCAATTTCCCTCCCCTCAGTGTCCTCAGAGGAGGGGTGGGGAGACATGGCTGGCAGCCCTTTCCAGGGGGTGGTGGGCAGGAGCAGTGGCCATGACCTGCCAGGCCCCAGGCCCTTTGACTCTTCTAAAGCTGGGGCCACTTGCACCTCCAATGCTGCAGTTCCAGAACACTCCTTAACTAAGGGTGTGGGCAGGGAGAGATGTACAGTACCAAACTCGGCTGGGACCCTACCAAGTCTCTCCCATCCTATCTTACTCTGGTCTAATGACCAGCCTTACCATATATACCAGAGGCCTGGGAAAAGGAGGAACGTGGAACTAATTTGGGCAGGGCTTAGAGCTGAAACAGCAAGACAAGTCCATCTGGGCCAGTGGTTTCAAATCCTGGCTACACAGACTCACTTAAGAGTACAAAGTTTCTGGCAGGAAGTCTCTGAGCCCCACTCACATCTAGGTACTTCCATCTCTGAGGAGGACCCAGGAATGCAGGTTCTTGACAATTCCCCTGGGCAACGCTGATGCAGCTGCACATGTATTTGGGAATCGCAGGCCGAGACCATCACCTCTTTCCTCCTTGAGCTGGCACTCTGGCTCTCCCTTGCCTGAAAAGTCCTTATCTCAGTTAGCAATCTCGTTCATTCCCAGGCCCGGGCTGCTCTGCCAAGCCCTTCCGTCAAGTAGCTATCTCCAGGAGCTCACAAGTGATGTCACAGACACAGCGAGTAAGCCATACACCGAGGCCGAGAAATCTGGGTCATGTAATTCAACCTTTCTTCTGCTACAAGTAGGTCTGCCCAAAAAGGGACATCCAGCCTCTGCCCAACCTCTCCAGCGATGAGGAGAAGTGCCAGGCCTCCCGTGGAGCTGACTGGGCAGTGGGAAGGCACTTCCTGAGCACAGCGCCCGATGAAGGCAGCTTCTCTCAAACCTCTACTCCCATCCCTCCCTGCAGTTGTTTTTTTTTTTTTTTTTTTTTTTTTTTTTAATAGGCTACGCTCAGCTCCGTGGAGTTCAAGGTAGGGCTTGAACTCACGACCTGGAGATCAAGATCTGAGCTGAGATCAGGAGTCTGCTGCCTAAGCGACTGAGCCACCCAGACATCCCCCTTCCCAGCAGTTTTGACCTCTGGGCTATCTAGAGTCCTCTATTCCCTCAGCTGTTCCTCATATGACATGATCATCAAGAAGTGTTTACTGCCCCATAAGAGGCTCCTGGCTGACATGTGCTGACTTGAAAGCCCCAGCCATATGTACATAATTTCCTTCTGCCACTTCCCTAGGGAAGTCTAGCCATCCTTATGTTCTTACCACATCCCTCAGGGGAAAAGGAATCTGCAGAGCACACATCTGCAACACTGGCCAAGTGGGATGTGTGTCACCTTTAGGTGGGGGTGGGGGGAGGATTATAAAAATAACGCAATAGTAAAGTTGAAAGAAAATCTGGAAAGAAATGATTTTTCCATAACCACATCACTCAAAACAATAACCGCTCCTTCCCCCCTCCTCGGTGCTCCTGGGGGTTGTGTGCTTCTAAATGCATGTGTCCTTGAGGGTGGAGAGGCTAACATAGGTATCCTGCATGTGTCACTCATGGGAACCATGTTTCAGGTTGCCACAGAGTCTACTTAACTATGACCTAAACAGTTAACCTATATCCCAGTCTATCTGATTCTAGGGCATACACAGTCTGTCCTGACCCATATCCTAGTCTGTAATACCCTGGTCTACTCAGCTGGCTGCACATTCTCTCTCAGCCTCTCCCTAAGGCTGGATGCTCAAGTGGCTCCATATTGTCCGTTACTACAACGCTACCAGGTGCCTCTCGGTGCATATAATGGTTTCTGTTGGTGGTGCTGTTCTTTTAAATTATTTGTCTGGGACCCATTCCCAGGGATGAAATTAATGGGCCAGAGAACAAAAATGGGCCAGAGAACGAAAACAGGTTTGGTGTCGTCACCATGGCCTTAGACAAAGCCTCTACACGGTGCCTGAGTGTGCCAGCGCTATTGTACCTTCCTCGATTCTTTATGTTGCTAGTCATTTATTTATTTTACTTTGAATTCAAAACATTTACACAGGACAAACGTCATTTCCTCTATTTGTTTATTCCTTGTGCTTCCAGGGTGGCCCACTCTTTACCTATTTAGCTACTGGGGTATCCAGGTTTCTCTTATAAATCTGAATGAATAAAAACGAAATAAAACTACCTATGAAAATGAAAGATAAAAAAAAAAAACAGACAAAAAATTAAAAAATAAACATGAATGAACAGACTCTATTATGTAACCACCTTCCAACTACTTACCTAAGTAATACTGTAAATACTCTTTCAAAGATTCTAAGCTTATACGTTAAAACCTATTGTTCTATGGGCACCTGGGTGTTTTGAGCATCCAACTCTTGGTTTTGGCTTGGGTCAAGATCTCAGGGTCATGGGGTCAAGTCCTCACACTCCCTGCTTGAGATTCTCTCTCTTCCTCGCCCTCAACCCCTCTGCCTCTGCTTGCACACTCATGCACTCTGTCTCTCTAAAAAACAAAATAAATCTTAAAACCTACTACTCATTTCTTTTGCGAATTTATCCGGGCCACTCATTTTTCCAACAGATCAGTCCCACTTTCAAAGCATTCCTAATGACTTTCCAGAATCCAAGACTTGGCTTATGTTTCTTAGAAATGCCAAAGATACAAAAGATACTTGGAAACCTGGCTAAGACGATTTGTAAGCACAGTGGGTGAAGTGTTTAAAAGCATTTTGGTTCAGGAGTACTTGGGTGGTGCGGTCAGTTGAGCTTCTGACTCTTGGTTTCAGCTCAAGTCCTGACAGTCAGTTGTGAGATTGAACCCAGCATCGGCTCCACGCTCAGCAGGGAGTCTGCTTAAAAAAGACTCTCTCCTCTTTCCCTCTGCCCGCCTAAGCCCTAGGTGTGTGTGTGTGCGCGCACTCACATGCACATATGCACTTTCTCTCAAATAAATAAATCTTTAAAAGTACTTAAAAAAAAAAAGTACTTCAGTTCAGTTTAACTGCAATCAGTTCTAGAATATGAGAAAAATATCTGTGGGTGTCATCCCGAGAGAATACCCTAGCCAGGGGTGCATCACCTGAGGTAGGTGGGGGGCTCTGTGCTGATGGACACCGCCTTGTACTTCTCGTCATTGCCGTCCAGAATCTCTTCCACCTCCGAAGCTTTTAACAGCGTCACGCTGGTGGCCAGGGTTGTGTATCCATGATCTGTAACCAGAGACCCCACTGCAGTCACCCTGCTGGCGGGGCAGCGAGGAGCAGCAGCCAGTAGATGCAGCACATTGAGGTCCTCACATGCACGAGGAGGGAAAAGCAGGTGTCAACCTTACTACTGCTAAATGCTGGCCTCTTCCAAAAGGGCAGTCTGGACTGAGTGCTTTAATGGTCCTACTGAGTAAATGCCCCCATAGGATTTACTCGCACTAATTTGTGCCACGGCACAGAGGAAGTACACAGGGCAGCAGCAGCTCCAGCGCAACACAGCCAATGGGTCCTCTTGGGGCGGGGGCGTGGGGGGGGGGTGGAAGGGGGGAAGGGAAGCTCCAGATTATTATCACCAGTGGGAAGAGGTCTGACACCACTGCAATCCACGACACGAAGCAAAGTGGAGAGATGGAATGAGAGATGAAAGATACTTTTCTTTTAAAACAAGAGCCCAGAGAGTTAGAAAGAGCTGCTTCACACCAAACGTCAATTCCCGGCCCCGTGCCAGTCAACGCGTGCTGTCTGGGAGGCAGGACAGATTCTAGGCAACTCGACCCACAGCTCTTCTAGGGAACCTTGGTCGAGAGCTGCTACCTGTCTGCGCGTCCAGACTGGCTTCTCCTGGAGAAACAAATCAGTTATGGGGAGGGCGTCTCCAAAGCACAAGGCAGACGAGTCACTGAGACTTCGCTTGAGGCTTGCAGAGGTGAAAGCAAAGCTAGGAACTCACTGCGTTAGTGACTGGTGCGCCACTGGGGTGGGGGGGGGGGGGGGGGGGGGGGGCAGAGGGAGGACAAAAAGGAGACTTTCTCAAGCGAGTGAGTGGCAATGTTATAGCAGCAGATAAAAAAAAAAAAAAAAGAAGCTCCGGCTCCTGCATTAAAAGAACCACTACTTTGCCCGCAGTGGACGAGACCACAGCAGTACCTACGGACACAGCCAAACAGGACAGACTGATGTGCGCGCACGGATGCACGCGCACTCACACGCACACGCACACACACAGCCTCAGGCAGGGTCTTCACTCAGGCCCGGGCAGTTCTCCAGGAAGGCGCCACCGCCACCTGCCAAACGTTGCGCTGCATCCCGACGGGGACGTGCAGCGAGGCGCTCCCGACGGAGCGCTCGGTGTCTGAAGGCCTCTCCCGGCCCCGCACGGAGCTGCCCCGGCCGGGCACACCCAGCTTTCGGCCAGGCGGCTCCCGCGGGCCCCAGGCGCACGGAGGCGCACCAAGCAGGCACATGCACAGGAGCACGAGCACGCCCACGCCGGCCGCCCGAATGAGGAGCTACGGATGGATGTGCTTGGGAAGCGAAGCGGTGAGAGCCCCAGAGGGGAGTGGGAGCTGGGGCCACCAGCCGCCACTCGGGCTGCATGGAGGGTGACTATGGCGACACGCCCACGGCAGATGGCACAGCATCACGGCATTCCTAAAACGTTTTGAGACCAGCATGTCTTCACAGCACCCGCTCCGGCCCCCGCCGCCCTCGCGCCCCAACCGGCCCTGCCCTCTGAGGCCGGGGCTGCGGTGAAGACGCTCTGGAGTGAAAACGTTTTATCTTCATGACAGAAGCGAGTGGTTTTGAAACAGGTTTACAAACCCTCGTGAAGACGCACCCTTAGTGTTAGGTTTTGTTTTTTTACCATGTGACGATGCAACTATTTTCTTCCTCTCTTCCACAGTGGCTAGTCGCCTCCAGAGCGAGGGGTATCTCTTGTACAGAGAACCTCGGAACATACGGAGGTAGTTTCCCACCTATGAGGTAAAGCGAGAAGGCTCATTATGAGGGTCGCGGCTGGACGCAGGCCGAGAGGGTCCTGGTGCGGGGCCCATCGAGTGACAGACCGAGGGCAAGCTGGCCTCCGGGCACCAGGCTTGCTGCAGCCACGAAAACACGTTCTGCTGACATGGAGGGTTCAGCAGCGGCGCACAGCTGGCCCCCATCCGGCCCCCATCCGCCCCTCCGGGCAGGGCCCGGCACAGCTGCACCCTGACACCAGGGCCGAGTTCCGAGAGGCCTGACCAGATGCTTCTGAGGCAGGCAGGCCCCCAGAGCTCACTGGAAAGCTCGCGCTGATTTTGATTTTAGACTAAGCATCCCGGGCACTTTGCAGAAATGTAAGGCCTCTTTGACTTTCTTTTATCTTAAGAACAAGACTTTGATATTTTTATGATGTAATAAACACCAAAAAGGTCTTTTTAATTTTAGTCAGATGCAGGATAATTTCCCCCATGGCCCCTGATGCTTTGTTTAGTAACAAAACTCAAACCAGGAACACCAAAGGAATTTTCCAAAGAGTTTAAAAAGCACTTACTGGCAATCACCAGATTGCTACATAAATCATGACCGCCCCAAACAACTGCTTCAGTTTGTCTGTACTGGATACTGGAAGTATGATTTCCTTCATGAAAAGACATCTAGTCTCCAAATTTTCATAAAGAAACTCGATTATTTCACCGACAGTGCAAAAATGACCAGATGAGGGGATCCCTGGGTGGCTCAGCGGTTTGGCGCCTGCCTTTGGCCCAGGGCGCAATCCTGGAGTCCCGGGATCGGGTCCCGCGTCCGGCTCCCTGCGTGGAGCCTGCTTCTCCCTCTGCCTGTGTCTCTGCCTCTCTCTCTATGTCTATCAAGAATAAATAAATAAAATCTTAAAAAAAAAAAAAAAAAAAAAAGACCAGCTGAGTCCCATGGGAACTGCAGCCAAACGCCTGGCTCTACCTGTGGCCGAGATACAAGCATAGCCCTCTTCAGGGTCTCCTTACTCATCTGTCAAACGTGCAGCAACTCTGGACTCTGCCTCACGGAGGACCATTTCTATTATTTTTCCCGTTTACCTAGGCAGCAATGATGTATCTGTTAAACTAAAGTGTATTTCTCCCTTTTTCATGAGTCAAAGATTTTTATGATCGACAACCAGGGCTGCTGAACAGCCTGAGCAGCGAGTCATCAGGCTCCATACAGAAGGCACAGACTCCCCTCTGCATTATTTGGCTTGAGTATCATTACCATCCAAGGCCAAATAGATAGTTTCTACTAGGTTTTTGGAAAGAAATTGATAACAATACCCGCCACTATTACCTCGCAGGTCTTATAAAGCTCTGGGACACATTGATACTTCCCAAGACCCCTCTGGAACTTGGGAAAGCAAGACTTGTCTTCCTGGCTTTCTCATGAACCAGCCTTCACCCTCTCTGGACCCAAGTGTCCCAAATGTAAAATAAAGGTTGGGATGCCTGGGTGGCATCTGACTCCTGGTTTTGACTCAGTTCATCATCTCAGACTTGTGAGATTGAGCCCTGCATTGGGCTCCACGCTGAGCAGGAAGTCTGCTTGAAATTCTCTCTTCTTCTCCCTCTGCCCCTCCTGCTCCACTCGTGCTCTCTCTCTCCCACTAAAACAAATACATCGGGATTCCTGGGTGGCGCAGCGGTTTAGCGCCTGCCTTTGGCCCAGGGCGCGATCCTGGAGACCTGGGATCGAATCCCACGTCGGGCTCCCGGTGCATGGAGCCTGCGTCTCCCTCTGCCTGTGTCTCTGCCTCTCTGTGTGTGTGTGTGTGTGTGACTATCATAAATAAATAAAAATTAAAAAAAAACATTTAAAACAAATACATCTTTAAATAATAAAATAGATGTGAAGGTGTGAACCTGGGGATTTCTTAGGATCCTCTCAGCCCTGTGACTCTGGCTTGGTGAACACAACTGCCTGCAGATGGCACGAGAACAGTGACACACACACACTTGCTGCAACTGCAGATGCCCTTCCCAAAGCTGCTCCACAGATGTAGCATGGTGGCCCTGGGTGTGCTGCTATGGCCAACCCATCTCTCTGAACATGGTGTCTGTTTTCCCAAAGAAAGGGGCCTGGTGGCCATCCATCCAATGCTGTCACAGGAGCTACTGGTTATCAACAGTCAGCCTCCTGATCTTGAATCCTTCCCAGACCTCCAGATGTCTGACAGTTGTTCAGCCTGGCCCACGAGAGAAAATGTGTCTCTCCCCTCTCGGTCTCTACACACTGGGTCTCAGGACAATTCTCACTCAACAGGGCCGGAAGAGAAGACCACAATTACCCTTCTAGAACCTAAGATCTTAGAGATCATAGAGTCTAAGCATGTCTCACACACATGAGAAAAGTGACCTGGAGACAGAGCAGGGCTGGAACTGGGTCTCCTCCTTCTCATCTCTCCATATGCTCCCTCTCAATACTTTCCATCTAACAAACGGAAGCTTCCTTTTCAAAAGCAGCATCCACTCAGAGTCAAGGCCAAACATTGCTTTTCCAGGATTGCTTTTCCTGTCCATTAGATCAGGAAAAGGCTTCTTTAAACAATGTGCCCAGTATCATATGGAAACTCCTCAAATGCCCCATATCTTGCATTTAGGCTCTTTCTACTGGTCCGTGAGGACCATTCTGAGCTGTGGCACATGGAAAGGCAAGGACTCCGCTTCCCCAGTTACGTTGGAAGAGCAGCACTTATGTAATAGTATGAAAAATTAATTTATAAATCCTGCCCTTTTTGTTTTATGAAAGTTGATTTAAAAATGGACACTTAAGTCCTGATGCGACTGGCAACACTGGTCTCCTAACTCCAGGAGTCACAGGGTGTCCTAAGAGCCTCAGCATGACCATCATGAGGCTTCATTCATTTATTCTATGTTCAATTGTGAAGGAAAAAAACCCCATATTTTAAAAACGGGAATGAGGGCAGCCCGGTGGCTCAGCGGTTTAGCACTGCCTTCTGCCCGGGGTGTGATCCTGGAGACCTGGGATCGAGCCCCACATCAGGCTCCCTGCATGGCGCCTGATTCTTCTCCCTCTGCCTGTGTCTCTGCCTCTCTTTCTCGGTCTCTCATGAATGAATAAAATCTTTAAAAAGAAAAATAAAAACCGGAATGAAATGCTGGCATGTGATAATGAACGCTGCTACAGGGAAAAACAACCCTGGGCGTCTTGTAGCTCTCCAGGATTGGCACTTCTCTCATTACACAGGAAAGACTCTACCGCCAGGTATCTGCACATCTGAACCGCATGTCCTCGACTAGAAAAGAAAAAAAAAAAAGGAACACACACTAGCTGGGGGATTACTCTTGACTCAAAGAGGGCTAGTTTGAGGCAATCTGGAAGAAAGCTTAGTTTTCAGTACAAACTCCCACGGAAGGAACAATTGCAGCGTTTTCCCAAAGTCAGCTGTCCAGCTGGTTCAACAAAATGCTGTCACTTCTGGTTCAGAATGGGAGATATTTACAATCTCTCCCTCAAAATTCGGCGTAACTTCAAGATAGTCAAAGTCGACTGCTTCTTGACCTGCTGATCTCTCTAGCTCAGGGACTGCAGCTTTATCCACGCAAAAGCAAGCATCCTCCTCCCTATTCCCTCACCGGTAAATAAAAGCAACCAACACAACGAGGGATGAGACATCAGTAAGCCCCGTTTCCGGCCTGCGACTTCAGGACCCCCGATGGACCAGTGGAGGAGGGATGCGTGAGAAGCTCCCGACATCTCTCCCCCGGAGCCCCAGGGGCTAACCGAAACACCCAGATCCTCGGCGGCGGGCTGGGGTCTTCCCAACTCAGGGCGGACCCGGGGGCTCCTCCCGGGGCCCTACGGCCAGGCAGCAGCGAGCGCCCCCCACCACCCAGAAGAGGAGTAAGTAAACTCCACCCGCCGCGGGGCACGGGGCGGGGCCAAACAGACCACGCCCCGCCCCGCCCTCCCGGCCCCGCCCCCGGGCAGCTCCGTGCGCGCGCGCGCGCCCGCCGCGATGAATGGAGACGCGCGTTCCCGGCGCGCAGACCCGCCCCAAGGCTCCCGCCGGGCCGGAGCCGGAGGGCGAGGACGCGCCGCGGGTACCTCAGAGCCGATCATGTAGAACTCGCCGTCGTCCTCCAGCTGGAATTTGACGGGCTTCTGCCCGAAGGTCTTGCTCAACGCCATCATCATCATTGCGGCGGCGGGGGCGGGCGGCCGGGGCCGGGCTGCGAGGGATCGGGGGCACGGAGGAGGAGCCGGGGCGCGCCGAGCCGAGGAGAGCCGAGGCCGGGAGGCGACGGGCGGGCCGACCTGGTGCTCGTGCCACCGCCGGGCTCCTCAGCCGCCGCCGCCAACGACAACCAGGCCGCCTTCAGTGCGCAGGCGCGGAGCGTTGACGCTGACGCGCGCGCCGCCGCCGCCCAAACAAAAGGCCGGGGCGCGCCCCGTCGGGCCCCTTAAAGGAGCCGCGGACCCGTTTCTCTTCCAGGCTGCTCCCCTGGGGGAGGCACTGGCCAGAGCTGCTCACCGACAGAGATAGCACTCGGGGCGCCCTGACTCCGGCGGTGTTCTTCCCCAGCCTCACAACTAGGTAGAACTCAGCCCAGTGGAGGAGTGAAATGAGGCCTGAGGCCAGTAGGAGGCCAGAGCAGTTCGTGCCTCAGTTTCCCCACCCGGAAAACGCAGTGTAGTTGAGTAGGTAAGAGGGATCCTGGGAGCAGATACCCCATTTCCGGGCGCACAGCTGTTCCTGCGGTGGAGATGGGCACAATGACCACACTGGGTGGGGGAGTGGCCTTGGCCAAGGTTCCCCAGGCTTGGCAGGATCCCAAGGCCCCGGGTGGTATTTGGTTTGAGGCATCAGTGAGCTGGAAGGGAGGCCGGCCGCTCCGTTCCTTCCCTAACTCTGCACCTCGAGCCCTCAACAGGCGCAGCCGTGGGGGAGAAGGGGGCACGAACCTAGCCGGCCCTGCCCCGCGGAGCTCGCAGCTGGGAGCCGAGCATCAAAGCATCCGTGTGTCCGGCTGCACAATACAGCAGATCGAAGATGGTCCCCTGCTAACAATCTCACACGGTTCAGTCTAAGATGGTAGCTGTGATAGGTGCTACCATGAAGAAGATCCGCGGGGACTGGGCGGCAGGGCGAGGTGACAGGTGGGGTCGGCCGTGGTAACCATCTGTGTCCTGACAGCAGTGAGAAATAAAGTATTCCGATCAGGGGCTGGGGTGTGGCATGATCTGATAAAGTGACCACCACTTGGTGGAGGATCCCCTGAGGGGCCCGCAGGGAAGCCTTGGAATCAATCACAAAGCCCTCCAGGTGTCGGGCTGGCTGGACAGGATGGAGGCCTGGAGCCAGAGGAGTCCTAGGCATTGCGTCCAGCCCCAACCCGCAGAAGTGTGGATGGGTGGGTGGAGTAGGCTATGACCCTGGCTCCCAGGATGGAGCAGGTCCTGAGCCAGTTCCTACATCTGTCCCCGTCCCCCTCCTCACCCCATAGTTTCAGAAAGAACCAGGCAGGGCGCCCTGGTGGCTCCGTGGTTGAGCATCTGCCTTCCAGGTCGTGATCCTGGAGACCCGGGTCGAGTCCCACATCGGGCTCCCTGCAGGAAGCCTGCTTCTCCCTCTGACTCTCTCTCTGTGCATCTCTCATGAATAAATAAAATCTTTTAAAAAAATAAAAAAAAAAAAGAACCAGGCAGAGGAAAGACAAGTAGAAAATAACCATATTTAATGATAGTACTCAGTAGAAAAAAAAGGCTTTGTACACACTGTATACACATTTACAGGACTTTGGAGGGTCCCAGTGCTGGGATGAGGGCTGGGAAGGATCTAGCCCAAGTCAGGATTGAGGTATGTTGGGGCTTCCAGGGCCCGGGGTCTCCAGCAGGAAACACTCCCCTCCCCAGCTGAATCTGGACCCTTTGGCCTGGATCCTGGGGAATACATCTCTAGGATCAGCCAGTTCCAAGCACCTACCCGGAGCTGACCTCTCAGGAAAAGGTAGAAGGCCACGGGGCCCCTGGCCCCCCGTGCCAGCACCCTGTAGGAACCTCACAGCAGGGATCGAATGAGGGCTTCAGCTCCCCCAGCCCTGCTGAGGGGCCAACCTGAGGGACAGGGCTGGAGACAGGGCAGCAGGGTTTGCCTGTGACCTGCACAGGTTGGGTGAGGCTGGCCTGAGACCGCCTCACCCTCAAGTAACACCAGAGTCTCCTAGCCCAGTTTGAGACCATTGCTGGCAGGTGACCACGACCTGCATGGCCCTCCCTGCAGTTGTCAAGGGGACAGCACCCCCTCCCCAACCCCCTGAGGAAACACAGGCTCTATCCTGTGCCTAGTACCCATAGCCACACAGATGCCCACTGGTCTCTATCCAGTGAGTGGTCTGGCAGGGGTCAGGTGCCCTGAGGGCATCGACATTGTGGTTAGCGGAAAGTGTTGGCAGGCTCGGTACAGCCGAAGAAGTCAGGGCCCACGAGGCGGGGGAAGCCCTCCAAGGCCTTCACCTTCACGGGGTCGAACTTCCAATAGAGGCGACCTCGCAGAAAGTAGGCATAGCCTGAGGAGAGAGGAAGGTCAAGCTGGGGTGAGTAGACAATGGGCCCTGCACCTGCCAGTCAGGCTGTGCCCAGGGACAAGCACAGGGGGAGGTCAGATTGCTAGGGCTTGACTACTGTTGTACTCGAAACTTGTAGGCCCCGGCGTGGCCATTGACTTTCCATCCTTCTGAATCCTACCTGTGCACTGTGGTCTGATCTGGGCTATTATCCAGCTTAACAGATGCCTGGAGTCTCAGAAACTC
Source organism: Canis lupus familiaris (assembly GCF_011100685.1). Classification (NCBI taxonomy): domain Eukaryota; kingdom Metazoa; phylum Chordata; class Mammalia; order Carnivora; family Canidae; genus Canis; species Canis lupus. Next base: position 28,823,377 of record NC_049247.1, read on the forward strand.
AATCCCCACCCCCCAGGAAAGCAAGTAGTCTTCCCCTTCCCCCATCAGTCTACTGCTGTACCTGCCAGCCAGACTACAGACAGACATCCCAAGGCAAGGTGGACGCACAGGTGACCAAGAGCCCCAGAGCCACCACAGCATTGCTCTGCTAGCAGGTCCCAATGTGGGAGAGCCCAGAAGCAAGGTTGAGGGTACAGGGGAGAAAGTACGGGACTGTAAATCAATCCCACTCTACTCCTTTGAGATTGTGGGAGGCCAGCCAGGTGGTTCGGTGGGGAGGAGCAGGGACTGCCTGGGTGGGAGGCCTGGCTCCCCACTGTGCACCTGATTGGCCCAGTTAGGGACTTCATCACCTGAACTGCTGTTAGCCCCTCTGGAAACTGGCTTCATGGCACGGGTGATGTCAAAGGGCTGTTCTGAGAACTGCATGAGACACTTAAGGAGCTTAGCGCTGTGCCTAGAACATCATCGGTCCTCGGTGTGTGGCAGTTACTATTTTACCAGCGATGATGGAGGGACCTGGGCAGGTCTCTGGCCCTCAGTCTTCCCATCTGTAGCACGGGGGCATAGCACTGCCCCGGCACAAGGGGGAGGGTGGATGGGGAAAGCACTGGACAGAGGACCTGCGACGAGGAGCTAATGCCCAACCACCACCAAATGAGAGATGTGGTTCTTGTACTGCTGGTACCAGCCACTCCACCCCGACGCACCGTCAGCATCCCGGAAGGCGGCATCAATCTCAGAGGGCACCCCTCGCCAGTCAGTGGCCCGGCGGGGCACGGGGCTGTCTACACGGCGGGTGCTAAGGTGGAAGCGCCAGTAGTCTCTGCCTCCGAAGAAGTAGATCTTGTTCTTCTCGGGGCCCCAGGCCAAGGCGGCCTGGATGGGGGACCCTAGCAGGCCCAGCTCAGAGAGAGGTGCAGGGCCCAGGACTGGCTTCTCTCCATTGTACACCCAATACTGAGCACCTGCAGGAGAGGGGAGGCTGCAACGGGTGTGCCCAACTGTGGCACCCGGCCACCACCACAGACTTCTCAGCCTCAGTTTCCTTGTCCGTAAAACACTCGGGCCAGTAATCCTGCTCGGCACCCTTATCCCCAGAGGGAAGTTTTAGACCAGTGGGGATAAGCTGCAGAGACGCATGCTCTGGGAGGTACCATACGAGAGGTTTTTCTAAACAGGAAGGAGGCCTCCTGACCTCCCATTCCTTCCCCAGCACTTAGCTACCTGTGACAAGTGCTTCTGATCAGTCCCCGGGCCGCACCCAAGCTTGGGCCTCTGTTGATGAGGTCCCTGCCACCTAGAATGTTCCAGGCTCTTGTCTCTCCTAGTTGAAAGTTATAGCACAGGCTCTGGGGTTGCCAGAACTGGACCAAATTCCTGCTCTGCCTTTTCTAAACCCTCAGGCGAGTCACTTCACCACATCTTTAGAGACCTCCTCTCTAAAGCAGGCATACTGATCCCAAGTACACCCCCTAGGATGGCTTCGAGGGTTGAATGCACCGATGCATGGCCCACTGTGTAACACCCTCAATGCTATTCCCATCTTGAGAGCCACCTCCTCTGGGAGCCTCCCAGGTGCACCCAGAGAAGTAAGCCACACTCCCTTGGCCCTCCAGCTTCAGGGCACCCTCCCACTGCCCATTAGGTCTGTCTGACTGTCCCTATCCTTGGCCATGATGTTCCTGGCTCCTGGACGTCTCCTGAGCATGAAACCCAGTACCCCTCACCCTGAAAGAACCAGATGTGGCCCTGGGCATCTTCGAAGGCTGCATCCACGGGGCTGGGCAGTCCCTGCCAGTGACGAGAAGCTAGTGCAGGATAGCCAGGCTGCAGCCGGCCCCCACGCAGCCGCCACACGAAGCCCGCCTTGAAGAAGAAGAGCTCGCCACGGATGGTGGAGACTGCATCAAAGGTGATCTCACAGGCATCTGGTGGGGCTTCCGGCTGGCGTAGGAGAGAAGGGCTGAGAAAGAGCCCACATTGGAGCCACAGAAACCAGAGGGTGAAGGGAGCTGGGAGCAGGGTCTCACCTCCAGTGGGGCAATCTCGTTAGTGTCCACACCTGCCTGGGGGCCCACGGCTGGGGGCCTGGAGGTAGGGGCTGTCCGGGGTTGGCCATAGAGGTGCTGGATGCCTCTGCGGTCATCTGGGCTGAGGCTCAGTGGGTAGCGGAAGGTGTAGAAAGGGGACATGAGTGCCTTAGCAGCTGTCGTGTGCTGCAGCCCCAGCGTATGGCCAAACTCGTGGGCGGCCACCTGCAGGAGGTCTGTACCTGAAAAAGGGAGATAGCCCGGAAATTCCCAAGCTTCCTGCCGCAAGACACCCAAGCTCCAGAGCCCAGCTCAAGGACCTGTCCCCATTCGCTGTGATCTTCAGTGGTCCCATCTGGAAAATGGGTCCCCTGCCCATACCCTGGTTGTTCCCGATTGTCCAAGTCTCGTCATAGTCGAAGTGGACATCTCCTTCTCGATGGGTCTTGGGGAAAAAGGCATGAGCCAGGATGCCCCCAGGCCCGTCGAATGGCAGGTTGTCCCCATGCCAGTACCTGTGGGTAGGTGGGGCAGAGTCAGTGGCCACTGACAGGTGGGGCTAGTTCCTGGTGGGGTCTTAGGCCACTGGTTCACCTGGTGAAGTCGATCATGATGTCAGCACGACCCTCATGCACCTCGGTGAAGGTGAGTGGTGTCACCTCGCTCCACACCTGTAGGGCCTCTGCCACCGTCTGCCGCACCTGCTCCCGTACCAGCTGCCATGGGAACCGGAGGATCCTGGGGGGAGGAGGAGGGGCCTGGGCCTTGCTTGGGACAGCCCTCTGATGACTGTTGGGCCAGGAAATGCCCCTCAGTGTTCAGAGGGGATGCATGAATGTGGGACACAAGCCCGGTGTGCTCTGGGCTTCAGCTTCCACATGGGAACATCTTTGTGTGGGTTTGTATGTCCTTTGGTACCCACAGGTGTCTGCATTTGGTGGAAAGAATGCAGAATCAGGGGCCCCAAGACCCACCTTCTAGACCTGATTGTGCTACTTACTGTGGGGAGACCCTGGTCCCTTGACCCCATCTCGGTTTCGATTCCCCACCCAGGGCATTTCTGAGGTCCGATCTGTGTGACACATCATCCTTCACATGCCTTCTGTCCCGGGGCCAACTTCCCACCCGCAGGACAAGCCTCAGCTTCTGCATCACTCCCAATGTTACCTGTCCTGCTCGCTCACCACTGTTCCCACCCACGCGGATCCTGAGCTCTGGTGGTAGGTCTGAACAATGATCCTTCATTTACCAGAGTCCCAGGGCCCGGCACTTATTAGGTCCCCAATAGAGGTTGCCTGGGCAACCAAAGGCCATGCCCTATATGTCAATGGAGCCACCCAGTGTGTGCTGAGATTTTTCACATGTTAACAGAGCTACTGCCCCTCTGCTGTGGGCAGGCATAGCTGTGAGAGGGTGTTGTCTGTGTGTGCATCTAAGTTGGGGTTTAGGGAGTTGGTCCATAGATGGTTCGGGGGTCAGCGGACACACAAGTCTGTTAACCACAAAGATCTAGCTCCAAGACATGTCTCAAGAAGCAGAAGAGGGTGGCAGTTCACACACAAACACACAGGTAGAGGTCTAGAGCCTGCTCCCACAGCCGCTGGCCCCTACCTGTAGGTGAGGTCCGTTTTATCCCAGCGCCCGCCTGACAGCACGAAGCGCTTTTGTCGGTTGCGGGCACTCAGCCCATCAGGCGGGTCAGGCACACCGCAGCGGGGAGGCCTGGGGCTGCTGGCAGGCTGGGGAGTGTCCTGGGCAGTAGGGGCAGGTACCAGGCTGCTGGGACCAGCTTCATGCCAAGGCTGTGGCCCCCTCCTCACAGGGTGGCGGCGGTGTGCATCCTGGGCAGGAGAAAGGATCCAAAGGCTTCATCAGGCCCTGGGTCCTCATGGCCCATCAGCATATCCATGCTCAACCCCAGCCTACCTTGTGGATGGTCAGACTGAGGGTGAGGTGTGCAAGCCATCACACGGCAGGGCCCTTTGGCACGGACTGGCTCAGATTTCCTGAGGCCTTGTTCTGAGGCATCCTGCTGCCTTCCTGCCCCCTCCTGGAGTGTTTGGGCTGCCTATGCAGCCACTTGGGTCAGAAAGGTCTGGGTCAGGGGTGTAGCGTCTGACTACTCTCCGCACGCACCCAGGAATAGATCCTACAAAGCTTTCTAGGAAAGTTCAGGCAAGGTCCTGCTGCTCCCCTACTGGCCCTGAGCCCAGCCAACACCTTTTCTGCTTTCTTTCTTCCTGTCCCCCCTCCACCCATCCCCACCAACTCTGCCCTCTCCAATTAACCTCAGTGGGCTCTTACCCAGGATACCCACCACCACCGCTCCCCAGTGTAGAAGAGCTGTAGCCCCGCAGTGTAGCCTTGATTTGCTTACCTGACAAATGGGGATAATACCTCCCCAGTGTTGATCCATGCTTGGGCAGGGGGGAACAATTACCAGGTGCCCAGCCCCCACCTAGCCCTGCCCTGCTGGAACCCCAGCACTACAGATGGAGATCCTGACCTGGAGTCTCCACCCACTGCACAATCCAGGGCCGAGGTCGCAGTTCTCAAGCCTGAAACAAGCAGAAGCTTGGAGAGGTTGGGAAACCCTTTGAGGTCACTCAGCAAGGGCATGGCAGGGCCAGATGAGGACTCTGGTGTCCCAGGCAGGAGGCGAAGGCTAGGCTTGGGATACTAAGCAAAGCTGGAAAGGCACGGAGCCATGCCGTCTGTTAGAGACTAAGCACCCATCTGGTCTGGGACTGACTGGTTTGGGCGGCTGGGGCCTCCCCACAGCCATATTTGGGGTGGGAGCCAGGCCACCCAGGCTCCACCCTCACCCTTAGCCTCTGGCAGCTCTCCCAGGCCCTAGGCATCCCAGGGCTCTGATCGTCGTGCTAGCAGCCCCAGTCTCCCAATTCTGGAGCTACCAATTACTCAAACTCTCAGAGACACCCAGACTCAACCCCAAGGACACCCCACTTGGGGTCTTCTGAACATGCAGGGGCACAGCTACCTGGGGTACGAGAAAAAGCCTGGACCAACCTTTTACTTTCAGAGCTTGTTTACTGAATGGTTAGTTTGTTACTTGGCAAAGCCCAGCCTCCCTGCGTCGTAGGTTCCGGTGGATACTGGACTTACAGCCAGTTAAGTCCTTACCACTTGCCGTTCACCTGTATCTAGACTAGGGCCCCACCAACAGCTCCACAGACATGCTCTTAGCTTCTGATGGGATCTCTCTCTAACTCCACTCTCATCATCCCCCACTTCTCAGATGAGAAGACAGAGCCTAGAGAAGTTAAGCAACTTGCCCAGGTAACAGCTGGCAGGTGGTAGGCTTTCTGTGCTCACAACCCACTCCCTACCTGCTACCTCTGTTGTGCTCTTCAGGCTGGAGCCACCCTTCCCCTGACAGCTCTCACCAAGAGAAGGAACGGGAAATGATTACTTCCCAGGCACTCTCTCAGCTCATTGAACACCCACTCTCCCACACACTCCCCCAGTAAAGTGGGGGGTGATACATATGCGAGGTCTCACATTGAGGATGTGAACCCCAGGTCTGTGTGCCTAGCCATGAGAGCCTGCCTCTCTCCTCCCCACACTGCCCCTTTGACTTCCTGGATACACATTCCATCCCTCAGCCTTGGAAAGGGCAGGACAGGGTTGTCCCCGTGAGCCCCCAACAGCTCTATTCACACCTCTGGACAGAATTCTCTCATCTCCTCTGCCCTCCAGTGAGGCCTGGAGCAGCGGCCAACGATGGAGGGAGGGTACTGGACACACATTCCTTCCTCTCCTGCCCTCGCCAGAACTAGGTCCATGCCCAGAACCCTGGATCATGGCACTCTCAGCCCAACAGAAAGAGCCACAGTCTGAGATTCGGAGACTCAGCCCAGTCCTATGCCATGGTCACCTGGATGGAGTGACTCTGGGCAAGTCCCCTCCCTCTTTTAGCTTTGACTTCTCTGTCCAGTGGGGATGGCACCACAGCAGAGGGCTTTAAATAACCTCCTTCTCTAATGCCCACTGCGGCGTCTGCCCTGGCCCCGCTTCTTGCCCCCGTGGGCCCTCCCCTCCCACACCTAGAAACCTGCTCTTGCCGCATGTGCTACAGCTCCCACCACCCATCTGGGCTCCAGCTCCCCCAGAGTTCCCGGACTAAATCCGAAACAGGAATTACAGCTAGCAGAAGGGAGCTTGCAGGCCCAGAGAAGAGTGACTGAGACAGAGTCTTCCCCACAGCCAGAGGCTCATGCTCATTGTCCATGTCACATTCACTGGTCTTGCAGTGGGTAAGTGGAAGGCACTAGAATCAAGGTCTCCTGTCAGATATTTGTATTTTGGAACCAATCACTTAATGGCTTTTAGCCTCAGTCTTCCCATTACTGGGATGGGACACATGCCCCCTGCCCTTGAGACCTCCCACACTTAACCTCTTTGAGTCTTTTCTGGCCTGAGGTCAGGAACCCTAAGTGCAAGGCCTGGCACAGAGCCCCTTGCAGATTCCTAAGATGGGTGTGCTTCGTCTTCCCAAGGCTGCTGGGATTCAGTGAGGTGAGATGGTGAGCATAGGCCATACCTGGCCTCATCCACAGCCCTGGGAGGGTTGGGAAGCAGGCATCACCACATTTCTCAGAGAAAGAAACAGAGCCCAGAGAGGTCGAGGACTTTGCCCAGGGTCACACAGCAAGTCAAAGAAGAGCTGGGCCTAGACCTGGGGCTCGTGCCTCCCCCACCTCTTCAATTCTTGGCCTGTCTCCAAAACCCACATTCCTGAGAAGTGTTTCTTTTTCCGATGACTTCCCTCCTCCTCCTCCTCAGTCAGGAGCCTCCCTAGGTCTGCCCTGTGGTGGGCACTGAGCTCACTTACCCCTCCTTCCTCTTGGGGGCACCAAACCACAGCCCCAAACATACTTGAGGAACTTCTCAGCTGACTCCATCTCGAGCTAGAGGCTTGGGGTCAGCACTTGGGTCAATTTCCAATCTAGAAAATGGGAGGCACCCTGTAGAGGGGGTATAAAGGACCCCAAACCAGAAAACTGCTGGGTAACTCCAGGCGAGTTTCACCCCTCTCTGAGCCTCAGTTTGCTATAGGTCCAACGGGGATAATTAATAACAGCTCTGCCTTCCACAGTCAGCTGGAGGTGATCCTGTTAGGAGGGTCCTTTGTTAGGCTGTGAGCAAGAATGAGGAGCATCACATCATTCTCGGTAGCAGCACGCCACTCTGAGGCTCCGAGAGGCCAAGCAACCTGCCTATTATGCACCAGGCAACAGGCAGGTCCATCTACTGCCCCGCACTGCCCCCAATCTTCTTGGGGGGGCCCCTCTTCCCCTGCCGGCTCCAGGAGGGAATGCAGCATCCGTCGCACCACTGGGCTGCAGGGTTTTTTCATCAACCCTGAAAGCTGTGAACTGGGGTGGATAAATATTTACAGAGCTTTCCTGGCCCTGCTGATGGCAGCCTGGGGACAAACACGGGGAAGGCGACCCCAAATGCTCCCTGCATATCTACAGAGTGACAGCCAACAGCCCAGCTCAGACCCGGCCCCAAGTGACCCTGCACGAGCATCAAAGTGGCAGCCACAGGTGACAGTGTGTGTCCAGCGTGACTGCCTGTGCCCTCTCCTCCCATTACCTCACTTAATCCTCAGTGCCCAGCAGTGGGCACCGTTATCTCCTACCCACTGAGACAGAGGGGGTGACCCAGAAGGACTCACCTAGGGCACATGGTTCAAACCCACATCTCTCCAATTCCTGAACCCGGAGGTCAACTGGCTACCCAGGGTGATTCTGGACTCTGCCCCAAGTTCAAGGCACTGGGAGGAGTTGGTAAGAGGCAGAGCCTCCAGACTGAGATGCCCCCTTCCCTAACCCACCCATGCGATCTTCTTCTGCTCCCATAACCAGGATGAGGCAAGGCTGGGCAGGGCAGAGCCGGTGGGACTGGGCAAAGGGGGCCCAGCTGGTCAGCCCTTCCTCCCTCGTCTCCTGCCTGTCACACATCCTAATGCTCCCATCCCTGCCTGAGCTGTCTGGATGCCGCAGCTGGGGTCCGAGGGGCCTGTGGGCTCCGCGTGGCCACCCTTGTGAGGGGCCCCTTGAGGCCCCCGGTGGGCACACACAGGCGGTCACACAACACCCGGTGACTGCCCTTCCGCTAGTCACTCTGCTGCCCTCTCGCAGACTGCCTTCTCTCCTGATCACACATTCTTCTCTCTTCCCTTTCCCTCCCCACCCCCTTCCTTTCTGAGGGTCTCAGCTGGCCACTCCGGGCTCTTCTTACTTTCTCTGTCTCACACACACACACACACACACACACACACACACACATAGCTCTCTCACTCATGCTGTCCTGGCTTCACACCTCCCAAACTTGCCACTTGGAGGTGCCCAGGTGGTGCCACCTCTTCCGGCTTGCACCCCATTTGCCCCAGAGCAGTGCTGCCCTCCAGCTCTTCCTTAATCCTCCAGCCACGGGCACCCTGGAGGTGTGCTCACCGAGGCCACACACCTGGAGGCTGACACCAGCCCGCGGCTTTGTCTCCGCGATGAATAGGAGGCCCTGTAACCACTCCCTCTGCTACCTGGCCCGGCATCTGCGGAGCAGGTCCCCACGCTGGGAGGGGGCGTGCGTCTAGCGCCGAGTCCCGCCTCACCAGCCTGAGCGATCCCCGCGCAGGCTCCACTTGCACACCTCCAGGGACGGGAAGCTCACTATCTTTCACGTCCACAGGGACTCAGAAAGCGTTTCGGGTAACGGGCCACTGCGGGCCACCCCGGGCGCCCCCGTGGGTCCAGCCTGGCCACCGGGCCCAGCCCGCGTGCCCGGCACCCCCTCGGCGAGGAGCGGCTGGCCGGCGGCGGGCACTCACCGGGGGCCGCGGGGCCCAGGCCAGCAGCGGCGGTGGCGGGAGCAGCAGCAGCAGCAGCGGGAGGAGGAGGGCGCGCAGGGCCGCGCCGCGGAGCCGGGGGGCCCGAGCCATCCGCCCCGGGGCTGCTGGGCCTGCTGGGCCGCGCCGGGCCGCCGCCCCTTATAGCCTCCGCCCCGCCCCCGGCCCGCCCCGGCCCCGCCCCTCTCGCCTTTTGTTCTAAACTCTCCCCGCGGCTGCCGCGGCCTGGGTGGGGGAGGTGGACGCGGAGGGGCTGGCCCGGCTGGGGCAGGGGGCCGAGACCCAGTCCTTCCCAGGGTCAGGCCTAGCCTGAGATCTCAGAGGCGACCCAGTCCAGCTGGTGCTACTCCGGGCCTCAGTTTCCCCGCTGTGCTGTGGGCTTCACTCTTCCTGGGCCCTATCCCCACCTAGACTCCCCTGGTGGCCTGACCTTTGACCTACTGCTAGCCTTTGACAGGTGGTTGTTCCCCCAGGCAAGTTCTCCCACCATTTAGAGCCTTAGCTGATCCACCTGGAAGATGGCACAATAGCCCTTGTGAGACCAGGGATGTGTGCCAGGGGAAACTGAGGCAGAAGGAGGCGGCTGGCCAGCCCCCCAGCTTAGAACAGAACTCTAGACAATTTATAAACCGAAAAACTGAGGGCCCAAGAGGAAAGGACCAGGTCAGGCTTTCCCATCCCAGCAGGCAAGTGGGGGGGTTGGGAGGGAGGGTGCTATTAGTAGGTTGAGGCAGGTGGGGGGCCAGTGTCTGAGTGGCACTCTGGAGGCCCAACACACTAACATGCTCCATGGCCCTAGGGGCCAGCCTCCTGAGACTTGACAGAGAGGAGGTGAAAGTCAAAGGAGATGGTGGTGTCCTATTCTGTAAGGGATCCTCCACTTTCATGACCTGGGGCCCCACTTCTTCACTAAGGCAATCTGCTCCATCGTGGGCAACTCTGCAGAGCCCAACCTGGGACAGTGGCTCCCATCCTGGCAGGCAGAGTCCTGAGAGGCTGCAAGGTGAGGCTGTGGGTACCCAGCCTGGGCCTAAGAAGGGAAGGAGGTGAAGAGGACAATCAGGCCCACTCATCCCCTCCCTCCAGGTTCCAGTCCAGGGAGGCCTCATAGCCTCTCCAAGGAAGGTCCACAGAGACTCCTAGAGGCTCAGAAGAGGAGAGACAAGACAGCAGCGATCTTTATTACCTAAAGTGTTAGCAATCTGTTCCTTTAAAGTTACTCACTTTTGCTTGGGGTGATTTCATCCTGCCTACGATCCCGATCCCGGTGCCACCAGGCCTCCTATGGGCACATGGGACAGTGATAGGGGAGGGTAAAGAAATCAGAGCTCCTCCTTAGGCAATAATATGATCACTCAAAAAAAAATAATAAATAAACTTCAAGTTCCTGAAGGGCTGGGAAGCGTCCTAAATCCGCGCCTCCGCCCTTCCCTTGGCCTGGAACCAAGGTGGTAAAATCGCGAGGCCACAGATTCAAACCCGCACAAACGCCTCCGGGCGCCCAGATCAGAGCCTTTGGGATGGGCATTTTTTGCCCTCGATGTCCGCCGCTGCGTCCGTGCTGCAAAGCAGGGTGTCAGGCGGGGCGCTGGGCCGCATGGGGGGGCTCCATCCCACCGCAGGAGGGTGATGCGCAAGACTGCCCAGGGTTGCCGCGCATTCGGGCCGGAATGGAGTCGGAGAAAGGCTTCGGACGCCCCCTGGCGGAGGTTCTGGGTTCAGGTTGCCCAGGGCTTTCCTCGGGCTTGTTTCTTCTCCGCTCTATCCCTCCCCGGGTCCCCCCCTCGCCCCCCACCCCCGAGGCCGCAGGAGGGGGTCCGGAGCCTGGCCTGGCCCCTCGTGCCCCTCCCGTGCTGGCTTCGTCCGATCCCCTCCCTATTTCTCCCCTGGCTCTGGGACAGCAACAAACTCCGCTCCCCGCCTTCGGTGGTGGGTTGTTTGCTTTTTTTGAAGGTTTTTAAATTCACTTATTCATGAGAGACACAGAGACGCAGAGACAGGCAGAGGGAGAAGCAGGCTCCTTGCTGGGAGCCCGATGCGGGACTCCATCCCACGACTCTGGGATCAAGACCTGAGCCCAAGGCAGACGCTCAACCGCTGAGCCACCCAGGCGCCCCTCCGTGGTGGTTTTGGAAGGGACTCGGGCCGTCGCCCCGTGTCGCCCCCGAGTCAGCCCTGGGCATTTGCAGCACTGGCCGGTCCCCGGGAGCACACCGCCGGCCGGGCGCAGGCAGGGCGCGCAGGCCGGGCGACCCAGGGCGCTGGAGGAGGAGCAGGCGCCCGCGCTCGGCCCCGCCCCGGGGCGTGTCTCCCAGGCCCCGCCCCTCGCGCCCGCGGGTCAGCCGAGCCGGTGCGTCCCCGGGACGGAGCCGCTGGGGCTGTCGCCGTCTCCGGCTGTCGCCGTCTCCGCCTGCGCTAGGCAGATCTCGCCGCCGCCACCATGCCCCGGGGGAGCCGCAGCGCGGCCGCCCGGCCTGCCAGGTGCGCGCGGGACCGAGGGGTGGCGGAGCGCGGGGACTCCCGCCCGGGCGCCGCGGCGTGACCTTGGCGGCGGCTGCGCCATCTTGGGGGGAGGGGCGGGGCCGCAGCCGCGCCGGGGTCGGTGGTCGCGCGTCCTCGGGGGAGGGGGACGGGGACGGGCTGGGTGGCCGGGAGCCGCTCCCGGGCCGGGGCCGGCGGGGACTAACCCTACCCTCGCCCGCAGCCGCGCCGCCGCGCCCTCTGCGGCCCCGCCCGCGCCCCCGCCGCCCTCGGCCGCCGCCGCCGCCGCCGCCCCGTCGGGCCAGCCCGGCCTGATGGCGCAGATGGCGTCCACGGCCGCGGGGGTGGCGGTGGGCTCGGCCGTGGGGCACGTCGTGGGCAGCGCCCTGACCGGAGCCTTCAGCGGGGGCAGCTCGGAGCCCGCCCAGCCCGCCGCTCAGCAGGTGAGCTCGGGAGAAACCGAGGCCGACTTCTGCCCAGGGCCGCGTGGGCGGCGCTGCCTGGGCCTCGACTTCTCCCAGGAAGGGTCGTCCTCCTCCCCCTGCTTTTGGCCGCCTGTCACTCACGGCAGGCTCCCCCTGCCCCTTACCTGAGGCCACGGGCCCTGGACAACCAGGGATCAAACGGCCCTTTAAGAATGGGGAAACCAAAGCCCCGAGCGGTGCGAGACTGGCCCAAGGGAACCCAGTCCTAGCGGAGGTGAGAGCTGTTGAAGTTCGGAGTCCCTGCCTCCCTATTCCCGGGTTATGCCCTGTAGTCCGGACATCCAAGGGCAAGGGATAGCCAGCAGCTCTGGGCCTTTTTCTGCTCACCTGTCCCCTACTGGGCACCCGACAGGCCCTGAGCCAAATGTGGCTTAGTGGCAGGGTCAGGGGTCAAAAGGATCGTTAATGGCTGAG